>NC_083233.1:9258196-9558196 GCF_032191835.1 Heteronotia binoei
TTTTCTGCCATTCAGCTTGACTAATAACATTTCCAAAAATTTTAAAAATGCCTTTTCCCTGGCCTACAGGCTCAACTTTTCTGAGATCTGGGAGAACACACAAAACTTGTTTTTAAAGTGGCTGCAGGATCACCACATTTGATTGCTAGGGGGTAAGGATAGGGTTGCCAATCCCCAGGTGGGGGCAGGGGATCCCCCGGTTTGGAGGCCCTCCCCCCGCTTCAGGGTCGTCAGAGAGCAGGGGGAGGGGAGGGGAATGTCTGCTGGGAACTCTGTTATTCCCTATGGAGATTTATTCCCATAGAAAATCATGGAGAATTGATCTGCAGGTATCTGGGGCTCTGGGGGGGGGCTGTTTTTTGGAGTAGAGGCACCAAATTTTCAGTATAGCATCTAGTGCCTCTCCCCAAAATGCCCCGCAAGTTACAAAAAGATTGGACCAGGGGGTCCAATTCTATGAGCCCCAAAAGAAGGTGCCCCTATCCTTCATTATTTCCTATGGAAGGAAGGCATTGAAAAGGTGTGCCGTCCCTTTAAATGTGATGGCCAGAACTCCCTTTGGAGTTCAATTATGCTTGTCACAGCCTTGATCTTGGCTCCACCCCCAAAGTCTCCTGGCTCCACCCCCAAAGTCCCCAGATATTTCTTAAATTGGACTTGGCAACCCTAGGTAAGGAGGGTTAATTTGTTTCCACATCTTATTTTCTCATTTTAATCATGCAGTCCTCAGCAGAGTTACACCCTCCCAAGTTCACTGAAGTCAATCACCTTACAAGGGTGTAACTATGAGCCGAATCAGATGCTACAAACTTCACCGTAGGACTTGCAGCTATACTGACTAGTTCCTGGTGGCAACTTATGAGTAAAAGTGCAGCAGGGCCTCACATGGATTGGGACCGCTGTGTGGATAAAGGAGGGATTCCTGCCTTCCCCATGTGCTATTTTTGGCAGCTTAAACTGCCTGGAAGGGTTCACAATGAGCAAATGAGACCCTCCTGCTGCTTCAGCTACCAAACACAAGCAGGGGTGGGTGGGAAGGCAGGAATTTTTTCTTCTCTCTTGCAGCAATCCCAACTGGAAGCAATGCCTGCTCAGCTATTCCTCACAAGTCGCTACAAGAAACTAGCAGCTGCAGTACAGCTACTGCTCTTTGAGAACTTTTGTGCAATTTATAATATCCAGCTAGCTAGGGTTGCCAGACTCCCAGTCAGTTCAGGGGATCCCCCTGGTCTTTGGGGCTCCAATACACCACCAGTCAGCAGTCTGGTGGGGGAAACCCCACCCACCAGCATAAGACTTCATAGACAAGAACAGGGGTGGCCAAACTTGCTTAATGCAAGAGCCACATAGAATAAACGCCAGATGTTTGAGAGCCGCAAGACTCTCAAATACTACACATGTGTCTTTATTAAAACTCTTAATACTTTCTTTGCACAAAAAGATAAAATACATAAGTATGCACTTTACAACATGAGCATGTTAAAAGGAGACTTTTTAAAATAAATAAATAAATAAATAAAAGTTGGGAATAACAGTCCCCATAAGACCAGCATAGGGAAAGGTTTTTTAAAAAAGGTAAAGGTAGTCCCCTGTGCAAACACCAGTCGTTTCCAACTCTGGGGTGACGTTGCTTTCACAATGTTTTCAAGGCAGACTTTAGTTTGCCATTGCCTTCCCCAGTCGTCTGCACTTTCCTCCCAGCAAGCTGGATACTCATTTTACCGACCTCGGAAGGATGGAAGGCTGAGTCAAACTCGAGCCGGCTACCTGAACCCAGCTTCCGCTGGGATCGAACTCAGGTCGTGAGCAGAAATTAGGACTGCAGTACTGCAGCTTTACTACTCTGCACCACGGGCCTCTATATAGGGAAAAGTTAGGGAATGATTTTTTGACACCAGTGGGAGAAGGAAACACACATGTACCATATAAATCACTGACCACCATGGGTATCATTATGCTCTGTCTTTGCCTTGACACCAAGATTATTAAATGCAGCTCCTACAAGAGCTGTGAAACTAAGGGGGAACCCTACATCACCCGCTTTAATTCCGCCCCTCCTTCCGGTGGCTCCCTCAGCTCTTTCCCTGCTCTAAGACTCTGGGTGACCTCTGTGGTAGAGGAGAAGAACTGCATATTTCTCCCTCCTTCCCTGCTTCACACAGAGCAGAAATAATCACCTGCCTATGGGGTCCCGATGCTAAGCACGCTTACTTGAGACTAAGTCTCCATCAAGTTCCTCCTTGACCTCTGGGAGCCACACAATACGTGTGAAAGAGCTGCATGAGGCTCCCGAGCCACAGTTTGGCAACCCCCTGGATTAGAATCTACTTCATTTTAGTCCACAAAAGCATTTTACTTTTTGAAATGCCACAAGATGTGTGTGTGTGTGTGTGTGTAAGAGCCCCGTGGCGCAGAGTGATAAAGCTGCAGTACTGCAGTCCAAACTCTCTGCTCATGACCTGCGTTCGATCCCGGCAGAAGCTGGGTTCAGGTAGCCAGCTCAAGGTTGACTCAGCCTTCCATCCTTCCGAGGTGGGAAAAATGAGTCCCCAACTTGCTGGGGGGAAAGTAACTGTAGATGACTGGGGAAGGCAATGGCAAACCACCCCATAAAAAAGTCTGCCGTGAAAACGTTGTGAAAGCAACGTCACCCCAGCGTCGGAAATAACTGGTGCTTGCACGGGGGACTACCTTTACCTTTTCTATGTGTGTGTGTGTGTGTGTGGATAGATAGATAGATAGATAGATAGATAGATAGATAGATAGATAGATAGATAGATAGATAGATAGATAGATAGATAGATAGATAGATAGATAGATAGATATACACACACACACACACATAAAAAGGTAAAGGTATATATATGTATGTACACACACACACACACATATAAACTGCAATGGCCTAACAAGGCAATCCTATACCAAGTTACTCCTGTCTAAATCATGGGGATCTACGGTCTTAGACTCTGTCTGCATAGGATTTGTAACTGGCATTATTTCCTAAGAAAGAATTTCCTCTAACCAATGTGCAGGTTACACAAAAGACCCTTTTCCCCTTTTATGGAAATACAGACACTCAGAGTGCCATCCTAATAACATTTTCCTGAGAGTAAGCTCCTCTGAACAGAATTGAGCAAGATTCTGAGTAGACCTCCTTAGGATTGCACTTTTAATTTAATAATGGATGAATCCATTAATGCTCATGAAATAATCTGACCCACATGTCATTTATAAATCTGCTTCCCGATTCTCCTCCCATGAATTCAGGAACCATATATGGATGGCACGACCCTGTTTTAGCCTCTTACTGATGTATGATTTGCTTGCTGGCCCCCTGAATCACAAACTAAGAAGCCTAGAACATCTGGATGCCTGAGTCAGAACCTCTCTCCCCCAAGTGATAAAAATAAAATAATAAATGCAATAATTGACAACCGTCTGCCTGAAGCAAGTGCCTTTCCTGGCCTATCATTAGAGCCGGCTTTGACCTTAATGAACATCTGGAATTTCCAAAGATCATGTGGATTGAGACCTTCTACTCTGCCAAGCACACCCACCTTGCCATTCCCATTAAAACCTACACAAATGTCTGTGCACCGAGAATAAGAACAACTGACTGAATCTTCAGTCACCTTTCTTACTATTAATAATACTGGAATAAAATAATAATTTCGTATTTACATAGCCCCCTCAGGTGTTCAAGGTGTATATATCAGGGGTGGCCAATGGTAGCTCTCCAGATGTTTTTTTGCCTACAACTCTCATCAGCCTCAGCCAGCATGGCTAATGGGGCTGATGGGAGTTGTAGGCAAAAAACATCTGGAGAGCTGCCGTTGGCCACCCCTGGTATATATTATATATTTTGTATATATTATCTTTTTACAATCCCGACAACAGACCTGCAATATAGGTATCTTGATCCCAGAACTGCAGACTGGAAGGGAATGGGGCTTGCCTAAAATCATCTGCCAACTTCACTGTAAAGGCAAGATTCAAACAACATCCGTGTTCTAACCACAATGCTACAGCACCTCCATTTACCCCACCCATGCTGAAATGGTTTGGTACTTAGGATTTTGGGTTTCTTTTTAAAGGTCTATGTGATGGACATAAAAACAAGAAAAGCCCAGCTGGATCAGACCAGTGATCCATCTAGTCCAGCATTCTGTCTCACAAAGTGGCCAACCAGTTCCACTGGAGGTCCAACAATAGGACAAAGAGGCCAAGGCCTTCATAAGGACATAAGGGATTGAACTAGATGACCCTGGAGGTCCCTTCCAACTCTGTGATTCTACAAGAAGAGCCCTGCTGGATCAGACCACTGGTCCATCTAGTCCAGCATCCTGTCTCATACTGTTACCAACCAATTCTTCTGAAGGGTCAATAACAGGGCACAGAGGTTGAGGCCTTCCCCCCACGTTGCCTCCTGGCTCTTGGACTCAGAGGTTGAATGCATCTGAATATGGAGATTCCTTTAGTCATCATAGCTAGTGCCTATTGATAGACATCCTCTATGAATCTGCTGTTAGATAGACACATAAATATAGTAGGGGGGCACAGAAACTGAACATTTGGGGGAAAGCAGTGTAAGACTTACGTTTTTGTAAGAATAGAGGTCAGAAGGCATGGTGCAATGTTAGCACAACGTAAGAGAGAAACATCTAGCATTTAAATACATATTTCATTTATTGGATTGTTTTAGTTTCTACCTCTGTGAGAAAGAAAGAAAGAAAGAAAGAAAGAAAGAAAGAAAGAAAGAAAGAAAGAAAGAAAGAAAGAAAGAAAGAAAGAAAGAAAGAAAGAAAGAAAGAAAGAAAGAAAGAAAGAGAGAAAGAGAGAAAGAGAGAAAGAGAGAGAGAAAGAAAGAAAGAAAGAAAGAAAGAAAGAAAGAAAGAAAGAAAGAGAGAGAGAAAGAAAGAAAGAAAGAAAGAAAGAAAGAAAGAAAGAAAGAAAGAAAGAAAGAAAGAAAGAAAGAAAGAAAGAAAGAAAGAAAGAAAGAAAGAAAGAAAGAAAGAAAGAAAGAAAGAAAGAAAGAAAGAAAGAGAACTTTCATCTGATGACCAAACAGAACCTGCTTGGTATGCCTGAGCAGGTCTCTGGAGAAGCACCATGTATTATCTTCTAATTTAAATGGATGTATTTTGTTCAATTATAATTGCCCCCCTACAGGTAGGGAAAGACTCCACACACACACACACACACACACCATTATAATATGAACTGCATGTGAGCATCTTAGCAGGCATCTTGGCAGGGCACAGCTTGGGTTGCCTCCGACACAGCCTGGGAACATGAAAGGCAGGCAACAGGAATATGATGTGCTGTACATTGGATGCAGGGGGAAGGGGGGACTGGAGATGTGTAGGAGGATAAGAGTGGGCGGCAGGGGAGGGGAAGTGTGGAGATTCGGCAGTCTGCATGCACAGTTGCAACCCTGATGCCTCCTGCTTCTGATCACAGGTTTATCCAATGTGCTGTGCCTCAGATGAGGGCCCTGAGGAAGTCTCCAAGAGGAGGTGGGTGGGTGGGTGGGTGGACTTCAGCCCTGCTTTCAGGTGAGGTTCTCAGAATCATGCTGTTGAAACCTGCTGTCCTTCCTCCCCCCACCTCTGCCACAGAACAGTATGAGGCTACGGGAGTGGGGAGGCCTCCGGTCACTTGCCAAAACTGAGCATACGGAAAACAAAGGCATCATGTGGTCCAACATTATGTGCAGCTCCTTTTTCATCCAACCATGTTGCAAGCCCCAAGTCAGAACAAAAGACTGTTTGAGTGGAAAGGAACCTTCCCCTGAGATTCACCTCTGAATTTGAGATTTCCAATCAGACAAAAGCACCCCACACGGGAAGCATCCTCCAGCCCTTTCCCCTTTGGCTTCCAGTCTCCCACCGCCAGGGTGTGCTCCAAGAGGGAGGGGGCGAATGCCGTTCCAAGGATCGGGACCTCACCTGGCCCTGAAAAGGGCAGGTGGGGCGGCCCAGCAGTCCTCTGACTTGAGCACCTCCAACACAGCATGGGCAGCAAACACCCAGGAAGGCAGATGTGAGGAAGAGCTGCTGTTTGCAACTGCCATTCCTTCCTGGGGCAGAGCCCACCGAGTGCCCACTGCAGCAGCAGCAGGAAATCTCTCCCCTTGAAAAGGCACGCCTCTGCCCCTCAGCCGCAGCCCCCAGAGCCTCTCCTGACCCCAAAGCAATTCCTTCGGCAGCACCCCCTGCCTTTCCCCCAAGCCACCCCCCGCCCACCCCTTGGCTGCCCTCCACGCCTCAGCCAGCCGTGCCATTACAACCGAAGCCCACCTGAGCAAGAGAACCTTTCTGCCTGCCCGGGCATCCTTCCCCAAACCCAGCCTCCCCCCCCCCCCCCCCGCCTGCCACACACACCCTGCGAGTGACATTTCTTTCAATCATCCTCCCCCCTCCCCCTCGCTGCCTCTGGCTTTTGCAGGACATAAAATGGAGACACCCACCAAAGCTTCCCCAAGGGGGGAAATGCGGTGGGAAGAGAAGGGAAGAGGAGAGGAGAGCAGAAGAGAATACCTGAACTCACCATGCCCGGTCCATTCCTGAGCCACTGCATCTCGTCCTCTGGATGCTGTGCTGGTTATTAAGGGGGGGAGGGAGGGGGGAGACTCTGCCTGGAGAGAGCAGCGGGGGAAGCCCCCCTCCTCCCCACCCCTCTCAATTGGCCATCCCCCAGCAAGCCTGCCAGGAGCACAGAGCAGGCGCCTCTCGGCCACCTGCGAAGGTGGGTCTTTCCCTGGAAGCGCAAAGGGGGGGGGGGGATGGATGGATCCCCTCTCGTCCTTCACTGCCCCCTCCCCTCTTTCGGCTCCAGACTCCCCCACCTGGGCTTTGGCAATTGTGCCTGCTCCAGGGAAGGTGGGAGGAGGACAAGGGAGTGCAGTGAAACAAAGAAGCCACCCCAAGGGGCTGCAGAAGCCTCCCAGCCCCTCCCCACCGGCTCCCCAAAGGCGCAGAGTCAGCAATTCACTTGCAGCTCAAGTTAGCCGCTTGGCTTTCTGCTGACTCTTGGGGTGGGGGGGGGATGCTTTTCCGCACCTGGCAGCATCTCCTCTCCCCCCCCCCCCTCTTATCAGAGCTTCTGAAAAACCAGGATTTTCAAGAGAGGGGGCAGGAGGGCTCCCAGCCTCCTCTCCCCTCCCCCTTCCCTTTGGAGTTAGCAGCAGGTGACCCGGATTTTAAAGGTGGGGATTTCCCCCTTAGCCTTTTTTTCCCTAAAGCGATGCATACGTATATGGGGCAACCCCCCCTCCCTCCCCACAATCTGGCATTCCAGGTATAGGGCTCCAATTGGCCACCCATGTCACAAGACACAATGCACAGTGCTCTCTAAGGAGCACACAGGAAGAAAGGGAACTGACTTCCACCACCAGAGCACAGACCTCACTGGCAAGCAAGGGGAGGGACGTTGGCTCAGTGGTAGAGCATCTGCTTGGGAAGCAGAAGGTCCCAGGTTCAATCCCCGGCATCTCCAAAAAAGGGTCCAGGCAAGTAGGTGTGAAAAACCTCAGCTTGAGACCCTGGAGAGCAGGGGAGGGACGGTGGCTCAGTGGTAGAGCATCTGCTTGGGAAGCAGAAGGTCCCAGGTTCAATCCCCGGCATCTCCAAAAAAGGGTCCAGGCAAGTAGGTGTGAAAAACCTCAGCTTGAGACCCTGGAGAGCAGGGGAGGGATGGTGGCTCTGTGGTAGAGCATCTGCTTGGGAAGCAGAAGGTCCCAGGTTCAATCCCCAGCATCTCCAAAAAAAGGGTCCAGGCAAATAGGTGTGAAAAACCTCAGCTTGAGACCCCGGAGAGCTGCTGCCAGTCTGAGAAGACAATACTGACTTTGATGGACCGAGGGTCTGATTCAGTATAAGGCAGCTTCATATGTTCATATGTTCAGGGCTGGTTGGAAGAAGATGCTGGAGGAAGGGAGCAGAACCTCCCAGACTCAGCTCCATCCCAGGACCTTCCCTTCCCACTGACTGGGGATAAATGCTACCCTACCGTCCAAAGGAGGGAGGCATTTCCAGCATTTAACTAAGGGCAGCAAATCAAAACACCAACTTCACATTCAGGAACCTCTTGCATGTTAAACGGAGGGAAAAAAACAGGGTTGCTGGAGCAGCAAAATAAATAAAGAGTCCAACAGTCACATCCCTTGCAAAACGTCTCCGGCACCTAGACACACTTGCAATCTCCGCCCCCGCGCCCCCCCCCCGCCATGGTCCTATAGAAGGTTGCCAACTCCAGCCTGGGGAATTCCTGAAGATTTAGATGTGGAGTTGAGGAAGCGGGATATGAGGAGGGATCGCTATAGCATAGCATAGAGTCCTCTCTCCAGAGCTGCCGTTTTCTCCAGGGCAACTGGTCTCTGTAGTCTGGAGGTCAGCTGGCAGCCCCGCCCCACCCCCTATGGTCAGTCTCATGAGTCACGAATGACCACCTTTTGTTTTCTTTCTGAAACTGAATAAATCCGTGGGATCACAGAAACGGCTTTCAAGCAGCATAAGCAGGGCCATGGCATGGAACAACACGCCCTTTCTGTCCAAGCTGCACTCTTGCCTACACTACACAGAGCCTCCGTCGCCCTCCCGCCCCCCCCCCCCCTTCTCGGCTACATACATGACTTCATGTGGCTCTTCCTGCCCATCAAATGCAAACTCTAGGACTGTGCTGCAGCCTTGAGCCCCCAGAGGGAGAAAGGCAAGATAATTTGAGATAGATAGATGATAGATAGGTGACAGACAGACAGACACACAGACACAGAGAGAGAGAGGGGGGGGGGGAGGTCTTATAGCTGCAGAGAGAAAGGCAGTGGGATCCAGCTGTTCAACCGCCACTCAGTTTTGCTGTCTGAAACTGGACTCTCTGTTGCAGTAAACTTTGAAAGGAAAAGGTGCATATTTTTCAAGGGCTCATTTTTTCTCCTTCAAAATGTTAAGAACAAACACTGATGGCTAGGGAGGTTTATGAGAACCCTGTCCTTTTGCTGCATGAACCGGCCATTTGTATTTCACAGCGAGAACAAGACACGCAATGCGTAGCCAGCATCACCCATAGGGTTGCCAGCTTCAGGCTGGAAAATTCCTGGACATTTGGGGCTAGGGAGGGAATTCAGCAAAGCCTGATGCCGTAGAGTTCACCTTCCAAAGCTGCCACTTCCTCCAGAGGAGCTGATCTCTGGAGTTTGGAGATCAGCAGTACATTTCAGGAGATTTCCAGGTCCCATTCCTGGAGGTTGGCAACCCTATCACGTACCCTAGCACATACTATCCAGGATCCTTTGTAATGTGCTAGAGTTCTACTCCATATAAGTAGCCATATTACCACATTTTGTGGTAGAAACAAAAAGGAATATTGGGATACCTTAAAGACTGAACAGATTGATTCCAGCAGAAACTGATACCACAATAAATCTGTTAAGTCATTAAGGTGCCACAAGACTCCCTTTTGTTTCTGGAGTCTATGACATTTTGCAGGGAAGCCTCAGATTACAATGCTGGATCCACACATGCAATTGAGTAGACTGGATAGATGTTGCAACAAACTCACCCGCTTCAGATTTGGGGGTGGGAGCTATTTTTGAATGCTCCCTTGAGCACAAAATTACAAACTGAAAGCCAGCATATTATGTGTGTGATATTATTGTATCAAGGAGATTGACAATAGGCTGGCAAAGGCAAACCGTGCATTTGGCCGACTGCATAAAAGAGTGTGGAGCAACAAGCATCTGAAAAAAGGCACAAAGATCAATGTTTACAAAGCGGTTGTGATGACAACCCTCATCTACGGCTCCGAATCGTGGGTTTTATACTGTCATCACCTGCGACTCCTTGAGCGCTTTCATCAGTGCTGCCTTCGCACCATCCTCAACATCCACTGGAGTGACTTTGTGACCAACACTGAAGTCCTCAAGCGGGCGGAGGTTACAAGCATCGAGGCACTGCTGTTGAAGACGCAGCTGCGCTGGGCAGGGCATATTTCCAGGATGGAAAACCACCGCCTTCCCAAGATTGCCCTGTATGGTGAATTTTCCACCGGCCATTGAAATAGAGGGGCACCAAAGAAGAGGTACAAAGACTCCTTGAAGAAATCCCTTGGCACCTGTCGCATCAACCATCACCAGTGGTCTGACCTAGCCTCAGATCGCAAAGCATGGAGGCACACCATCCACCAGGCTGTCTCTTCCTTTGAGAACGCACGCATAGCTGGTCTTGAGGACAAAAGGAGATTGAGGAAGAATCGCACTGCTACAGCACCAACCCCAAATCAGACTTTTCCCTGCAGCCACTGTGGCCGGACCTGCCTGTCCCGCATTGGTCTTGTCAGCCACCAGCGAGCCTGCAGCAGACATGGACTACTGCACCTTTCTTAAATCTTCGTTCGCGAAGTCAAGCCGAGAGATTATTGTATTCACTTTATTTCTAAAAATAAAGGGACCCAAAGTTCTCCTCTCCTCCGTTTTATCCTCAGAACAACCCTGTGAGGTAGGCTGGACTGAAACAGCGTAGGACTGGCCCAAGGTCACCCAGCAAGATCCTGGGGTAGGGTGAGGATTTGAATCTGGGTTTCCCAGATCCTAGTCTTTAACCACGACGCTGTGCTAGCTCTCAATTGGTTTTCCGCATGCAGGAAAGATATTCCAAGTCCACTAAAACCCTGGCTGGCACGCTTGCTTGTTCAGCCTGAAGAGTTTGTCAGCTGTGAGCAGACCAGGGAGTTGAACACCCCTTCTCCTGAAAAAGTCTCAGCAGCCCAAGCTGTCTTCTACTAGCCTGCTCAAAAAGCATACCACTATCACTGCATGATAGCCTCCCTCTTTGGACTGCGGTCAAGAGGGCTGCAGGGAATGAGAACAGTCTGCAGGCACTATTGGAATCGTGGCACAGCATGCTGGTGGCTGCAGCCACAAAATGGCTGCTGTGGAAGGTGGAGCCAGCCACAAAATGGCTGACACCTTCAGTTACACAGTCAAGATCCTTGTGCTGGGGTAGCAATATTTTCCACAATCTGCATAGCCAACCAGAAGCCTTGCTGGGCAAAAGCCCCACCTGGTCCTGCCCTCTTTCTAAAAACACTGGGCTGGTACCAGAAAAGGTGCTGGTGGGTGTCATGGAGTCCATGGGCGCATGCTGAAGAACCCTGAGTTTCTGCTTCATTCTCTTTTCCATGCATCTTTCTCACCAAGAAATGGGCAACTGTCCCAGAGGTTCACTGCAACATACCTCAGACACAGCAGAAGAGCAGCCCCGCCAGATCAGACCAAAGGTCCATCAGACCAACAGTCCTGCCAGACCAGACCAAAGGTCCCTGTTTCTCATGCTGGCCAGTGAGAAGCCACAGGGAAACCCACAAGCCACCCCCTCCCCTGCAGGCTGTTCCCCAGCATCTGACCACCAGACCAACATCTCCCCCTAAACCCTGAAGTCCCATTCAAGTCCTCAGACATAGAAGTACAAACTAGTTCTTGCCCAGCAGTTTTCATTCTGAACGTTGGAGGTCTTCCCACCCTCTGTAAATCTGTCCAAGCACCTTTTAACTCCATGTCACCACCAAGTGCATTCTACTTATCAAGGTTGGTCTTAATTATATAATAATTTCTGTCAGATTCCAATTTTACAATTGGGGATGCCAGTTTCCCAGTGGGACCTGGGGATCTCCCCAAACTATGCCTCCTCTCCAGACTGCAGAGATCAGTTCCCTTGGAGAAAATGGTTTCTTTGGAGGGGACACTCTACGGCATTGTACCCCACTGAGGTCCTTTCTAACCTCCATTCCCAAACTTCCAGGAGTTTCCCAACCTGGATCCGGCAACCCTACCCCCTCCCATCCCCTGCCAACGGGGACTCGGCAACTTGATGTGCAATGTTTGTGGTTAATTACAAACAGAACCCTGGATGGCCCAGGCTAATGATGTCATCGGATCCCAGAAACAGCAGGATTGGCCATGATACCAAAGAAGTCCAGGGTCGCTACACAGAGGCTGGATACAGACAGGCAGCTTGGGGCAGCAGCCTCCTAGCCCAGAAAAAAGCCGGCAAAGTCTGAGGTGCCCCAGGATGGCCAGACAGTGTGCACCCTGCTGCCAGAAGAGGGACAGGCTGCGTCTGCTCTGGAGGAGTGGCCAGGCCACTCAAGCTCATGAGAGGTGGCCATTCAGGCAGCCCGGAAAGGTGACACGGAAGTGCTTCAGAGATTTTTAAGGTGGCAGAGAGGCAGCAGAGGATGACAAAAGGGTGGGAGTGAGGCAGGACCCAGATGTGCTCTGTGGGGAGTTCCTGTGTCGGCCCAAATACTCCATCTGTATTCAGCCAGAGGCAGGTAATGGCAAACCAGTGATCCCTGTTGTCTTGAAAACCCCATGAAGGGTTGAACTAAGTTAGTTGTAATGCGATGCCATTATTCACCCCCAACAGACAGAAAGAGGAGTACAAGTTTTAGAAGCTTCTTCCTGTTCTCAGGATATTAGTGCCTATTGGTGGGTTTGGAATGGCAGGTATTTGAATGTTGCATTCTCTGTTTCTTCTGGCCACATTCTAGGTAGTGCAAAGAATCAGAATTCCTTGACCTATCAATCTGTCTGCCTGTCTTCCTCCCTTGTCATGCCAGATCACATTGGCAATTGATTGTGTCTCTCTTAGGTGTAAAGATCCCAAAGGAAACCCCTTTCACTTTTAAGGAAACCCCTTTCACTTTTATAGCACAGCCTGAAAGTTTACAAAGCCTGCCTATCAACAACTCTGGAACTGAAAGTTCTGGCTCCATCACAGTTAAAAGTGCCCCACACCTCAAGCAACTGGGAAAGATCCGGAGTAATGAAATTAGTGGCAACTCTTCCTGTTGATAAATAATTTACTTTTATCCAAAAAAGTCATTGGGATGCAAAAATTTACAAGATAATGCATGGGATGGGAAAAGTAGAGAAAGAGGTACTTTTCTCCCTTTCTCACAATACAAGAACTCGTGGGCATTCAATGAAATTGCTGAGCAGACAGGTTAAAACAGATAAAAGGAAGTACTTCTTCACCCAAAGGGTGATTAACATGTGGAATTCACTGCCACAGGAAGTGGTGGCGGCCACAAGTATAGTCACCTTCAAGAGGGGTTTAGATAAAAATATGGAGCACAGGTCCATCAGTGGCTATTAGCCATAGTGTGTGTGTATATATAAAAATTTTTGCCACCGTGTGACACAGAGTGTTGGACTGGATGGGGCGTTGGCTTGATCCAACATGGCTTCTCTTATGTTCTTAATTCTCAAGCATAAAAAGTAAATGCAAGGAGAGATGCTAAAGGACTTTTTGGCTCAAGGAGAGATGCTAAAGGACTCGAGCAACGAGGGAAAGATCTGGAGTAATGAAATTAGTGACAACTCTTGCTGTTGATAAATAATTTACTTTTATCCAAAAAAGTCATCGGGATACAAAAATTCTCAAGCATAAAAAGTAAATGCAAGGAGAGATGCTAAAGGGCTTTTTGGCTCAAGGAGAGATGCTAAAGGACTCGAGCAACTGGGGAAAGATCTGGAGTAATGAAATTAGTGACAACTCTTGCTGTTGATAAATAATTTACTTTTATCCAAAAAAGTCATCGGGATGCAAAAATTCTCAAGCATAAAAAGTAAATGCAAGGAGAGATGCTAAAGGACTTTTTGGCATATGACCCCAATAGCTGCCTGTTCTTATCCCCTTCCATGATATTTCCAGGGAGCTCTGTAACCTGCTCCTTATCAAGAAAACTATTTCACTAATGCATATTAACAGTTACTTGTGTCAATTTTTAAGCCAACACTGCTGAGAATATTTTAGTATCACAGCTTACTAATGAAATGGACCTATAACCTGGACATTTTTAGGAATCCATGCCATTTTTAGGAAGGGCTATAACAACTGCAATATACCAGGTTTTGCCTGAAGAGGACAAAATAAAGGAAAGATGGGAACAATACACATAAGGACTACAGAAAAGAGACAGAATCATAGAATCACAGAATTGGAAGGGGCCAAACAGACTACCTAGTCCCTGCTGAATGCAAGATCCGCCTAGAGCATCCCTGACAAATGTTTGTCCAGCCACAGCTGAAAGACTACCAATGAGGGGAAACTGTCTAGACAGTTGATTCTACTGCTGAACAACTCTTACTGTAGAAAAGATGAAAGGATGAATTCCTTCAAAGACGAATCTTTTGAAGGAGAACCTGCAATTTTAGAAAATGTAGTGGCACTCAAAGCAATAGGGAGAAACAAATCTCCAGGAGTAGATTGGATAGTAACAGAGCTATTTCAAGCCACAGAAATGGAGTCTGTCAAAATCTTAACAAGAATATGCCAACAAACAGGGAAACAAGACAGCCCACAGACTGGAAAGGTTCAATTTACATTCCAATTCTGAGAAAAAGAAGACATCAAAGACTGCAGCAACTATCGGCTCATAGCTCTAATTTCTCATCTGAGTAAAGTGATGCTCAAAATCTTACAAAAAGATAGTTACTAGATACGGAAAGAGAAATGTCAGAAGGTGAAGATACATTTGGAAAAGGAAAACACATTAGAGATCATATAGCGAATTTACACTGGTTACTAAGGCATATGACAGAATTTCAGTGGAGGGATCAACTTTCGTATCATAGATTACAGCAAAGCTTTTGACTTTGTGGATCATAAAACGTTATGGTTGGTTCTAAAAGAAATGGGTGGGCCACAACATCTGATTGTCCAACCTGTACTCTGGGCAAGGGGCTACTGTTAGGACAGAATATGGAGAAATAAGAATGGTTTCCAGATGGCAAAGGGCTCAGGCAGGGATTTGTTTTTATCTCCCCCTCTCTTCAATCTGTATGCGCAACAGATCACAAGGAAAGCTGCATTACATTTAGATGAAGGTGGAGTGAAAATCGGTGGAAGGGACATTGACAATCTGAGCTATACAGAGGATACCACATTACTGCCAGGAAACAGTGAAGGCTTGAAATGACTACACAACTTTAAGGCTGATGATGAAGCTGAAATTGTTAGGATTTTCTATTCTTTGGTTCCATCAGCAACCAAAAGGGAGACTGCAGCCACCAAGGAATCAGAAGGAGACTGAGCCTGGGAAGGGCAGCCATCCAGGAACTAGGAAAGGGTAAGGGTAAGGAGGTGTCACTGGCAACTGAGATCAAGCTCATTCATGCCCATGCATGGGTGTGAAAGTTGACAATGAAACAAGCAGAAATGAAGAAAGTAGATTCATTGGAAAGCTGGTGTTGGAGGAGACATTTCAGACGCTGTGGACTGCCAAAAAGACAAACAAGTAGGCTCTAGATCAGGGGTGGCCAGACTTGCTTAACGTAAGAGCCACATAAAATAAACATCAGATGTTTGAGAGTCACAAGACATAAACAAATACTACACTCACATCTTTATTAAAACTCTTAATACTTTCTTTGCACAGAAAGATAAAATACATATGTATGCACTTGACAATACAACCATGCTAGAAGAAGACTTTTTAAAAAACAAAATTTGGGAAGAAGAGTCCCCATAAGAACAGCATAGGGAAAGGTTAGAGAATTGTTTTTGGCACCAATGAGAGGAACAAGAAGAAGAAGACTGCAGATTTATACTCCACCCTTCTCTCTGAATCAGAGACTCAGAGTGGTTTACAATCTCCTACATCTTCTCGCCCCACAACAGACACCCTATGAGGTGGGTGGGGCTGAGAGGGCTCTCACAATAGCTGCCTTTTCAATGACAACTCCTACGAGAGCTACGGCTAACCCAAGGCCATTCCAGCAGGTGCATGTGGAGGAGTGGGGAATCAAACCCAGTTCTACCAGATAAGAGTCCGCACACTTAACTACCACACCAAACATACACATACCATATAAATCACTGACCACTGTTTGCATCATTTTGCATTTCTCTTTGCCTTGACGCCAAGGCTAGCAAATACAGCTCCTACAAGAGCTATGAACTGCGGGGGAACCCTGCACAACCTTCTTTAATTCCGTCCCTCCTTCCATTGGCTCCCTTAGCTCTTGCACTCTCTTTCCCCAGGTCTCCAGGCGACCTCTGTGGTGGAGAAGAGCTCGCAAGCCTGCCTATTTCCTTCTCTTCTGCTTCACACGCAACGAAAATAGTCACCTACCTATGGGTCAGTGCTCAGAGGCTTGACTGAGGTCCCAATCCTAACCACGCTTACTTGAGAGTAAGCCTACATTAAGTTCCTCCATGACATCTAGGAGCTGCACAATACGTGTGAAAGAGCCGCATCTGGCTCCTGAACCACAGTTAGGGCCCCCCTGCTCTAGATCAAATAAGGCCTGATCAAATGGTCACATTATGAAAAGACCAGAGTCCCTGGAAAAGACAGTAATGCTAGGAAAAGTTGAAGGCAGAAGGAAAAAAGGAAGACCCAACATGAGACAGAGTGACTCAATCAAGGAAACCACAGGGGCCTTCAGTTTGCAAGACCTGAGCAAGGCTTTTAATGAGAGGATGTTTTGAAGGGCATTAGCTTGTTGGATTTCCGTAAGTCAGAAGTGACTTGATGACACTTCACACACAGAGGGCATAGGTGCATGGGAACTGCCCATCTATCTTCCATGCAAGTTACTAAACGCTGTAGCAAATTTTATCCTGGATGCTTGGAAGTTGCAATCAAAGTTCTACCGATCTCAGTGGGGTGCAGCCTCTGAGTAAACAGCCCTGCCCTTTCAGGCATCCTTTCATATCTGTGCCTCCGCCTACTTTCTTTGCAGAGCTCCCTCTTAGTTACTTATGAGATGCACACACCCCTTCCCTCCTCAGGGAACTGTCAAGACAACTCCTATTCAGCCCTGCTTGATTAACTGCTTATCTTTCAACCCTCCTCCTCCCAGTAGTGGCATTTTCCACTCCTATGCTTGCTGTAATTAAACTTTGGAAATCTGTTGTCAAGGAAAGCAATCTGTTGCCAAGGCAGTTACTTTGACAGGAAGAGTTTATAACCAGCTGAGTATAAAGCAGGAAATGTCCCAGATACACTAAAGCCCAGGCAGAAGTGTAGGGAAATTCCTTGCGATCAGGGGGTAGAACCTGTGGAGAGTGTGGTTTGACGAGGGGAAGGACCTCAGTGGGAAACGATGCAGTAGGATCCATCCTTTAACACTGCCATTTCCTCTGGGCGAAGTGACCTCTACAACCTCAGTTGTAATTTCAGAAGATTTCCAGGCCCCACCTGAGGCTGGCAACCTGAGCACAGGAGGAGACGGGAGTATTACCAGATGCCAGGAAGGAATGAACCCAGTGGGCTCTGCTGCTGTGCTGGTAACACACTGAGCCAGGGGGGCAGAGGGATTACAGTGCTGGACTCCAATCTGGAAGACCTGAGTCTGAATCCTCACACAGGCCATGGAAGCTGGCTGGGTGATCTCCAGCCAGTCACATCACTCTCAGCCTAGCCTACCTCAATGGGTTGTTGGGAGAATAAAGTGGAAGAGAGGAGAACAATGGAAGCCACTTTGGATCCACCCTGGGGAGAAAAACGGGGTACACATGAAATAAATAAAACCGCAGGGTCATTTCTGCTTGGCCTCAAGGGATATTGCTGAGAGTGAATGAGCCACATGAGCCTTCTATCTGCTGCCCCCATGGCCACAGCCCAGGTCCACGTGGAGTGGTCCCTGACACTTGGCTCACATGATCCGGGCTGCTGCAGGCCCTCCAGTGCTACAGCCTACCCTGAACTTCCCCAGTAGATTAAAGTGCTAATCTTGCCCTGGTTTTAACTGCAAACAAGAACGTTTTCTTCATTATAATACCAATGCCAAGAAGATATTCACAGGAGATGGAGGAGCTTCCTTGAAAAATGTGAGACTTGAGTCTGGTAGCAGAGCAGCTTCCATGCCTCTTCTGCAGCATTTGAGATCTACCAGGAAGGCCAGCGGCTCAGTGGTTACACATCTGCTTTGCACGCAAAAGGTCCCAGGTTCAATCCCCGGCATCTTCAGTTTAAAGGATCCGGTTTGTAAGTGATGTGAAAGACCTTTACTTGAGACCCTGGAGAGTGGCTGCCAGTCTGAGTAGACAAGACTGTACACTGATGGACCAAAGGTCTGATTCAGTATAAGGTGTTTCATGTATGGGCTCCACACCTGACATTGCCTGTCTGCTTGCTCAGCATTCCTCTCTCCGCTCATCACTCAGGGATATAAGAAGGGGCCCCCGTTACTGGCCTGCCCTCTCAGGTGGCCCTCCTGAAAACTTCTATATGTGCAGCGGAGGTGGGGGGGGGGGGAGGAAGCTCCCTGTGGCAGAGCAGGGACACACCTAGAGATGCACAATTATTTCATTGTTGCTGTTTTTGTACTCATTTGCATTTCAAAAGCTTCTTTAAAGAACTGTAAGTATTATGGCACATGTGGTTCTTTTTCATTATTATAGCCTTTCTCACTTCTATGCATTCCAAGAGAAAGTATTTCTGGTGCAAATGCAACCCAAGCCATTTACACACTCGGGGTTATTCCTGTTCATTCTTGTTCTCCTTTGAAATGTGACAAAGGGGGGGGGGGATCTGGAAATAAATAAGGAAGACTGAAAATGAGCTGAGTTAGCGGCAGCGATGCTCTGTGTATCTGCCTTGCAAAGCAGACGGGCCACGTAGCTGCACAAAGTTTTTCAAAAAGCAGAAGATCCCACATCTCCATCCTGTTTAGCTGCATGCCTGCTCTGTGAATTAATGAGTCACTTGCACTTCTGAGCTTTCCAGTGATTATGAAAGAGGGAGGGTCAAAGTTTGCAGAGCTTAAGAATCCTTAATATTCAGAGAGACAGGGTGCCTATGAATTATTTACTGTCAAATGTCACCTGGAGACCCCAAGAGGGGCTAGATGGATCTGGGCATGCAGTGAAATCCTCACAACGTTTCAGCAGCTCAAAAGGGAACATGCCAGAGAACAGCAGGGCAGACAGAAGATTTGTGGCGTTCTTTGGCTGTGCAGAGGGGGATAGGTTTCCACACTACTAAGTTCAGGGGCTGGCACAGAAGCCAGGGGCAAAACTACGCCTCAGCTGTTTGCTGAGTCATATTTCAGGGATCGCACAGACTTGGGGAAGTGGTCTTACACATCTCCCATGTGGTCTGATTTCAAAAAAGCAGCCTTGTTTTGAAATGGCAACTAAAATACTTCCCTTCCCACTTGGGTTACCAACTCCTGGTTGATAAAAGTCCTGGAGATGTGGGGGTGAAGCCTGAGGCGGATGGGGTTTGGGGAGGGGAGGGACCTCGGCAGAGTACAAGGCCACAGAACACACCCTCCAAAGTAGCTGTTTTCTCCAGGAGACCTGACAGTTTCTCATCTGGTGGTCAGCTGCAATTCAGGGAAATCTCCATCCCCCATCTGGAGGCTGGCAACCCTACTTCCCTGCAGCTGGTTGAGGTGGATATCTGGGGAACTTCCATTATCTTCCCTCTCCCATGTCAGTTTTCTCACCAGATGCCTTGAGACCCTGACTATGGTCTTGAGCTTGGCAAAGAGGGCCAGCTCCGGAAGGCACAACTCTTCTGAACGAGGACAGTTCTGTGCCCAGGAAAACAGCACTCTTGGGGTGCGGTCACACTCACCATTAAATCCATCTGCAACACGCCTCTATTATAATCCGCACAACCAATTTCCCGATCAGACAACAGCCAGGCTAACGTTCTATCCCATGTGGGTCCCGTCGCTGGTTGATCAGAGTGCTCAACCGGACCTCATTTTTTGAGATAGCATTCCACACTTGCGCAAGCACAGTACCATGGGATATCGTGTTTGGCTTTTTTTTTTAAAGGTGCCAGAAAAGGTGGGCGATCTGCCCCCCCCCCAAACACCCGGAAAGGAAAGGGAAGCCCAGGAGTTCTCTTTGCTGTCTCTCTGCCTGGCGAGGAGACGGCAAAGGTGTGGGATCTTCTCCCCCCCCCCCATTTAAACACCCCGCTGTGGTGTTTAAATGGAAGGGGGGCGCACGGCAACTCTTTGCTGTCTCTCTGCCTGGCGAGGAGATGGCAAAGGTGTGGGATCTTCCTCCCCCCCCCCATTTAAACACCCCGCTGTGCTGTTTAAATGGGGGGGGGCGCACGGCAACTCTTTGCTGTCTCTCTGCCTGGCAGGGAGACAGCAAATGTGGGTGATCTGCCCCCCCCCCCCATTTAGGAAAGGTCCCCTGTGCAAGCACCAGTCGTTTTCGACTCTGGGGTGATGCTGCTTTCACAAAGTTTTCACAGCAGACCTTTTACGGGGTGGTTTGCCATTGCCTTCCACGGTCATTACACTCCCCCCACACCCCCCCAGCAAACTGGGTACTCATTTTACCCACCTTGGAAGGATGGAAGCTGAGACAACAATTGCTGGCGCAATGATATCATTGGAGTGGGCTCTCGCAGGGAAGCGGATGTGCGCTTGCAACGAGTCGCCAACGATGGAGCGTTCAAACAGAAAAACTCCGCTCAGGAACCATCAGAAGAATTTTGTTCCTGATTTAAAGCAGTATCAAATTAGTCCGCGCCCCTGTCGTCCCAACGCGGGACTCGAACGAGCTAACCACCAATCGCAGATGCTGACGTTTGGACAACCGCTTAAAATCCGACATGCTTCCGGACTCCACCCATGCTCATAGCGGGATTTTATGAACGTCTGACCTCACCCTTGGTCACCGAAAGAGGATGTGACAGCGGAGAACTGATCAAGTGGTTCACTTATAACCCGTATCTTGGACTGCTGTCAACCAAAACAAAGCTTCTGTTTTTAGATGGTTCCTAATGCATAAGGGTTTTTTTTCCCCTTCATTTTTTAATGTGGCAGCCTGCTGCATCTTCTCCCGTCCTCCACCCACACTCTGCCATTGAGCCTTGCGTCTGGCCTTATGAGTGGGATCAAGGCGTGTTCCATGGGGCAGATGAAATGAACAGTGATAGGAACAGGTGGGAAAGGAACTGCCTGTTTTGAGAAGAAACCTCTTTCCTCAAGAAGGAGAGCAAAGGCATCTCTTCGTTCTTATTTATGAATCTGAAACACTTATTAGCTGTCTTTCTACCTTGCAGTACTCCAGGTAGCTTGCGTGGTAGTGGAAAGTGCGGTGGAGTTGCAGCTAATTTCTGGTGAGCCTGTAGGGTTTTCAAAGCAAGAGATGTTCAGAGGTGGTTTGCTGTTGCCTGCCTCTGCAGAGTGACCCTGGCTTTCCTTGGTGGTCTCCCCTTGCAAGTACAAGCCAGGGCTGACCCTGGTGATCTCTTGAGATATGCTGAGACGGGGTTAGCCTGGGCCAAAGAGCACACTCTGAAATCTTAATGAGGACTGCCAATAAAAAAACCCCCTAAGTTAATCAAATGCAAACAGCGAGTGTATATACTGGTTAGAGTGTTAGACTAGGATCTTGGAGACCCACGTTTGAACCCCCGATCTGCCCATGTGCTCTCAGCCTAGCCAGCATGCAGGGTTGTTGTGAAGATAAAATGGAGGAGAGGCCAATGAGGTAAGCTGCTTTGGGTCCCTGTGTGAACATATGAAGCTGCCTTATACTGAATCAGACCCTTGGCCCATCAAAGTCAGTATTGTCTACTCAGACTGGCAGCGGCTCTCCAAGGTCTCAAGCTGAGGTTTTTCACACCTATTTCCCTGGACCCTTTTTTTGGAGATGCCAGGGATTGAACCTGGGACCTTCTGCTTCCCAAGCAGATGCTCTACCACTGAGCCACAGCCCCATTCATGGCTCTCCAGGGTCTCAAGCTGAGGTTTTTCACACCTATTTCCCTGGACCCTTTTTTGGAGATGCCAGGGATTGAACCTGGGACCTTCTGCTTCCCAAGCAGATGCTCTACCACTGAGCCACCGTCCCTCCCCAAGAAAGATGGAGTATAAATGGAATTAAATGAATAAATAAACCAGCTGCCTTCTGTTATTCCCTCTTCGCTGTTTATGAATAGTCTTTCCCATCCACAAAAAGGAGGGATTTTTCCTTTGCTTTTTCATCCAAGTGTTCCTGGGGAGAGGGAGGGACTAGCTCTGGTTACACAAATGCACCTGCATGCCTGGAGTGAACAGCAGTTAAGTTATGATGACTAAGCGCCATCATCAAGTCATAACCAACTTCTGGCAGTTGTCAAGGCAAGAGACGTTCAGAGGTGGTTTGCCTTTGCCTGCCTCTGCGCAGCACCCCTGGTCTTCCTTAGTGGTCTCCCACCCAAGCACGAACCTCAGCTGACCCTGCTTAGCTTCTGAGCTGTGATGAACATATGAAGCTGCCTTATACTGAATCAGACCTTTGGTCCATCAAAGTCAGTATTGTCTTCTCAGACTGGCAGCGGCTCTCCAGGGTCTCAAGCTGAGGCTTTTCACACCTGTTTGCCTGGACCCTTTTTTGGAGATGCCAGGGATTGAACCTGGGGCCTTCTGCTTCCCAAGCAGATGCTCTACCACTGAGCCACCGTCCCTCCCTAATGAGCTCGGCTAGCCAAGATGCTGAACAGAAATTGCTCTTCAATAAATTGCAACCCTTACTTGCCATGACAATCTTTTCACCTGGAAAGAAATGACAGGCTGGTCATCTTCACCTGCATTTCAGATATGGAAGTGGGGAGCTACCAATGCACTTACATTACAACTGAAAGGAGGACACCTCTCACAAAGGAGTGGCGTTAGTCCAAAGGAATTTGACAGAGAGAGTGCAGGGTCGGGGGGGGGGAGGGGCAGAATCAAAGCTCTCTGGGATGTCTGGAGGATATTCTAAAAAAACTGTAATAGAAGCTCAAATAAAGATATACAACAGATTAGTAATAGTACAAAGAGTTCCAAAAAGAAGCTAGTGTGGTTTATGAGAAGAGTTTAGCAATCTGCAGAAGACAAGAAGGCCTCCTCTCCTCCCCTCAAAAAACCCCAGTCTAGCCCAAATTAAGAAAGTAACACAGAGAAGAAGCTAAGAAAGATGATAATCAGGCAACCAAAGAAAAACAAAACAAGAGGAGCATATTAATAAAAACCAGAGTACAATAAAAGTTCCTTTGTTTTTATTTACAGCCAGTGTGGTGTAGTGGTTACAGTGTCAGACTAAGATCTGGGAGACCCAGGTTCGAATTCCTCCTCTGCCAAGGAAGCTCCTTGGGTGACCTTGGGTCAGCCAAGCCCTCTCAGTCTATCCTACCTCACAGGGTTGCTGTAAAGGTAGAATGGAGGAGAGGAGAATGATGGGAGCCCATTAGGTCCCCAGTGGGAGGAAGGCAGGGCATAAATAAATAAATATTTTATCCCACCTTGTCTCCAATTGCAACGGAAGCAGGAAAGCGTCTATGGAGGAGACAAAGGAGCGAAAGGGTTGTTTAAAAAGCACAGGGAGATTGCAGAGAAGCCGAACAAATGCTTTGCCAGTCTTCATGGTGGAAGATGCTGAACAGATACTCATTATCAGACCTCTCCTCTCTTGCAGGAAGCCTCCAAAGAACCAAATCGGGGGGAAGCACAGGGAGAAGGCTTAGATTACAACATCTGCAAGAATAGGGGGGTGAGCAATGTGGAATATTCTTGAAGCAAATAACCACATACCCAAGGGAGATGAAACTGCTGTGGAACTGGCAGAATCACAAAACTGCCCCACCCCGATACAAGATTGTAGCAAATCAAAGTACCTTTTTGCAATATAAAAGCAGAATTGTTTTTAAAATGTACACTGAACTGTGGGTGGTGACAAGTGTTCCTCTGGTGGGAGGGAGGGGAATGTTCAGAGCATGAGTGATGTCACCTGCACGGCCAAAAATCAGGGTTTTTTTCAGCAATAGTCCCAAGAACGCCTTCAGGCTTGCAGGCTCTTGCAGGAGGCTACATGCAGTGGTTGTGGGCCTGAATACTGGCCCAAGGGAGTCAAAGATTTCTCTCTCGCCCCTTCAGATGATGCAAAATAATGCCAGCTCCCTGGGATCTCCTGTTTGCATCAAGGTACTGACCATTTCAGACTGCAGGCCCAAACAGGTGTGGTGGGAACCCAGCTGAATAGAAGCTTCCTAAAGGTTGGCCTTAAAACAAAGAAGCCGTAGCCTGCTACCATGACACTTACATTTTTAATGTTGCATGCAAATACTATTGATGAATAATTCCTCATTTGGAATTTTAATTTATATAAAAAAAACACACTTGGGAATTCAAGTTAGGTGGGAAGCCATGTTGGTCTGATGCGGCAGAACAAAGCCCGAGTCCGACTCCAGGGGCACCTTGAAGGCCAACGGTTTTATCCAGGGGATAAGCTCTTGGTGGGCACGTATGCTTCTTCAGATAGAGTCACGTGACTAGCCGTGGTGGTCTGCAGCAGCAGAGTATTTTAGTTTGGGAGTCCAGGGGTATAATAAACCACCTTCCTTTACCAAATGAAGGCTCAGTGCTGGCTCGCCCTTTTCTTTTGCATGCCCACCTCTAAGATCTGCGCTTGATGGCAATACTACTTCTGTATTCAGATGCGGAGGGTAGAATCTCTGGTTGTTCTGACCTCTGAGTACAGAGGTTGTGTGTGTACAGAATACAGAGGTCAGCCTGTCACAAATTTGAATCTGGTTTATTCTCTGGCTCATCCGCTCCCTCCACCCCCCCCCCGACTGCCTAGGCTGCCCAGGCAGTCTTCCATCTAACCTCAAATTGTTGTGACTCGGCCCCACTGCCACGAACTGGCACTTGTTCTTTGCCCACAAATTGGGTTTCTAGACCAGGATAAAACTGTGGATTGTAATCTGGGCTTGTGGGCAAGAAATAGGTCCCAGATTCGTTGAAGTGCCCTAATTTGGATGTCACTATGAATTGTGGCTAGATCAAAGACTTAATGAACCAATTCATTCTAAAAATGGAAGTCCCTGTCTCTCTCTCGGCTTGGCTTCGCGAACGAAGATTTAAGAAGGGTGCAATAGTCCACGTCTGCTGCAGGCTCGCTGGTGGCTGACAAGACCAATGCGGGACAGGCAGGTCCGGCCACAGTGGCTGCAGGGAAAAGTCTGATTTGGGGTTGGTGCTGTAGCAGTACGATTCTTCCTCAATCTCCTTTTGTCCTCAAGACCAGCTATGCGTGCGTTCTCAAAAGAAGAGACAGCCTGGTGGACGGTGTGCCTCCATGCTTTGCGATCTGAGGCTAGGTCAGACCACTGGTGATGGTTGATGCGACAGGTGCCAAGGGATTTCTTCAAGGAGTCCTTGTACCTCTTCTTTGGTGCCCCTCTATTTCGATGGCCGGTGGAAAGTTCTCCATACAGGGCATTCTTGGGAAGGCGGTGGTTTTCCATCCTAGAAATATGCCCTGCCCAGCGCAACTGCGTCTTCAGCAGCAGTGCCTCGATGCTGAAGTCCCTGTAGTTGTATATATAAAGCATCATAAAGGATGATGAAGACAAGACTTTGCAGGTGCTCCCCATATTCAAGTGGGCAAACCTCCAGCGCTGCCAACTGGCCGAGGACACCCACTGCAGAGGCCTCTGCCTGCCTCCAACAATGGTGCTGCGGCTCATCTTGATGGAGAGAGGACCAGGGGAAGAGGGAACAGTCTGGTCTAAACTCCGTGACGTGTACCTTGAGTTCCTCCTGTCTTCCAGAGCTCTGAAACCTAAGAGAGGCACATCTCCACAGCAGACGGGAGATGTGAGCATCCTGAAGATTATTATGACACCATCAAAAGGCCTGTCAGTAGACAGTGAGAGTGGGGAAGAATAGCAGAGAAGAGGAAAAGGCACAGCCCACAGCTTCCTCTTGGTGCCTAAAGAGAAGCAAGTTGGAGCAGGAGGAAGGGAATTCCAGAATGAAGTTCCACCACATAAAAGACCCTGACCGATTCTTCACTCACTCTACGCCGCTCTGATGTTCCTCTTTTCAGCGCGGCGTCCTTCCGATTTCCCACTATCTGCCCTGGAGCTTCACCTTGCGTCGCTGTTTTTGCGTGGCAAAGAGAAACTGGTTTTTAGCAGTTTCTCTTCCCTCTCAAAAGCAGCGATGCAAGCTGAAGCCCTGGGCAGATAGTGGGAAACCGGAAGGACGCCGCGCTGAAAAAAGGAATGTCAGAGCAGTGCAAGGTGAGTGGGAAATCAGTCCCTGTCTTTAGTAGATCCCAAGGTGGAGGGCAAACAGAATGCGGCCTCCTAACCAGCAGGTATACATAGAAGCAAGCAGCCTTTTAAATATCCCAGTCCCAGGGTGGCTGCAACCCAACTTGTACCTAGCACAATTCTTTCAAAACTGGTGAGAATCAAACACCAGATTGCAATCTTCCTCTTCTTGTGCTTTGTACCAGCTTCTGAAACCCAGGCAGCATAATGCAGTACTTTATGCTGGATGTAATCAGAGCGTGGATAACTTGGCTAGGGATATTCTTTAACACGGAGGAAACTCGAACACATGAATCTCCCCTATACCATGCCAGACCCTTTGTCCACCAAGGTCAGTGACTTCTTCTCTGACTAGCAGAACTTCTCTGGGGTCTCAGGCCAAGGTCTTTAACATCACCTGCCGCCTAAAGATGCTTAGGAATTGAACCTGGTCTTCATGACTAATATGTTAAACAATTCTGCATCCAATTCTACCATAGATCTCTTTCAGATTTGCACTCACGGTGATGCATGGAAGCCACGTACACACACTATTGCTGGGACTGAAGGATAGTGGGGGTGGGAAAATTCTACGTGATCAGTTCTACCCTGGTAGGTGCTGCATTCAAATATGTTGCTATGACTGTGTGGGAGAGTACCATGAGAAAGTCCCCCCATGCATATGGTGTGGGCATGTGAGAAAAGAGCCTCTTTCTGCCCTGTCATGCTTCACCATGTGTAAGACACTCTCTGATGCCAAGGAGAGACAGCCTGGGTTTGAGAAGATCTGCTGTCACGTTACACACACACACACACACACACCATCTCCTAAGAGCCACAGTTCTTGATGACTCTCTGCAGTCACACCTTTGCGATTCCGTTTCATTTCAAGGGGATTAAAAGTGACTAAGATGAACAGCGTTATTCACTGCCAAATTGCTAATGTTCTTGCAAGTTTCCAGATTTCTGCCACGGCCTCCCTGCTCACCTCCATCGAAGGCGTTATTTGCATTTCTACTCGTGCTAACAAAAAGGACTGCCAATCATCCCAGATTAACTTCTTACAGGAATAAGCCATTAAAAATTTATTACCATAAACTCCACAACACTTTCTGCAGGCAAACTGCATGCATGACTTTTAAAATAATCAAGCTGGGCAAAGGGTGGTGGTGGAGAGATGAGAGGTGAGCTTCTCTGAAATGGTCCACCTCAGGTCAGCCGGATGCCCCAGCCCGCTAACCGACTGTGTAATTCATGCAAATGACTCTGATTCAAAAAATTTGTTTAGGCAATGCAAATCTCAACAATAAACATTTACTCCCTACCTGAACACCCTGAAAACACATAACCAAAGTTGGCTTTTGGCATATTTTTATGTTTTTGACACTTGTTTAATGTGCATAAATGGTTACTGGTACAAAATATTTGGGTTTTTTCCCCAAGAAGGACAATATCAGGTCAGAATCCATGCCTTATTCCCCAGCTAGTGCAATATGAAGCCCCACCTTTGCACACATAGTTGTTCTTGAGGAGCCCACACAATAAAGAGGGCTTACAAGCATCTACCTGTGGGCAAGGCTACTGTCAAATGGTGTGATTCCACTCCTGCAGAAGTCAACAGCTTCATCTTCTAGTATCCTGGCTTCCCATATTCCCTAGTTCCTGGCACTGTCCCCATTTTGCCTTTTGAGATGAAATACCTGGTTCCAAGGGAACTTATGCCAAAGGAAGCCTGCATAATAACACTGCAGTCCTGATTCACACAGCAGGCCTGGTACCTATTGTTCTGGCATCTAGGTGCCAGGATCAAAAGTTTCTCTTCACCCCGTCTTTTGAGTAAACTCCCCCTCACTTTTCCATTGCCCTGTTTTGCCATTCCCCATGTCTATTCCTGTCAGCCAGACCCACGTAGATCATTTCCCTGGAGAAAATGGCAGATTTGAGAGTGGAGTCTACAACCCCAAGGTCCCCCTGCCTTCCTGAATGCCATCCTCCCAAGGTTTCACCCTAAAAACTCCTGGAATCTTCCTGCCTGGAGTTAGCAACCCCATTTTATGTTCTGCTTGTTATGTTTATAATTGTTTTATATTGTTATTATTGACTATTAGCTTTAATGTACATACTAGGGTGGCACCTTTAAGACCAACAAAGCTTATAGCCAAATAATAATAATAATAATAATAATAATAATAATAATAATAATAATAATAATAATATTTTTTAATTTATATCCCGCCCTCCCCACCGAAGCAAGCTCAGGGCGGCTTACATAACATAATATAAATATAATATTTCCAGTAATCATATAATAAAGAAACAAATTACCCCATTAAAACATAAAAACAGAACATCAATAAAACAGATTTAAAACACAGATCAGTTTGGTGCTACACAAATAACATAGCTTGCATAGAGATGGAATACTACTTCCACATTAAAAAGCCAGCTGGAAGAGGACGGTCTTACAGGCCCAACGGAACTGGTTAATGTCCCACAAGGCCCGCACCTTCTCTGGCAGCTGGTTCCACCAACCGGGTGCTGTAAGCGAGAAGGCCCTATCTTCCCTAAGGTAGGCAGGTCCTCAGCCATATAGGGCTTTAAAGGTAGTAACCAGCACCTTGTACTGGATCCGGTACACAATTGGCAGCCAATGCAGTTCTCGCAGCCCAGGCCGTATGTGCTCCCACTTAGGGAGCCCCATTAACAGTCTGGCTGCTGCATTCTGCGTTTCCGGGTCTGGCACAGGGGCAGCCCCATGTAGAGGGCATTACAGTAGTCTAACCTCGAGGTGACCGTTGCATGGATCACTGTTGCCAGGTCATCGCGCTCCAGGAAGGGAGCCAACTGCCTAGCCCGTCTCAGATGATAAAAAGGCGGATTTAGCAGTGGCTGCTATCGAGGCCTCCATTGACAAGGAAGGCTCCAGTAGTACTCCCAGGCTCTTGACCCTGCGCACTGTTTTCAGTGGTGCACCGTCAAAGACCGGTAGGGGAATTTCCCTTCCTAGACCGCCCCGGCCCAGGCACAGGATCTCTGTCTTCGTTGCATTCAACTTCAACCCACTCAGCCTGGTACAGATTTTTTGGGACATCAGCAGGCCAGTCATCCATCAGTAGATAGAGCTGGGTGTCATCGGCGTACTGATGGCAACCCAGCCCATATCTCCGGGCGATCTTTGTTGGTTGTGAAGGTGACCCACTGGACTGAAACTTTGCTCTGTTGCTTCATGGCTCCCCACCTGAATCTATGCTAGACTGGGGGTGCGGTCACACTCACATTAAATCCATCTGCAATGCGCCTCTATTATAATCCGCACAACCAATTTTCCGATCAGACAACAGCCAGGCTCCCATTCTATCCCATGCGGGTCCCGTCACTGGTCGATCAGAGTGCTCTACCAAACCTCGTTTCATGAGACGTCAATCTGTATTAGCGCAGGTGCAGTGATGCCCGCTATCTGCACTATCGAGCAGATCCAGCGTCTCCTCCCTTCTCCATGAGAGACCTCGCACACCCACCATGACCTCGTTCTCGAGGGTGGGGATGCGCGTCGCTTTTAAATGGGTCGGATCACTAACAGTTTTGATAGTCCGTTGGCACTACTTTTCCAGCACGAGCACTACGCGTGCAGAAAAAAACACAGGAATTCAAATCAGTTCACATCTAGTTCACATCTAGTTTCAAAAGTGAGTTTTGTTTCCGGACATAGGGGCGGGTAAATGATTTATCGAGCCAACATTCGCTCGCTCATTCACTGGCGTAGTGATATCACTTGCAGGGGGCTTTGGGAGGGAAGCAGTGGTGCACTTCCGATGAGTCGCCAACGATGGAGCGTTCAAACAGAGAAATTCCGCTCAGGAACCGTCAGAAGAATTTTGTTCCGGATTTAAAGCTGTATCAAATTAGTCCGCGCCCCAGTAGTCTCAACGCGGGACTCAAATGAGCTAACCACCATTCGCAGATGCTGACGTTTGGACAACCGCTTAAAATCCGACCTGCTTCCGGACTCCACTCATGCCCGTAGCGGGATTTTCTGAACGTCTGACCTCACCCTGGGATAACCAAGCAAGCTGATCTGGAGAAAAGGTAGAAGGTGGGCCTCTGATCTCCCTGGCTTTGCCTTGAGCTCTGCTCCTGGACCTGGGGCTGGCTGTGTGCCTCCATTCTAGGGCGGGCTCCTTCTGGAACATCCCAGACCACTTGGGGCTTGTCTCTAGGGGGCAGGGGCTGAGAGGAGCATAAAGAACGAGCTAGGAAGAAAACAGCAGTATTCAAGAGGAATGGCAGTTGACTCCTCCTCCCAAGAGCCCCTGCCGTGCTTGTAGGCTGACGAAGGAGCATGAGAAGTGGAATCCACATTCGTGATCAAGCAAGCACACTTCAGAAGCCCTCCCAGATGAAACAGCCTCTCAGATTCACAGCCTCTAATTAACATACATCATGTCCTCAAGTCAGCAGGGAACAGCAGCATAACAAGGCAAGGAGAGTTGGACAGGGAGCAACACAGAGGTGCAGCCGGCCAGGCTGGGAAGTAAGCAGTGCTAAGAATACACAGGCATGCGCTCATTAGGAGTTGCCTTCTCCATCACAGAACAGAGCCCAGGAAACTCAGAAAGAGGCCTTTGACTCTGGTAGTCACACCACTGTCAAAATGACTGACTCTCAGAATCAGACTCAGCAGCATCTGCCCTTGGTCGGGTCTGATTTTTCGTTTTGCCATCTGCACATCTCAAGTCTGAACAGCAGCATAAAAAGCACCAAAACAAATAAGAGGTGGCATGAGAACAACGTTTGAGTCCAGTAGCGACTTTAAGACCAACAAAGTTTAATTCCAAAATTGAACTTTGTGGTCTTCAAGGTGCCACAGGACTCAAACTTTGTTGTGTTGCTTCAGACCAACACGGCTGCCCGCCTGGGTCCATCTTTATGGGTGGTATGGCTTAGCTCAAGCCCCAGCAGCATTCACTACGTGAGGCTTCAGCCCTAGAACATATTTCATGTATATATTTAATACATTTATACCCCCTTTGTCCCCAGTAGGGACCCAAAACAGCTTGCATCATAAGCCTCTCCTCCACTTTACACTCACAACAACCCTTTACACTCACAACAACCCTGTGAGGGAGGCAAGGCTGAGAGTCTGTGACTCGCCTAAGGTCTTCTAGCCAGCTTCCATGGCACAAGTGCGGATTTGAACCTGAGACGTCCAGATCCTAGTCCAACACTCCTAACCGCTACACCGTACCGAGTCTCTTTACAAAATAAGAGGCTATGAAGGGCCTCTGAGCAGATGCAGAGTATTTTACCACTACAAAGGGAAGTTTCTGCACACCAGGGACCAAGGGCCAAATTACCTGTGACTCTGGAAAGTGACATAATCAGATCCTCTGAGACATAACATAGCTGCATGCAGCAGCCACAACGAGACCCAACGGGGACAGAAGGCAGGGCAGTGGAGAAGAGGCGGGTTAACTCTTCTATCTGCACTCACTTCTCTGAACTCCTTTAAGCCCTGGTGATGAAAAAAGACAGGGTTCCCCCATTGAGAACAGAAGTTGGTGCTTCTAGAGAGATGTGAGCTCCAGTGTCCCGCCTTCAAGAAATTCAGGATTTGAGGGGTGCCACTGAGCCATGAGGTTAAATAGCTTCAATGGGAAAGCAAGCAGTCACAGGTGCCTGTTCACAGTGTAAGTCATCACAAAGTTATTTGCTTCTTGGAAGGGAGGGTGGAAGGTACACAGGTGCCTGCAGGATTACAGAGAGCTGGCTGAAACCAGGCAGCTGTGCAGAGAATAACGACCTGTAGGTGTTTAACACACTCTTGCACTTGGTCTGCTTTCAACTGCTTCTATGCCTTGCCTTTTGTCCCCAGGACAACTTGCATTCTTCTCCTCTCCTCCACTTTATCCTCACAACAACCCTGAGAGATAGGGTATCCAAGGCCACCCAGCAAGCTTTCAAAGCAAAGTGGGGATCGGAACCTGGTTTTCCCACACCGTAGTCTGACACCGCAGCTACTGCCTCGGGCTGGCTCTAATGATGCCTGCAGCAGGCCCCTCTTCATTTACCTGCCTTGTTCTGTCTTTAGTCCTTTGGTTCATGCTTGGTTCTTGCTTCTTCTAAGCAACAACAGAGATTGGCTTCAACCCACTGCAGCGGACAGGCATGGAGGTGCAGTGGCTAAAGAGCTGGGCTGGGCAGCCCTGGGACTGCAACACGGCTCCTCCGAGATGCTCACAGGGTGACCGTGGGCTGGTCACTCCAGTCAGCATCACAGGGAGAAGATAAAATGGCGCTCCCACCCCCCACCCCGCACACACACACCCGCCTGCCTGAGCTGTCTGAGAAGGTTGTTGGCCTGGGCGATAGATAAAACGTGTGATCTGCAGCAGAATGAGTTCCATCCTTTCTTTAAGATATTCAAATGGTGCTTTCCTTCAGAAAGGAGCTCAAGGCAGCTCCTTTATCATCACCCACACAAGCATCACAACTCAGAGCAGTAAGCAAACATGCAGGAAGATGCTGCAGAAAGACTGGAAGGTTTCCCTATTCCCCGTCCCTGTCCTTTTCTGAAACTAATAAAACTTTTTGAAAATCAGAAAGACTGGAAGGGCTGAGTGTTCCAGATGCCCCCATTCCCACCTCCTCAAATGTGTTTCTGCGGAAGGGGCCACTGCTTAGTGGCAAAGCATCTGCAGTTCCCAGACCTTCCACGTCACCTGCTGCCCCTTTTAAACTGGAGAGGCCTGGGGATTGAATCTGGGACCTCTCCATCCCAAGCAGCTGCTCTGCCACTAAGCCACAGCCCCACCCCCAGCCCCGCCCCAGCAGCCCTTGCCTTGAAAAGCCCTTTGCATCCCATTCTTCTCATCCTCATGAAGCCGAGGGTGGTGGAGTGGTCAGAGTGTTCAACTAGCATCTGGGAGACTCAGGCTCAAATCCCCACACTGCCTTGGGATTTGACTGTGGCTGACTGTGGGCCAGTCAGAGAGAGCCAGTTTGGTGTAGTGGTTAAGCGTGCAGACTCTTATCTGGGAGAACCAGGTGTGATTCTCCCCTCCTCCACTTGCAGCTGCTGGAATGGCCTTGGGTCAGCCAGAGCTCTAATAGAGAGCCAGTTTGGTGTAGTGGTTAAGCGTGCAGACTCTTATCTGGGATAACTGGGTGTGATTCTCCACTCCTCCTCCCGCAGCTGGAATGGCCTGGGGTCAGCCATAGCTCTCGCAGAAGTTGTTCTTGAAAGGGCAGCTGCTGGGAGAGCCCTCTCAGCCTCACCCACCTCACAGGGTGTGTGTTGTGGGGGGAGAAGATTCAGGAGATTGTGAGCTGCTCTGAGTCTCTGTTTCAGAGAGAAGGGCGGGGTATAAATCTGCAGTCGTCGTCATCTTCTCAGCCTAACCTACCTTGCAGGGTTGTAGTGAGGATAAAAGGGAGAAGAGGGAAGCAACTCTGGGTCCCCCCCCCCCCGGGAGAAATGGGGGATGTGCAAGAAGTAAACAAAAACCAGTCCACAAATCCCAAGTCAGCTGTCAGCTGCTGAGGTCTTCTCTCCATCCTGTGCTCAGGGTTTGGGGCACCGCTGACTGCACAGCTGGCACTGCCTCAGCCCCCTGCCCATAATTAGCCCGCCATCCCCTTCTAGGAGAAGAGGCACCAGCAAGAGGAAGCCTTGCCCGGGTGCAGCTGCCTTGTCAGGAAGCCTCTTCACCAACAGAACCTGCTTATGCGAAGGAGGCGCAGCAGAGCCAAGTGGAGGGCAAGACGCAGCCTTTCATTATCCAGAGGCAGAGGCCAGCGACAGAGCTCCAGGCCAAGCAACTGCCTCTTCTCCCAACCTACCAAGGTCCAAGGAGGATGCAGAGAAGCCAGAAAGGTTCCAGGAGATGCAAGGGGGCTTTGTTCCCCTACTGCTTCTTCCTTAAGTGCAACCAAAAGAAAGGAAAAAAAGCTGGTCTGCCCCCAGACTTTTTTCTCTTGGGCCTTCAAGTGAAGGCAAAGCATGAGTCTCAAGTGAAAGAAGCAGGCTTTCCTGGCTGCGCATCTGCTTGGCCTTTGCCCGGGGACCCTTCTCCCTGCCTCGCCCCTCTCTGGGCCATGAGCTGCTCAGGCAATGGTGACGGAGGCATCTGGGACAGGACTGCACCCCAGCCAAGCTCTGCCATAGAGTGACATCCTCACTATAACTGCTGTTAGACTAAGTCATCTGAGACTTACAAGATCCATTGGGTTTGACAAATAAATACAGGATCACAGTGAGAAACTGGTGCAGCACCATGGGAATTAAAGGCACCATCTCTGTGTTGAGATGCCCTGGGCTGAAATTTCACTAGATGACATCTGTTAAGCCAGGGGTGGCCAAACTGCTGCTCAGGAGCCACATGTGGCTTTCACACATATTGTGCAGCTCTCAAAGCCTCCACTGCTCTGTTGGCTGGCTCGGAGAAGGCATTTGTCTCTTTAAATCACTTCTACAAGCCAAGCCAGCTGGCAGCTTGGAGAATGCATTTAAAGTTAAAGTTGCTTTACACCTCTCCCTCCCTCACCCCTCAATTTTCCTTCCTTAAGAACATAAGAACATAAAAGAAGCCATGTTGGATCAGGCCAATGGCCCATCCAGTCCAACACTCTGTGTCACAAAAGAACATAAGAGAAGCCCTGTTGGATCAGGCCAGTGGCCCCTCCAGTCCAACACTCTGTGTCACACAGTGGCAAAAAAAATTTGCCATATATATATATATATATATATATATATATATATATATATATATCTACACACATACACATACTGTGGCTAATAACCACTGATGGACCTCTGCTCCATATTTTTATCTAAACCCCTCTTGAAGGTGGCTATGCTTGTGGCCGCCACCACCTCCTGTGGCAGTGAATTCCACATGTTAATCACCCTCTGGGTGAAGAAGTACTTCCTTTTATCCGTTTTAACCTGTCTGCTCAGCAATTTCATCGAATGCCCACGAGTTCTTGTATTGTGAGAGAAAAGTACTTCTTTCTCTACTTTCTCCATCCCATGCATTATCTTGTAAACCTCCATCATGTCACCCCGCAGTCGACATTTCTCCAAGCTAAAGAGCCCCAAGCGTTTCAACCTTTCTTCATAGGGAAAATGTTCCAGCCCTTTAATCATTCTAGTTGCCCTTTTCTGGACTTTCTCCAATGCTATAATATCCTTTTTGAGGTGCAGCGACCAGAACTGCACACAATACTCCAAATGAGACTGCACCATCAATTTATACAGGGGCATTATGCTACTGGCTGATTTGTTTTCAATTCCCTTCCTAATAATTCCCAGCATGGTGGCCTTTTTTATTGCAAACGCACACCGTCTTGACATTTTCAGTGAGTTATCTACCACGACCCCAAGATCTCTCTCTTGGTCAGTCTCTGCCAGTTCGCACCCCATCAACTTGTATTTGTAGCTGGGATTCTTGGCCCCAATGTGCATTACTTTGCACTTGGCCACATTGAACCACATCTGCCACGTTGACGCCCACTCACCCAGCCTCAACAGATTCCTTCCTTCCTTCCTTCCTTCCTTCCTTCCTTCCTTCCTTCCTTCCTTCCTTCCTTCCTTCCTTCCTTCCTTCCTTCCTCCCTTCCTTCCTGTCAAACATCTGGCATTTACTCAATGTGGCCCTTATAAGCAAATTTGTGCACCTTTGTGTTGTCATTTTCTCCTATTCTTCCCCGCTGCACACACACTCCATATGTAATATGGAAATACTGACAGCTCTACTGTAATAGCTCTACCTGACAGGATTGCTGTACAGATTCCAGAGACAAGGCGTTTCACGCACTTGGGGAAAGTGTTATTTAGGCATGCAACGTGGGCTGTCTGCGGGCTATTGTAGTGGTGGAAGAAAGTGCCATCAAGTTCCAGCCACGCAGGGTTCTAAAGGCAAGAGAAGTTCAGCGGTGGTTGGCCATTGCCTGCCTCTGCACAGCAGCCCTGAGCTTCCTTGGGGCTTTCCTTTCCAAGTAGTGATCCTGTTTAGCTCCTGAGATCTGGCCAGGTCAGGCTAGCCTAAGTCTGCGCCATCCAGGTCAGACAGCCTCAAATCAAGACAGGCTGCAGGGAAGACGTTGCGTTTCTTATCCTGACTGTTTCAGTACAAAATCCCCCTTTGGATAGCACTTCTTGTTGCATGAGTTTCCTCATAAAAGACAACCATCAGCATCCCAACCTTAGGGACCGTCTCTCCCCACATGTTCCCCAGAGAGTGCTGAGATCGGGGTCTCAGAACCTCCTTATAATCCCTGGGCCAAAGGAGGCCCGTCTGAAAGCGACCAGAGAAAGGGCCTTTTCGATTGCAGCCCCCTGTTGGCGGAACCAGCTCCCGGAGGAGGTGAGGGCCCTGCGGAGCCTTGAACAGTTCCGCAGGGCCTGTAAAACAGCCCTCTTCCGGTTGGCATACAACTGATCGATACCGGGATGCCTGAATATTTAAACTTATGAACATCAGAATATTTGAACACTGGAATACTTGAAGAATTGACTTAAGGAAGAGGTAGCATGGTATATTGATGTGAGTTTTATGTAGTTTTATGTATTTTATTGTATAATCATTAATGTATCTTAAACTGATTTACTGTTAGCGTTCTGTATTGTAAGCCGCCCTGAGCCCGCTTTGGTGGGGTAGGGCGGGATATAAATCGAACAAATAAATAAATAATAAATATTTTCTATTAGAAGTATATATATTTGTCTACGTTGTATGCACAAGTATTGCATATTAAATGGTACAACCTCACATGCCACAGAAACCACAACAAGCAAGCTATATACAAATGGCTATAAAAAGAAGCAAAAGGGAACATTTGTCTCTCCCTGACAAGCAGCTGCCTCCTTCTTCACAGCTGGTAAGGAGAAGAGGTGCATTTATTCTTCAGGGCATATTCAGGGCTGGGTGTACTCTTCTTTTTTAAAAAACCTGAAATTTTCCAGCCAGGCAAGCCAAAGTCTGAGTGTGGTATCAGTTATCCACCCAAAGCAAATGTACAAGCAAAGTCATGGCCCAAACTAGCTTCCTCTCTTCTTTTCTGCATACATCATTCCTTAACATTTTTCCTCTTCTGCATCCTATGCTCTGTTATTGTTTTTTGAGCTTTTTGTCCCAGTCGCAGAGAGGAGCAGGGCACGACCACGGCTCCAAAGCCCAGCTACCAGCTGGCACTCCAAAACTTTCAACCAGAATGGCTTTCACAAACCTCTTTGTAGTCACATCTGCTCCATGAAGATCTTTGTAGAGCCAGCACTAGAAACTTGCTCTTTGTAGCTCCTCAGGATGTCCCCAACCTTTTAGAGCCTGTGGCTACCACTGTAATTCTAAAACCGTGTGGTGGGTACAGCCATAAAATGGTTGCTACAGGAAGCACAGCCAGCCATAAAATGGCTGCCACGGCTATGTGTTTGAAAATATGCACAGCCAATCAAATCACTAGTGGCCAATCAGAGCTGAGCAAAAGCCTCACCTGGCCCCATCCACTTTCAAAAAGACACTTCAGAGGCAGCAAGAAGAAAAGAAGAAGATATTGGATTTATATCCCGCCCTCCACTCCGAAGAGTCTCAGAGCGGCTCACAATCTCCTTTACCTTCCTCCCCCTCAACAGACACCCTGTGAGGTAGATGAAGATATTGGATTTATATCCCGCCCTCCACTCCGAAGAGTCTCAGAGCGGCTCACAATCTCCTTTCCCTTCCTCCCCCACAATAGACACCCTGTGAGGTAAATGAAGATACTGGATTTATATCCCGCCCTCCACTCTGAAGAGTCTCAGAGCGGCTCACAATCTCCTTTGCCTTCCTCACAGGGTGTCTGTTGTGGGGGAGGAAGGTAAAGGAGATTGTGAGCCGTTCTGAGACTCTTTGGAGTGGAGGGCGGGATATAATTCCAATATCTTCATCTACCTCACAGGGTGTCTGTTGTGGGGGAGGAAGGTAAAGGAGATTGTGAGCCGCTCTGAGACTCTTCGGAGTGGAGGGCGGGATATAATTCCAATATCTTCATCTATCTCACAGGGTGTCTGTTGTGGGGGAGGAAGGTAAAGGAGATTGTGAGCCGCTCTGAGACTCTTCGGAGTGGAGGGCGGGATATAATTCCAATATCTTCATCTACCTCACAGGATGTCTGTTGTGGGGGAGGAAGGTAAAGGAGATTGTGAGCCGCTCTGAGACTCTTCGGAGTGGAGGGCGGGATATAATTCCAATATCTTCATCTACCTCACAGGGTGTCTGTTGTGGGGGAGGAAGGTAAAGGAGATTGTGAGCCGCTCTGAGACTCTTCGGAGTGGAGGGCGGGATATAAATCCAATTTCTTCTTCTTCTTCTTCCAAGATCTGATGAGATCAGGCCAGCTTGGCCAATCAGGTTGGGCACCACGAAAGACAAGCAAACTGAGAATTATTAGTGGATGCCAACAGGGAGAACCATTTGTTGATTCTGCCTCAGGTTCCAAATTGGCCTGGGTTCTCTGTGAGTGGCATTAACTGTCAAATGGTGTCCCTACGGATGGCTGCCCTTCAGTCTCCCAGAGGGCAGGTGCATCCATCATGCTAATTCCTAAACAGGTGTCTTTCTGTGACAGAAATAGTTAGACCTGGATCCAGGAGCGTCTTAGAGACCCACATGAGTTTCAGGGTATGAGCATGCAAGAGTCCAGGCTCCCAGTCGCAGACACCTGGCAAAAGGGAGCTTTGGCTCCCAAAAGCTCATGCCCTGCAAATCTGGTTGGTCTCTGAGGTGCTCCTGAACTCACAGCTAGCTGTTCTGCTGCAGACCAACACGGCCCCTCTCCGAAGCAGCCCACCAGAAGTGAAACATGAACCATTCTGGCTGGGATGTCCAGGCTCAGCTCAGCTTTCCTTCCACCGACTCATCTGCTGCTAAAAAATGGTAGTTAGCTTCTGTTTAAAACCAACAACAAAATCACCACCACTCCCCCACCACTGGCATTACCTTGCCGTCCGAGTCTCCGGTGTGTACCCAGGAGCTGGCAACACAGGAGTTGTTCACATAATTTCCTTCAGCAGAACTCTGAACGGCAGCTCTGGGAGCTCCAAGTCCCTGGGCTTGAGGTTCCTGACTTTGCCTTGAGCAGACAATGTTGCAGCAGGAGGTGAGTTTTTAAACAGGCCGTCTGCCATCGAAACGACAAGTCCTCATGCAAGACTCTCTCGCTGCACTGCCCTAAGTGAGCTTTGCTCCTTTCCCCTGAAATCTCACTAAAATTATGCTGGATTATTCTTAAAATACATGAACTGCTTCAGCAGAGGGAGAGAGAGAGAGAGAGATGCTTGAACACCTCAACAGAAAACAACGAGCTTCTCTGCTGAGAGCTGAAGGGACCCCTGGCATGCAAACTTTTCTCCAGTTCAAGAAGCCCCAAAGCATAAAACATTAAAGAGAGAGAGAAACTCACTAATGCCTGATCTGAAACAGGAACATGGAAAGGAGCTCACAAGCAAGGAGCTTTCCAAAAACTGCCCACTGAGCAAAGGAAGGCTTGAACGGAGTTCAGAAAGCAGCATGGCAGAACTACACAAACCAACGACGCACAGCTGCGGCTTGCAAGAGGGACGGAACCAAGTCGATCAAAGACAAAAAAAAGTCAGGTTCATTTTGGGGATGATGGACAGCCATTCACAACATGCCAGCAGACGTGGGGAAATTCAGTGTTCCCGTCTTAACCTCATCCCCACAACACAATGTGAGGATAAGATGGAGCTACCTGGCAGGGCTGTTGTGAGGACCAGAACAAAATAATGTTCAAAGGCCCTATACAGATGCTAAGTATCATTGATTATTCCAATGACGAATGGTTGGGGGCCACAAAGACTTTGATGCAGGCTTCATGACCTTAGTGCCAATGTAATTCATATTTTCGGAAGTTAGAAAACAGTTCAAAATATTGCATGTGGAGTTTTGTGATTTTGATATTTAAGACATAAGGCTCTGCACATTTACTTTATTTTTTTGCAGTTCTGAGTTTGATTTTTTCTTGAACCCTGGAAATTAAGGATGGGCACAAACTGAGAAATGAACTCAGTTTGATGAAGTGGGCCAGTTCAGGGCTTGTTTCAAACCAGTTCTTTTAGTCATGTCATTCCCAAACCAAAAAACAAATGACATTTCTTCCACGGTGATTCATTTGGTTCATTTTTGCAGTTTATTCTCCAGGCGGCCTGGTACCAATTCAATCAATTCCTAGGCAACACTGGGCGTGGACTTGTGGAGAGCCCTAGAAATACCCAAAGCGGTTGTCCATAGCTTGACTGGCATCTCTGGGAGCCAACCACAAGGATCCCATTCTGCTCTATGGGAGCTGATTATATATACCAGTATAATACCACACCTTGACTCAGTTGCTTTCGCTTTGCAGCACAAATAGAGAAGAGTTAGTTCAGTTTTTTGCTGCATGGCTGATTTAGGGCAGGCCTTAAGGGACTCCTTTCCCCCCATACACAGTGGGACAATTTTTTTAAAACGCGTCTTCTGGTTGGAAAGGTATTCCTTGCTGCAGGTACAGGGACCAAAAATGAAGTTAGAGCTTTCCTTGGGGGCACCGGCTAGGGGGCTAGTGAAGGGTGGCAGCACATTACCATGGGGTTGAACAAAGCAGAAGTCAAGTGGCACCTTTAAGACCAACCCATTTTTATTTCGAACGTCAGCTTTCGTGTGCTCTTAAGCACACTTCATCAGACGAGGAATCCAGCACAGTTACCATTACACAATTGCCATGGGGTTGTGAGGATTCATACCTCATCACTTTGTGGTTTTGTTGAACATATATATATATATATATGAACATATAAAGCTGCCTTATACTGAATCAGACCCTCGGTCCATCAAAGTCAGTATTGTCTTCTCAGACTGGCAGCAGCTCTCCAGGGTCTCAAGCTGAGGTTTTTCACACCTATTTGCCTGGACCCTTTTTTTGGAGATGCCAGGTATTGAACCTGGGTCCTTCTGCTTCCCAAGCAGATGCTCTGCCACTGAGCCACCATCCCTCCCCTGCTCTCCAGGGTCTTAAGCTGAGGTTTTTCACACCTATTTGCCTGGACCCCTTTTAGTTGGAGATGCCAGGGATTGAACCTGGGACCTTCTGCTTCCCAAGCAGATGCTCTGCCACTGAGCCACCATCCCTCCCCTGCTCTCCAGGGTCTCAAGCTGAGGTTTTTCACACCTATTTGCCTGGACCCCTTTTAGTTGGAGATGCCAGGGATTGAACATGGGACCTTCTGCTTCCCAAGCAGATGCTCTACCACTGAGCCACCGTCCCTCCTGACCAACCTGCCACCTTTAAGGAACCCTTTTGACAGTGAGGTCCTATGCAGGGAAATGCATTCAGTCAGTCTCTGGCAGCGTTCTCAGAAAAAGGATCTTGAGAAACAGATCTGTGGGAAAGACCTTTCTCTGCCTGAGAGCACAGAGAGAAAATACTGCCGTTTGGTGGAAGACCACCAACTGAGCAAGCAGAAGGCCTTTGCTCCAAAGCGTGGCATCTACGGGAAAAGGTGCTGGGGAAAACCCTTCTCCACCTGAGCCCTGGACAGCCCTTGCCAAGTCACAGGAGCACTCTAGATGGGCCCATGGTCTCATGGCTGTGCCTCTTCAGGAGCCAAAGTCTGGGCATCTTTCAGACATGTCTGTCCATTATGCCTTGGAAAGGGTCAGGTTGCTATTGGGAAAGGGAGGAGGTGGAGTCAGCCAGTTCCAGGTGGAAGTGCAGCCAACAAAACCAGCTTCTTGGTGATGTGAGGCAGAAGCATCCCTGTAAACACTGATCCAAACAAGCCCAAACGAGAGAGGAGCTGATTTCCTTGTCCACATCCTTTCCAGAATGGCACGCTGTGCTCTTTCCTTCCAAGTTAATTCCAACTTGACTAACAAAATCTCTAGAATTCATTCCAGAACGAGACCCTGCACACTTTGACACAGCTTTTGATTCCTTCCACATGGGGCTGCCCTTGTCCCGAACTCGGAAATTGCAGCTGGTGCAGAATGCCGCGGCCCGGCTGTTATTGGGTCTCCCAAAATGGGGACACATTCGGCCGGGTCTTCGGACCCTGCACTGGCTTCCAGTGATATACCGAGTTCGGTACAAGGTGCTGGTTATTAACTTTAAAGCCCTATATGGCCTGGGACCTGCCTACCTGAAGGACCGTCTCTCCCCACATATTCCCCAGAGAGTACTGAGGTCGGGAACTCAAAATCTTCTCACTATCCCTGGGCCAAAAGAAACCCGCTTAAAATCCACCAGAGATAGGGCTTTCTCTGTTATGGCCCCTACATGGTGGAATCAGCTGCCGGAGGAGGTGAGGGCCCTGCGGGACCTGGTTCAGTTCCGCAGGGCCTGTAAGATGACCCTCTTCTGGCTAGCTTACACCTAGCTAAGATGAGAAACTCAATGTAGCTCGCCAGACTCCTGTTTTACATATATATTTTTGGAATGTTTACTGGTTTTTAAGGTTTTAACTGTTTTAAATGTTTAACTGTTTATATATTTAAATATTGTCTAATCTTATGTTTGACTAATTGTTGGGAGCCGCCCTGAGCCACTTGTGGGAAGGGCGGGATACAATAAATAAATAAATAAATTTCCATTCCCTCACTCCCTGTTCTGCTACGCCCTATATGGTGTGCATGAGTGAACTAGGGAAAACACTGCAAAAACACAGACCTATAATGTGCTCATGAATCTGTCTGTGCTGCGCTTTCATTAGGAGTTCATCATGGGCTCTTGCACACACGCCGCACACCACACAGAAAGCCCCTTCATGCAACCAGGGCGTGCGCTCACATCAGAAGTGCCACAACAACTGGTAACACAGATGGTGAGGAGCGGGATGCAAAAAAGCTGAAGGACATGGGCACTATATCGAACTGGGCATGCACAGCTTTTGGTACAACATTTGGAAACAAAAACTGGGTCAGGCCTGGTTTCCTAATGCGTCAGTTCTACTTTGGAAACGGGGGCAGGTAATTCTCGCAGAATCTGGGGAGAAATTTAGATCTGGATGCATTCCTAATTCAAATCATTTAGATAATTATTTCCCCGCTGCCTTTTTATTAGAGTTCCTCTGCTTTCAAACATCTGCAGAGCAGAGGAAACATTCCAGAAGTGACACTTTTCTAATACAATCCTATACTGGGGGCGCGGGGGGGGGGGGAGGGTGGAGCTGCAACTCTTTGATGTCTGTTTTTAAGGTCTGGTTTATACATCCATGTTGATCATTTGAGAAAGTGGAGATCTGCTCAGAGATTCTCAGGTGGAGCCTCTTCAGCAAAAGCCACTGACACATTCACCTGCCAGCTGAAGGTCTAGAATAAAGGGCAGAAAAGAAAGAGCGAATAGGTGTGGGTGTGTGCATGCACGCACTGTGACTCAGTAAAAGAGGCTCTGCATAGCATGCAGAAGATCCCCAGTTCAATCCCTGGCATCTCCATGTAAAAGGATCGAGCAGTAGGTGGTGTGCATGACCCCTCTCTGGGACTATGGAGAGTCACTGCCAGTTGAAGTAGACAGTACTGACTTTGATATACGGATGGTCTGATTCAGGATAAGGCAGCTTCATCTGTGTTCATGTGTGAAGACTTTCATCGCAGTGGAATGACTAAGTATTAGGTCTGTCCACACAAGATAGCTGACTTAATTCATCACTTGGCTTTCCATTAACTAATCGTTGAAATTTAAATGCATTTTTAGGTTGCAAAAAACTTCAATAAGGGTGCTTTGTGGGAGGTACTGGAAGATGCAGAAGCTAATTTATAATTTAATAAACAAATGTTTGGTTAGATGGGCCATCTTTACTCTGTTCCATTAATACTCCATAGCTACAATTGCCTCAGAAAATAAATCCATGTTTCTCAGACTTATTATTCCACTGATACAAATTTGCCCACCTTTGGCTAATATCCCAAAGATTAAACTGCTAGAGCTTTAACCAGATATACCAAGTTGACTAAAGGCCTCAATCCTCTTTAGGGCCATAAATCTTCCTAAAGCGCAAATATTGTATTTATTTACAAAAAAAACCCTATATCCTGCCTTTCTGCCTTATTCAGAGCCACCAAGGCAGCTACTTAAAAACATACATAACAAAAACAGGCATTAAAAACATTAAAACAAACAACAAAAAAAGACAACTTTCAAACAACTGAAACCATAGCGAGGAATTTACATGCAGAAACAAAAAATAACAATTGAAACACAGGGCAGGAAGGAGGAATAGCTGAGGGAACACCAGTCGAAACAAGAATGGTGGAAGAGGGCAGCGGAAAGCGACAGGTGCGAAGGGGAGAGAATTCCAAAGTTCTGGTGCCACTACTGAGACGGCCCTCTCCTGGGTTGCTACCTGCCTAATTTCAATAAATGGAGGCACTTGAAGGTGACTGTCGTGGTCAGGAAGATTTATAAGGGAGTCAGTGCTGCACATGCCGTTTTTGTCCCCAGTCCAGCAACCGATGCTCACTCTTGGAAGCCTCATATTTAAAAGTGTCTGTCGCATCAACAGAGGGATTATGGCCTGCTGCGGCCATGAGTTCATCCCGCTCAGGAGGGTCTGGCCTGGTGGGCGAAGACTCTCTGTGTTGCACACCAAGGTCCTACCCAGCACCTGCTCCCAGAGTCCCTCTGGCCAGCGATAAACAGCAGCCGTTTAGTCTTTTAAGGTGCCACAAGACACCCATTTATTTTTGCTGAAACAGACTAACATGGCTGCAATTCTGGCCAGAGATGCCAGCGACGGGATGTGGGAGGCTGCGCTTCAAAGCATGGACCTGGCTGCTGAGGGCAAGACCTTCCTAGACCAGCTGTTGGGGGGAAGGGCAGGATTTTGTCTCTCCTCCCCCACTGACTGCCGTTTTAGAAGAGGCCTGCTTGTGTATAGCCTTGACTCTCACCTGGATCAGGGCTACAAAGCTTGTCCTTCTCAGCCAGCTGTGATCTGCTGGATCAGAGCCAATAGCATTGGCTTCAACAATAATTATGAATTAAAGCTATGAACAAATAAGATATTCAGAGACGGATCTGTAGCCTCTGAGGAAATGGGGCTGGCTGAACAATACGAAGAAAATGTTTAATATTTCATCACATATTTAATTTTTAAACATTTAAGGATCTTTAATTTTAATTTATTCGGTTTTAAAACAGTGCTGGAACCCCCCCTCCTCCCCTGTCTCGCTGCATACTTTTTCTTCCCTAGCTGGCCACCAGATCAGAAATAAGGTTGCCGTCTCTCTGGGATATCAGGTCTGATCTGCTCTTGCGCTTGTCACAGGAGCCCGAAGAGCAAAGGACCGCAGAGGAAGCTCCTCTGAGACTCCTCAAGAAACTGTAGCACCACTGTATTGTTTTAACTTTTTAAAATTAATTTATATTTGTATTTTTATTGTTGACTGATTTTATCTGTTATTGTGATATCATGATTTCGTATCATGTTCTGTAAGCCGCCCTGAGCCTGCTTTGGCGGGGTATAAATAAAAATTTACTTACTTATTTACTTACTAACACTTCATGACTCAAAATGGCCATCTGCAGGGAGCGCCCTATTTGTGACTGGGCAAGGGCTAGGACTAGATGACCTTCAGAGTGACCTATTTCCTCACAGAGTGGGGGGTTGGACTACATGACCTCCAAAGGCCCTTCAATGCTCTGTGATAACCTGCACAAACTGATCAAAATGCACAAAAGCAGCGGGTAACATAAAAGGCAACCCTAAGAGTTGAAGAAAATGCTTGGAGTTACTGGAATAATTAATGTCAAATGCTTCCAAAGTGGCAACACCCCCCCCCCCCGCTAGCAGTTATGGGCCTGACGCCCACGGAACCCCCACTGGACACAGGGGAAAGTCTGCCAAAGTGGCAAAGGGAGGTTCCTTTGGATGATAGCAGCTGGCCCATGCCCTTTGCACGTGGACTAGCACACTAGCGGTCCCTCCGACAGGAAAGGGTCTGTGCGTGTGTGTCAGTGTTTCCTCTAAGCTGAGTGAGTGTGAGCCAGCTCACAGGTTTTAAGTCTCTGGCTCACACATTCTTGTCTCAGTTCAGGTAAAATGGCCCCAGAGCAAACTAATGTACACAGTAGCTCACAAAGTAGAATTTTGGCTCAGAAAACTAAACAGTTCAGAGGGAGTCTTGGTGTGTGGGTGTGTAAACCTTATCGTTCTGTTATCCCAAACCTCAGGAAGCAGGCAGGGTTGGCGCAAGGGTGATCCTACAGAAAGATGACCAGGTACAATAGAGGATGAGAGATACAAGCATGAATGCTGGCTCTCCCGAGTTTGTTTCCAAGCTCTACACAGCTCTGTTTCACTGGGGAGTGCAGAAGACGTACCACACTCACTGGGGGAGAGCAGAAGATGTACCACACGCTTGGCCTTTTTAACAGAATTGCTGCTGACTCTGGCTCCAAAGAGATGCCCCCGGAACTATGCCTTTGGTAACATCACAGGCACATCCTAAACCTCCCTGCTTATTTGGGTTTACTTCCCTTATAGCATAACTTTCTCTCCAATTGCAACCCAAAGCAGCTGACAATCTTTTGGTCTTTTTATACGGTTTCAAAGGTTTGCCCCTGAGAAGCTTAGTGACAAGCCTGGAACAAGAGGGTTCTATTTCCATTCCCAACTTTTGCAAAAGAGGCAGAGGGAAGCTAATATTGGATATCCCAGGAATACCTGCAGGGGCTATAAATAGATGAAGAGAGAGATTGGTGGAGGAAGTCCCCTAAGAAAAGTGTTTTCTTCCCACTACAAGGCTGTTATTCTCCCAAATGTGTGCCCTTTCCTCTCATTTGATAGGAGAAAGTGGACAAAACCACACTTGGTTTGCTGTGACATTTCTGGGAAAACACTAATTTAACAAAAATATACTTCCTTGGTGCCAGCTGAGAAGGGCCGGCCCAGCGTATGACTTCAAACATGCAAGCAGGATGTTCAGTTTGGTGTAGTGGTTAAGTGTGCGGACTCTTATCTGGGAGAACCGGGTTTGATTCCCCACTCCTCCACTTGCACCTGCTGGAATGGCCTTGGGCCAGCCACAGCTCTGGCAGAGGTTGTCCTTGAAAGGGCAGCTGCTGTGAGAGCCCTCTCCAGCCCCACCCACCTCACAGGGTGTCTGTTGTGGGGGAGGAAGGGAAAGGAGATTGTGAGCCGCTCTGAGACTCTTCGGAGTGGAGGGCGGGATATAAATCCAATATCTTCTTCTTCTTCTCTTGCTCACGTCTCATTTGTATCAATGGGAGCTGAGCAAAGTGGACACTGGATTATGGGCTTCTAGAGCTTAAGTTTAGAGCCAGCCTGATACAGTGGAGAGCATGCTGGGCAGAGAGACTTACATTGATTAAAGCCAAAACCTTGCCAAGGCTTAAAACAGGGGTCTATTTTCAGCAGTAAGACAAGAACCTCAAAGAAAATGTCTCTCCTGCCCCGATGAACAATGGCCCCTCTTGTCACACTGGTGGTGGAAACTGCTGCCAAGGTGTGGCCCACTTATGGTGACCTTGTAGGGTTTTCAAGGCAAGAGGTGATTTGCCATTGCCTTCCTCTGTGTAGCAACCCTGGGATGCCATCCAAGTACCAACGAGGGCCAACACCAAAGATTTCAGGTTTTCACGGCTGGTAACATCATTAGGGTTTGTAGAATCCTTCGGGATCAAGTGCCCTGTTCTACTGGAGAAAGTTTTCCTTCCAGACGTTTCATTCTCAGCTGCGGAGAACATCCTCAGTGGCGTTGCAGCCGGAGCAGGCGCTCAGACCTTCTTGGCTGCTGTGCATTGAGATTTTCAACAACACCGCTTAGCTTCTGAGATCTGACAAGACTGGGCCAGCGTGGGCCATCCCCTTGCCACACAACACGCTTACAATTTAAGAGCAGGTTGCCTTGGAGTGTGAGCTTAGGCGGGGTTTGCCAACGTAAGGGCTGAAGCTCCAGTCCCTTTCCTCCATGGGGGGGGGGGGTGGAAAAGCCCACACTTGGTTTTCTTCCCTCAAGCCAGCACCACAGACACCTTTGTACAAAAAAATAAAACTCATCTGCATAGATGCATTGTGGGAGGTGGGTCTAGTATTGCCTCAATGCTTTTTTTTCCCAGTGAAAGCAAAGATGGGTGTTTGTAGGCTAGTGGGAAAACAGCAGGAGGAGCAGGCATTCCTGCGCACACGCACACACAAAACCAGCTCCTTCTCTTTCTCACTCCCAGGAGTGCCTTCTACCGGCTTCGATTGGTTAGCCTGGGCAGAAAAGATATGGCCATTGTGGTGCATGCCCTGGTTACGTCTGTTTACTACAATGCCCTTGAAAAGGGTTCTGGGACTTCAATTGGTACAGAACACTGCAGTCAGGATGCTGACTGCAGTGGGTCATAGGACCCACATCACTCCATTCTAGGCCCATCCACACTGGCTTCCAATTTGTTTCAGGGCACAATTCAAGGTGCTGGTTGTGACCTTCAAGCCCCAATGCGGTTTGGGACTGACATATCTAAAGGAGCGCCTAATCCCATGTGAACCCACTCAACCACTAGGATAATCTTCCGAGGCCCTGCTTCAGACGCACCCAGCTTCTGAGATGAGGCAGGCAGGCAGCTGGGAGAAGGCCTTCTCAGTCATGGCACCAAAGTTCTGGAACTCTTTCCCCAGGGAAATTTGACTGCTCTTTTGAGACACCATCTTCTGTCAGCAGGTGACACCTTTTGTTTGTTTGTTTGTCTGTCATTCGCTCAATGATTCCTCCTCCATAACCGATTTTTAAAAATGTCTTATAAGTATTTTATCTCTGTTTTTTCCCCCTACTTTTCCAACTGTTTTAATAATGTGTTTGGAAGAGCCAACGATTTTAATGGCTTTGTTATGTGATTTTATTATGCATAACCAATTTTTATTTAGAACGTAAGATTTCGTGTGGCTTTGCTCACTGTGCTGGATTCCTCGTCTGATGACGTGTGCTTAAGAGCACACGAAAGCTTACGTTCTAAATAAAAATTGGTTGGTCTTAAAGGTGCCGCTTGACTCCTGCTTTGTTCAACTGCTTCAGACCAACACGGCTGCCCGCTTGCTGCTTTGATGACCCTTGGGGAAGGGGGGGAATGAGCCCCTCGCTGGCCTTGCCCGGCTCCCGAAGGCCACCTCCCATCTCCGCTTTCCCTTTTAAAAGGAGTGTGCTGCTGCCAGCCTTTTTCGTCTGACCCTCAGCTTTCAGAAGTTAGGTACTAATTGGCCACACTGCTTTTGAACCATGCTGAAAAGCCAGATTATAAAGGAGAGTAGATGGTTTGCATTTCCACTGATCTCTGGGGGAAGAAAAATCCGTAACCATGCGAGTTCAAGAACAAGAGAGGCAAAGAGGTCGCTGCGGGGTTTCGAAGGTCCTGCCTAATCACAAACCTGCTGAACTCTGATCCCAATTGCTTGTGTATTTCTTCGCTTCACTCCAAGTTCTGCAGCCTGAAATACCCTCCCGATCCTGGCTGGGATGAGGGAATGGAGCCTGCGTCATATCAGCACATCAAAGGGCCTACTGTCACTGCCTCCACAGGGACTGGGCAGGAAGGGGGGACTGGCGCAAAGAGGGGCGGGGAAGAGTGCACGAGGCAGGGGAGCCTGCCCAGTCTCCAGAGCTTCCTTTCCAAAAAGACCCTCCAGCGGAAGTTCAAAACTCCGTGCAATCAGGGCTCCCCTCCCCTCATTCCCTTCACTGATGCTGGAAAACAAAAGGCTGCTGAGAAAATGTTTCCGCATCATACTTTACATCCCTTTTAAGAGCACACCTAAAAATGGAGCATCAGTAACACCTGTGGGGCTTTGCCCTCTTGTTCAGTCTCGCTCCACGGCTGACAACGAATGGAACAAACCAAGCAAAAGAGGACAGGCAGCCGAGCAAAGGATAGAAAACGAGGGAATTACAGAAAACGCTCACTGTTTACACCCTGGTCACAGAAATTTAACGGCTCTCGCCGTAGAATACGGACTGCCTGGCTGCTGAATTTGCTCCCAGGGTATGTTGATAAACACTTGTTGCCAAAACCTTCCTGAAGCTAAGCAGGCCCACGTGGGAGCAGTGCCTGGGTGGAAGACTCTGAAAGCTAACACGGCACAGCGCAGTGGTCTTCGAGCCCTTCCAGATCTGGGGCTACTGACATGCAGATATGTGACAGAAAGTTGTGTGATATCAGTCTAGGCACTAGAAGGAAAATGGGGGCTACCATCACTGTGTTTTCCCAACCCTAACCGGCCAAGGAGGATTGGCAGATGAGACAGTTGGATTTAACCTCTGCAAATCCCCCCCCCCCCAGGCATTGTTAATCTTTCCCCCCTTCTTAACATGGATTCAGGAACCAGAAGTCAGCCCGGATTTAATCTTGTGTTTATTTTTATACTGGTTTTCCACTGAAATAGGTCACCCAAAGTCCGAAAGCAGCCATATAAAACCAAAGACAAAACCGCCGGGTTCTGATTGAGCACTGAAGGTTGTAACTGGGGGGGCACCCCCTAACGGTATCCTGGGCACCTGCAATCTGTGCCCCCAGTTCCAGCTCTCTTCCCCTCGTCCACTGGCTGCTCTCTGTTGGCTCCCCCTGCCCCCACCCCCCACAGCGTCGCTACCACCAGTTGGCTGATGAGTTTTCATGCATCGTTTTGAGTTGCTACAGAAACAGTCATCCCACTTTAACCTTTGGCTTCCCAGAGCCCCACCCCGACTTCTGGACATGCTCTGACATCAGCATTAACTGGTGGGGGGGGGGGACCTCAACTTACTTTTTAAATAAAGATAATAATTAAACACTTCCCCTTGCGAATCTGGGTGTCTTGTCATAAGTAGCCCTGACAAGATGTCTCAGAACAGCCATGATGTTTGACCACTCTGGTTTCTGGGCCTTAAAGAAGCTCCATTGAGAACGTGGCAGCCCTCTTCATCATTCCGGAAGTCCCAGATTGTGGAGTCCGGAGGCCACAAGACTCCTTCAAGGAGAACTGAATATTGCCAAATGGAGCTGGAGTCAAAACATTCTTGCATGTTGCTCTGAGAAGCTTTGGGGAAAGTTTTGTGAACTTTCAGCTTAAAAGAGGGAAAGGAATGAACCGGGAGTGGGGAGAGAACCAGGGAAATGTTTCCTTGAAGGAGACGGCTGTGCCCATGCCTGCTTCCTAACCTGCTATGTAAACTTTTATAATAAAAACCATAAAAAGGAGGCAATTCTTCAAGTCCTCTTTATTATTCTGTAGGAGAAGGAATAATCCTACGAATGGATTCTCTGATGGACCAAGGCTGCCAGCGAAAGGAACTGGATAGTTTGCATGGGATCCTAGAGCCTAGCTTGACCAGCCTCCCCAAAAGGGAGGTCTATGACAGTCTCCCCCAGATTTGCACATCCCAAATTCATGCTGTGGGTGGCCCCATTGTGTGAGTCTCCCTGTCCTCACAAGGGCCTCCCTTTGGCCTTAGGTATATGGGGACTTTACAAGGATATGAATGATGGTAGCTGGGCTGCCTTTTCAGCCTCAGCCTCAGCCACTCCAGACCTGGCTTCTTTTAGGGGGCGGTATAACTCCATCTCAAACAGTCTGCTCACTTGACTGAAAGGGAAACATCAGAGAAGGGGAGAGGCAAGAGACATGATGAGCGCTCCTTCTAGCAGCCTGCCAGTTCTCCCCTAGCCACATCGCTTCTGCCCCTGCATTCCTGTCATCTCAGCAAAGGCAAGCTGGGAAGCCTTCCTCTGGTTCTAACCCAGCAGAGATTGAGAGGCTGCCTTCTCAGGATCTCCTGCTGACCCGGCCACGACAGTTCAGATATCCCTGCCCTTCCTCAGGTTCTCTTAGTCCCTGCAAAGCCTGGCCCTTGATTTTCCTTCCCAGGAGCCTAAAGCTTGCTGTTTACTTTGCTTCTCCGCCGCAGCTCCACGTATTAAATGGCAGCCATTAGTCATGTGTCCTTGATCTTCACAGATGGCCCAAAGATGGTGAGCAGCACGGGAGTGAGTGAGAGGCTTCTGAGCTTTGGAAACATTTCTTCTTCCTCTCCTGAAAACCCAAAAGAAACCACTCTCCAGGAACAACTGTGGGAGGGCAACCCCTACCTGGGGTGGGTGTGTTTGTGACAGGTTTGCCAGCTCTGGGTTGAGAAATCCCTGGAGATTTGGGAGCAGAAGCTGGGAAGGAGCTCAGTGGCCCACCTTCCAAAGCAGCCATCTTCTCCAGGGAAATTCATCTTTGTGCCTGGAGATCAGTTCTACTGGCAGGAGATCTCCAGGCCCCACCTGGAGGTTGGCAGCCCTAGTTGTCTCTGGGGATGACAATGAGACCCCCCCCCCAAGGCCCAGCTAGTGTGCCACACGAGTGGAACTTGTGCCCTAAAACAAGCCCAAGCATTTTATCAATTTGTAGTAACATTAATATGTAATACAATGAAATAACTTTTGATATCCTACATGTGTTTAGGTTCTGGCTCTTCTGCATGAATTCACCCACCCACCATGTAGACTCTGTTCCCCTCATCACAGCATCTTTGGCTACAGAGTTCTGCTCCAGGATCCTTTACGATTTGTACGGGTCCTGAACAAATGAACACCTGAAGCTGCCTTCTCCTGAACCAGACCTGCAGTCCATCCAGGTCAGCACTGTCTCTCCAGGGTCACAGGCAGAGAAAGGTCCTCCACATCCCCTCCTGCCTGGTCCCTTCAACTGGAGATGCTGAGGGTCAAGCCTGGAGCCTTCTGCATGCCAAAGGTCTTGGGGCACTCAGTGACCAAATGTTGCTACCAGGCTCATGGCAGGGTGCTGGTAAGGGCCCCTTAAAGCCCTTCTTGCCTTGGGACCCAAATCCCTTGCATCTGCCCTCAAGTGCCCCATGGCCTGTCCAGTTTGGTGTAGTGGTTAAGTGTGCGGACTCTCATCTGGGAGAACCGGGTTTGATTCCCCACTCCTCCACTTGCAGCTGCTGGAATGGCCTTGGGTCAGCCATAGCTCTGGCAGAGGTTGTCCTTGAAAGGGCAGCTGTTGTGAGAGCCCTCTCCAGCCCCACCCACCTCACAGGGTGTCTGTTGTGGGGGAGGAAGATATAGGAGATTGTAAGCCACTCTGAGTCTTTGATTCAGAGAGAAGGGTGGGGTATAAATCTGCAATTCTTCTTCTTCTTCTTCAGTTGGCACTGGTTCTCAAATACAGATGGCAACAACAGGGGGAGTCGGAGCGGCATAGTAGGTAGAGTGGGGCTGGCCAGATGAAGTTCCACATTCTTGCACCATCCTGGAAGAGATTTTGGGCTAGCTGTGATCACCACTGACCGGGCTGAACCAAGGGATCCCTGCAACAGAGGCCTGGAACCCCCTTGAAGCCACTCAGCCTGCCCTTTTAACTAACAAGCCCACCCCATGAATAAGTAAATGGTAGTTTTACAATGGATTTTGTTTCTGTTCTACAGGCAATTTGCTGCATTGTGGGGGGGGGGATATTTTTATAATGCTTTGCATCCCTTGATTTTTTTTAATTATTCTTGTACAGTGCCTTCAATGCAGGCAAGATATTCTGCAAGTGTCTTTATTTTATTTATTTATGAATGAATGAATGAATGAATGAATGAATGAATGAATGAATGAATGAATGATTTATATCCCGCCCTTCCCACCAAGGTGGCTCAGGGCGGCTTACAACAGATAAGTCAACATAATATTAAATTGGTATTTAAACATTTAAAACATTCAAAACATTAAGCATTTTGGCAGTATGCATAACAAGGATCTGATAGAGCTACATTTAATTTCCTTTATCAGTTAGGTGTAAGCTAGCCGGAAGAGGGTTGTCTTACAGGCCCTGCGGAATTGAATAAGGTCCCGCAGGGCCCTCACCTCTTCCGGCAGCTGGTTCCACCATGTAGGGGCCATAACAGAGAAGGCCCTGTCCCTAGTAGATTTTAGGTGGGCTTCTTTTGGCCCAGGGATAACGAGAAGATTTTGGGTTCCCGATCTCAGTACTCTCTGGGGAACAATAGAGTGGGCAGGCTTCCTTGAAAGAAAATGGTCTGCAAACCACTGCACTAATTCAGTGAAGGGCCCATGTATAAAAGGGAATCAAGGTGTGACCGATAGTTTGTGCTCCAGGAATCTGGAATGAAAGTGGGGTAGAAGCTGAGAAACTGTCCCTCTCCTTTGTTTCGATTATCTGCAACCCACCGTTCTTCCATATGAAGAGCTTTTTGCCTCAACTTTGATAAGAAAGCCCTTTTAAAGGCTTCCAATGTAATCCCAAGTATAGAGCCAGTTTGGTGTACTGGTTAAGTGTGCAGGAGAACCAGGTTTGATCCCCCACTCCTCCACGTGCACCTGCTGATGTGACCTTGAGTCAGTGACAAGTTCTCGCAAAGCTGTTCCTCTCAAGAGCAGTTTCTGTCAGAGCTCTCTCTGCTCCACGTACTTCACAGGGTGTCTGTTGTCAGGGGAAGGGAAAGGGAAAGGAGATTGTAAGCTGCTCTGAGACTCCTTTGGGTAGTGAAGGACAATCTCCTCCTCCTTCTTCAATTTTTTCTAAGCCTATTGACTGCAAAAGAGCTAGACAAGTGTAACTGCTTATAACCACTCTTACAGAGCCACTGTCACGCAGAGGTAAGAGTGTCAGGCTAGGATGGGGTGACTTTGGGCCAGTCGCTCTCTCTCAGCCTAACTCACCATACAGGGCTGCTGTAAAGACGAAATGGAGGGGGAAAGAGCAGAACTCCAAATGCCTTGGAGGAATGGTGGGATGAAAAAGGAGACCCCTTTCAATCCCCCAAGGCAGGGTTTCCCCAGTTCTAATAATTGCAGCAAAATACAAAGCAGCACAGGTTGCTAAGAGCTGCCCTGGTGTCCATCTCGAGACTTCCCAGCTGTCAAAGATGAAAAAGATTGGCATAGCATGACAGTGAGGAGCATGGAAATCAGAAATCCAAAGGATGCTGCAATGCTTCAAATGCCCACCTCCATCTAATGAGAACCCTGCTATATGCGGAAAGGTATCCATGGAGACGCCCCGTACAAAGCTGTGGGTTGAAAATGTTTCTTTCTAGTGCAGTTTAGAGAGCCCCAAAGAGACTTTCGGGGTATAATTGCGCCTATTCTTCAACCCAGGATTCAAATCAAAGGAATTACATGCAGGGTGCCTGGCCACCCCGGGCAACTGAAAGCTCTGAAAATTGGACCCTGAATCTCCCTGTTTTGATGGCCCTCCAAGAGTGGATTGCAGCAGGGAGGGGATGGGAAACTGAAATAAATCATGAGCCACAGAGAGATCACCGCAGTGATTCTCAAGCTGTACACACAAAAGGGCTGACCTGGATGACCTGGCCTAGCCTGATCTTGTCAGATCTTGGTGTCTCCTTCCCACCAGGTCCCAGAAAGCATTAGGTTGTCTTGGGAACAAGCAAGACAGAACAGGAACACCGAATGAATCCAAGAGCCGCCTGAGAGGTCACAGAGGACAAGGGATGGGGATGGGAAACAGTGCAAGACCACAGGTACTAAGCAGATATTCCAGAGGAGAGAGGAGAGGATTTAGAGAGTAAGATTCTTAAGCTGTTAACATCAGACGAAGACAACATTTTAGTCAATGGCAAGGCGGATATCGAATGGGTCAGAAGAGTGGCCTCTTCCCACACTAAGAAACTTAACCTCCCAGGTGAAACCCAGGTCAGATTCACACGAACCTCAACTTGTGAAAGAGTGCTGAAACTGGCAAGAGTAAAGGGCCTGAAATGGGGTGACAAGAACATTAAAGTTCTTAAAGACATACCCTGGTCAATAAGGCAGAGACGCATTGGTTACAAGAAGATGACTACCTGGCTAATGAAACACGACATACAATACAGATGGCTGATTCCAGAGGGAGTCTTCTTTTCCTATCAATCAAGGAGATATAATCTAACTACGTTAGAGAAGATGGAAGAACTTTGGACCAAATTTGTGGAATCTGACAGCCAAGATTCCGGATCCAGAGAAGACCAGGCTGAGGGGCTAGATCATGCCCTTAAAAATACATATGGAAGAGTTACTAGGCAGGGCTGAATTTGGTGGTGGTGTGGTGGGCAATAGCGCGACACATGATTAGCCCATCTTCCTCATCTCCATTTATTCCTTACCTACTTGATTCACAGGTGGGCCACGCTTCACCAGCACATGGGCATTCCTCGAGGCTCGTTAGCTCCAGGTATCTTTGAGCCGCTAGGCATGTGCTTTGCCTCCTCTCAGATAGTTCAAGCCACGTTCTTTGCCACCTGCACTCCAGCAGCTCCGGGGACTGAGGAGGCAAACCAACCATAGTGACTTTGTCTGAATTCTATGCTGGAGCAATTGAAGCTCCTTTGCTGGTTGGGTGGTGGTACCTTCAGAGATAAGCTGGTAAGCTGCAGTATTGCAGTCCAAACTCTGCTCACGACCGGAGTTTGATCCCAGCAGAAGCTGGGTTCAGGTAGCTGGCTCAAGGTCGGTACAATGAGTCCCCAGCTTGTTGGGGGGGGGAAGTGTAGATGACTGGGGAAGGCGATGGCAAACCACCCCATAAAAAGTCTGCTGTGAAAACGTGAAAGTGACGTTACCCCAGAGTCGAAAACGACTGGTGCTTGCACAGGGGACTATCTTGACCTTCAAAGAACCAGCTGTGAACAGGCACCTGTGAGTTGGGCCTGCATCTGCTGCCCCTCCTTTGCCATTTATGCCTTCCTGATCTCTGCAATCCATCGGTTTTGGCTGACCCCTGACACGTGGAAGCTAAGCCCTGCTTAGTAGTACAGGGTTTTCAAACTCCAGGTCCAGGGCCTAGAGATCCCTCAGAATTACAGCTGATTTCAGGATTACAGAGACCAGTTACAGAGACCAGGAGAAAATGGCTGCTAGGATAGTGTACTCTGCGCCTGTGGCATGATAGCTCTACCCAAACCCCACCCACCTCAGGCTCCACCCCTCAAACCTCCAGGAATTTTCCTGCCCAGAGTTGGGGACCCTGTTTGGGTGGGAGACCATCAAGGAAGCCCAGGGTTGCTATGCCAAGCCAGGCAATGTTAAACCACCACTGAACATCTCTTGCCTTTAAAACCCTATAGCATCACTATAACGTTGTTTCCTCTTGAAGGCACTTTACACAGGCGCTCGAGAGGGGATCATGGAGTCGGCCGGGAGAAATTCAGACGAACTTGATGAACGCTCCTCTCTCCACACAGGTGCCAGTGACATCATCGCAAGGCCATACTGGGAATCCCCGATGCTACAGCTGACAGGTGCCAGGAGGAGTCTTGGGCAAATGCCACAGCGACCTCTCAGTTCACAACCACCGCTGGAGCCCTCCCCCACGGACCTGGTAGAAACTGGTTGCATGCTCCAGAACTGACCTGCAAGCCACTGCAAGCCACAAGGTTTTTCCCACTGAGAAAGCAACACGGAAAGGGGTAAGGATGTTTGAAAAATCACTGGCCTAAAAACCACTGGTTTACTTCTGGCTGCAAAAAACTGGAATCTGGCCTGAGCCCACAAACGACCACAAGCGGGCCTAACGTGGCTGAATGTTCTGCTACCCAGGAAAGCAGCACACCCAGGAGAGCTAGCATGGTGCAGAGGCTGACGTGTCAAACGCGGTTCGGGAAAATCCAGGTTGTCATCCCCACTCTGCCCCAGAAGCCTGCTGGGTGAGCTTGGGCCAGTCACATACTCTCAGCCTCACCTACCCCACAGACAGGGTGTTGTGAGGATAAAATGTAGAGGGGAACGATATAAACCACTCGAGATCACCACTGGGGAGAGTGGTAGGATGTAAATACAGGAAATAAACGCATAAAATAAACCAAGGTAGGCTAGAGACATTCCCTGAGCCAGTTTGGTGTAGTGGTTAAGTGCGCGGACTCTTATCTGGGAGAACCGAGTTTGATTCCCCACTCCTCCACTTGCAGCTGCTGGAATGGCCTTGGTTCAGCAATAGCTCTTGTAGAGTTGTCCTTGAAAGGGCAGCTTCTGTGAGAACTCTCTCAGCCCCACCCACCTCACAGGGTGTCTGTTGTGGGGGAGGAAGGTAAAGGGGATTGTGAGCCACTCTGAGACTCTTCAGAGTGGAGCGCAGGATATTAATCCAATATCTTCATCTACCTCACAGGGTGTCTGTTGTGGGCGGGGGGGGGGGAGGGGAGGTAAAGGAGATTGTGAGCCGCTCTGAGACTCTTCGGAGTGGAGGGCGGGATATAAATCCAATATCTTCATCTTCCTCACAAGGTGTCTGTTGTGGGGGAGGAAGGTAAAGAAGATTGTGAGCCCCTCTGTGACTCTTTGGAGTGGAAGGCGGGATATAAATCCAATATCTTCATCTACCTCACAGGGTGACTGTTGTGGGGGAGGAAGGTAAAGGAGATTGTGAGCCGCTATGAGACTCTTCGGAGTGGAGGGCGGGATATAAATCCAATATCTTCATCTACCTCACAAGGTGTCTGTTGTGGGGGAGGAAGGTAAAGAAGATTGTGAGCCCCTCTGTGACTCTTTGGAGTGGAGGGCGGGATATAAATCCTATAACTTCATCTACCTCACAGGGTGTCTGTTGTGGGGTGGGGGAGGAAGGAAAAGGAGATTGTGAGCCGCTCTGAGACTCTTCGGAGTGGAGGGCGGGATATAAATCCAATATCTTCATCTACCTCACAGGGTGACTGTTGTGGGGGAGGAAGGTAAAGGAAATTGTGAGCCGCTCTGAGACTCTTCGGAGTGGAGGGCGGGATATAAATCCAATATCTTCATCTACCTCACAGGGTGACTGTTGTGGGGGAGGAAGGTAAAGGAGATTGTGAGCCGCTCTGAGACTCTTCGGAGTGGAGGGCGGGATATAAATCCTATATCTTCATCTACCTCACAGGGTGTCTGTTGTGGGGGAGGAAAATAAAGGAGATTGTGAGCTGCTCTGAGACTCTTCGGAGTGGAGGGCGGGATATAAATCCAGTATCTTCATCTACCTCACAGGTGTCTGTTGTGGGGGAGAAAGGTAAAGGAGATTGTAAGCCGCTCTGAGACTCTTCGGAGTGGAGGGCGGGATATAAATCCAATATCTTCCTCGTCTTCTTCCCCTGGGCATCTCGTTTCCCAGGTGGAGAGGAATTTGGATAGGAGTGGGGGATTCACATGGCACACGCAAAGCAAGTGGTGTGGCCCAGCTACTGGCTGACTGTCTTTGTGAGTCCCGGGCTCTGCTCCCCAGTGGGGGTGGAACTCAAATGACAGGGGGAAGGGAAAGACTCAAGTGGAAGGCAGGATGGGAGGGGAGCCTGAGGGCCCCCCCTTAGTCTGAAGCAGCTGCTTGTTTGACAACCAGTCATCCAAGATGGGAGGGTGGGGGCGGGGGAGTGCGCAAGAAAGCCAGAGAGGGTGTTTTCCTTCCTTCCTGTGAAATGAAGCCCCATTTAGCTATCAGCCTCAGGGAGGGAAACAACATTTTCAATTCTGTTGCAGTTTCCATCCTCCCCTTGCAATCCGTCCACCTCCATTTTCTTCTGTACTGACTTGAATTTCCAAGCTGACAGACTTTGATGGTTTTATGTAACTGTTTAAAAATTTAACACGCATCTTAACTTAGATTTAGGAGACTATATTCTCCTCTCCCTCTTCCCCCCCCCCAAAAAAAACTTCCTTCTCTCTTGACTGCACATTAAAAATAATGATAGCTGGGGTACAGAACCTTTTCTCTCCTCTGACGTTGGCCCACCTGTTGCAGTGCACAAAGACATTGCCTTGAAGACGCCAAAGGGGGTATCCCCCCCACACACACTGCAGATGTTTTTCCCGATCAAATCTTCCAGGTAGGAGGGAAATCCAAGGGGGGGGGGAGTGGAATGCTTCAGAGGAATCACAAAGCTATTCAATAGAAACACACACTTGGGAATCTGCAATCACAGCTGGGCAAATGGCCCCCGTTTCATTTCTTCTTCTATCCATTTATATTTTTGTCCATGGGTTTCATTTGTCTGCATTTTGCTGCTGGCTTTACAGATTTGCTTGTATTGTGTACACAATCTAGATGTTTGTTACAACCAATTTATATGGCAGTTATACATACAATGTACCTCATTTATACATAGAATACATGCATAATGTAGATCTACTGACATACCAATAATGTTCCGAATATTTCCCAGAGGGAAAAAAAATCAGAGCAAAGGAACAGAAAATAGATATCTCTTTTCTTAAAAAAAGAAAAGAAAAAAGTAAACTCAAAATGGAGACTTTTGAGTCAAAACAGCAGGGGAGGGAAATTCAGCATCCTTTCTGTCCTGCGCAACACTGAAGGAAATCTGAACAATGCCCAGGGCCAGTTTTACTGATAGTTAACCCTAGATGGCTGTTTTAGGTAACAGTAGTCAAGCAGTGAGTACTATCTTTTTCTGGCTAGTCTTCCAACTGCTCAGCCAGATTTTTCTTTTGTTTGTGTGTGTGTGAGGGGGGGTGGGGCAGAGTCAACATTCCCACTGAGTGAGTACCATACTTGCACTTTATCACACATGCCCAGGTACCAGATGCCAAATTGTTGAGAGAATCCTTTTATGGCTGCCTGAAAGATTACATGAAGGCACATATGTGCTTCTCTCTGTAGCTGAAAAGGAGTAGGTTTTTATATCCCACTTTTCTCAACCTTAAGGAGTCTCAAAGTGGCTTACAACCACCGTCTCTTCCTCTCCCCACAACGGGCACCCTGTGAGGTTGGTGGGGCTGAAAAAGTTCTGAAAGAACCATGACTGGCTTAAGGTCACCTTGCAGGAGAAGTGAAGAATCAAACCTGGTTCTCCAAACTAGAGTCTCCAAACACGCTAGAGATGCCCCTTCCCATGGTTGTGCTGGATTGAGAAAGATATTAGGGGTGATGACTCAGCGACGCAATGACTCGAGACATGTCCCATGCTAAACCCAATGACGAAACCTAGCTCACTGCATCTGATAGCACTTGCCAGAGGAAATGGCAAAACGTTTGGACCACCAATTCTGCTCCGACAGGAGTCTGTCAGGCTCCCTCCCCCTTACCTGCCCAAGAACCCATCCTTAGGTTCCACCTGAGGGCCAGAAATTTTTAAATAAAAAACTGGCTCCCCGCCTGTGGTGGTAGAAAACGCTGTCAACTTGCAACCAACATGGTGATACTGTAAGGTTTCCAAGGCAAGAGACGTTCAGAGGTGCTTTGCCGTTGCCTGCCTCTGCGCAGGGACCCTGGATTTCCTTGCTGGCCTCCCCTCCAAGTACTAACCAGGGCAGACCTTACTTAGCTTCTAAGATCCAAGGAGACCAGGCTAGCCTGGACAATTCAGGTCAGGACAACCCGCCTATGGTGGAAAGTGCCGTCAAGTCACAGCTGACTTATGGCGACCCGGTGGGGTTTTCAAGGCAAGAGGATTTCAGAGGTGGTTTCGCCATCGCCTGCCTTCAGGTCATGACTCTGCCATCCCTTGGAAGTCCCCCATCCAAATACTGGTCAGGGCAAAACCCGCTTAGCTTCTCAGATCTCACGAGATCAGGCTAGCCTGGGTTATCCAGGCCAGGGCAAACCCACCTGCGGGATGACCTTAATAATTATCTCCTGGGCCTTAACGAGCGCAGCAGAACTAGGGAGGCTGCCAGTGACGGCTCTTGTGAACCATTTTGGTACTTTTCTTCATTGCATTTGAATGTGACGTCACTAGGTCTTATTCTGTGCTTCCTGAGTTTTATGGCCCTGTGATCCTGCTATTTATGGGCTTTCCCCCCTTTTGAACTATACATAAACTTATTGAAGATACAGTACATGCACCATATGAAGTGGGCTGAAGTCCATGAAAGCTTATGCTGGAATAAAGCACAAAAAAAGAAAGTCCTTAAGATGCTGTAAGATGCCTGTTTATGTTTTCACTGGGGATGCAACTGTGTTTTATGAGCTAGCTGGTGCAGTTGGATTATCCCCCGTTTGATTTCTCTGAAATTCACTGATCCCTTGTGCTGAATTCCTCCTATCAAATGTGTATATTTGCAGTGTTTTGCATGCCTCAATAAATTGTTGTGTGTCTGCATGCAACACATACACAGCATATAAACGGCATAAAAAGGCATAAAAGAAACGAATGACTCATCAATACCAGCAGACCAAAGCTACACACTATGGCAGGGGTGGCCAACGGTAGCTCTCCAGAGGTTTTCTTTGCCTACAACTCCCATCAGCCCCAGCCAGCATGGGCAATGACTGGGGCTGATGGGAGTTGTAGGCAAAAAACATCTGGAGAACTACCGTTGGCCACCCCTGCGCTATGGGAACATATGGAACAAAAAAATGAGGTGTCTCTAGTCATCACTGCCCTTAGCTTGAGAGCCTAGGCTAGCCTGATCTCATCAGCTCTCACAAACGAAGCAGGGTCAGCCGTGGTTAGTATGGGGGTAGGGCTGCTCCGCAGAGGGAGGTAATGGCAAACCACCTCCGCTCATCTCTTGTGGTTGCAATAAATCGGCTGCAACGACGGCACTTTCCACCACCACCGTGTCATCACCACTCTCTGCTGCCCCAAATCAATTTTCTAGGACTGCCCCCATTTCAGCTCCCACTTTCGGTTATATTCTGGCTGTGTGGTATATCAGCTAATGGGACCGGCTGAGCTTGGAAAGACCAAGGCTCAACTCCCCTACCACAGTGCTCTCCTGGGTTACAGCCTTCTAAGTCTACTGAAAACGATGGGCTTAGAAGAGCCTAACTCTGTGGATCTGCCTTTGGCTCTGCAGCCTAACCCAACTGCACAGCAATTTCATTGAATGTCCACGAGTTCTTGTGTTGTGAGAAAGGGAGAAAAGTACTTCTGTCTCTGCCTTCTCTATCCCATGCATAATCTTGTAAACCTCTATCATGTCACTCCTCAGTCGATGTTTCTCCAAGGTAAAGAGCCCCAAGCGTTTTAACCTTTCTTCATAGGGAAAGTGTTCCAACCCTTTAAGCATTCTAGCTGCCTTTTTCTAAACTGTTTCTAGGGCTAGAATATCTTTTTTGAGGTGCGGTGACCAGAATTGTAAGCGGCCTCGTGGTGCAGAGTGGTAAAGCAGCAGTACTGCAGTACTATGGTCTGAACTCTCTGCTCACAACCTGAGTCCAATTCCAGCAGAAGCTGGATTCAAGTAGCCGACCCAAGGTTGACTCAGCCTTTCATCCTTTCAAGGTCGGTAAAATGAGTACCCAGCTTGCTGTGGGGAAAGTGTAAAAGACTGGGGAAGGCAATGGCAAACCACCCCGTAAAAAATCTGCCGTGAAAATGTTGTGAAAGCAACGTCACCCCAGAGCTGGAAATGACTGGTGCTTGCACAGGGGACCTTTCCTTTCCCGACCAAAACTGTACACTGTATTCCAAATGAGGCCACATCATCAGTTTATACAGGGGCATTATGATACTGGCTGATTTGTTTTCAATTTCCTTCCTAATAATTCCCAGCATGGCATTGGCCTTTTTTTATTGCAGTCACAACCTATCTTGACATTTTCAGTGAGTTATCTACCACGACCCCAAGATCTCTCTCTTGCTCAGTCTCCACCAGTTCACATCCCATCAACTTGTATTTATAGTTAGGATTTTTAGCCTCAATGTGCATTACTTTGCACTTGGTCATGTTGAACCTCATTTGCCATGTTGATGCCCACTTGGCCAGCCTTGACAGATCCCTTTGGAGTGCCTCACAATCCTCTCTGGTTCTCACCACCCTGAACAATTTAGTGTCATCCGCAAACGTAGCCACTTCATTGCTTACTCCCAAACTCCAAATCATTAATAAATAAGTTAAAAAGCATTGGACCCAGTACTGAGCCCTGCGGCACCCCACTGCTTACCACCTTCCACTCCAAAAATTGCCCATTTATACTCACTCTCTGTTTCCTATTAATTTTTGATCTACGAGGACTTGTTCTTTTACCCCATGACTCTCAAGTTTACTAAGAAGCCTTTGATGAGGAACTTTATCAAAAGCTTTCTGGAAGTCAAGGTAAACAACATCTATTGGGTCCCCTTTGTCACATGGTTGTTCACCCCCTCAAAGAACTCTAACAGGTTAGTGAGACATGATCTTCCCTTACAGAACAATAGCTTTTGTTCATCAATGTACCTACTAATTCTCTCTTTGATAATGGTTTCCACCAACTTTCCTGGTTTTGAAGTCAGACTGACTGGCCTATAATTTCCTGGATCTCCTCTGGAACCCTTTTTAAAGATGGGGGTGACATTTGCTACCTTTCAGCCCTCAGGAACAGAGGCAGATTTCAATAAAAATTACATATTTTTGTCAGGAGATTCACAAGTTCACCTTTAGAACTCTTGGATGTATGCCATCTGGACCTGGTTTATCAGTTTTTAATTTGTCTATCAGTCGTATTACCTCCTCTCTTGTCACCTCAATCTGACTCAGATCTTTCAACACTCCTCCCAAAATCAGTGGTTCTGGAGTGGGCAAACACTTCTCATCTTACACAGTGAAGATGAAGGAAAAAAATGCCTTCAGCTTCTCAGCCATTTCCCTATCCTCCTTCAGTAATCCTTTAACCCCTTGGTCATCCAAGGGCCCCACTGCCTCCCTCGCTGGTTTCCTGCTTCTAATGTATTTGAAGACATTTTTATTGTTGGTCTTTATGTTTTTTGCAATATGCTCCTCATTGGCCCTTTTTGCCTGCCTGATCAAAGACTTGCATTTTATTTGCCACAGTCTGTTCCCTTTTATTAGCCTCACTTGGACTAGCTTTCCACCGCTTAAAGAAATCCTTCTTACCTTTTACAGCTTCCATTACTTTGTTTGTTAACCATGCAGGCTTTTAAAATACCTATTTGTGTCTTTCCTGACTTGTGGTATATATTTTATCTGAGCTTCTACGATTGTAGTTTTAAATAGCCTCCAAGCTTCCCCAAGGGTTTTGACCCTATTTACCTTTCCTTTCAGTTTCCTCTTCACATGCCTCTTCATCTCAGAAAATTTACTTCTTTTAAAGTGAAAACTGGTTGTGTTGGTCTTTTTGGGCAACTCCCTATTTATACAAATGGTGAAATCAACAACATAATGGCCACTGCTCCCAAGCGGTGCAATCACTTTTACATCTCTCACCAGGTTTTGGGCATTACTTAGGACCAAGTCTAGGACTGCCCCACCCCTGGTAGGTTCTGTGACCATCTGCTCCATAGCACAGTGCTTGTGAATGATTCCTCATCCTCTTGGAGAGGAGTGACAAGTGGAGTGCCTCAAGGATCTGACCTGGGAGCTGTTTTGTTCAACATCTTTCTCAATGATTTGGATGAAGGAATAGAGGGAATGCTTATTAAATTTGCAGATGATACTAAATTGGGAGGGGTAGCAAATACAGTAGAAGACAGAAACAGGATACAGGATGATTTTGACAGGCTGGAAAACTGGGCTAAAACCAATAAAATGAATTTTAACAGGGATAAATGTAAAGTTCTGCATTTTGGTAGGAAAAATCCAATGCATGGCTATAGGATGAGGGAGAGTTGTCTTGGCAGCAGTATGTGCGAAAAGGATCTAGGTGGACCATACGTTGAACATGAGTCAACAGTGTGAAGTGGTGGCTAAAAAGGCAAATGCAATTTTGGGCTGTATCAACAGAAGTCTAGTGTCCAGATCACATGAAGTGATCATATCGCTTTACTCTGCTCTTTACTGTATTCAGTTTTAGGCACTACATTTTAAGAAGGATATAGAAAAGCTGGAACGGGTCCTGAGCACAGTCATTGATCCTCCTACTGTGGAACCCAACGGCATGTTTTCCGGCCCCTGCGAAGTATTTTCAGAAAGTGGGCAGGGCCAGCTGGGGCTTTTGCCCAGCAAGGCTTTTGATTGGCCCCTGGAGATTTGATTGGCTTTCCAAAACACTGCTCTGGCAGCAGCTGCCACCACAGCACCATGCCCTTCATTGGGTGACCAAAGTCAAGCGGAGCTGTCTCTGCTTCCTGCAGCAGCCATGTTGTGGCAGCGCGCACCACACAGTGTCAGAATTCCCAGGGTGACCACAGGTTCAGAAGGGTTGGGGAACTCCTGGTGTAACCACCTAATTTTGCTTATTTGGGATCTATCTGGTCAGGCACAGCTAAACAAAAAACCATGCGGGGGGAGGAATCACATGACATGGGTTTCAGATCTCAGTATAAGTTCAAACCTGCATCCCAAGCAGAAGATTCTGGCTAGTTGCCTTTCGATCTTGGCCACCCTCCCCCTTTGAGTTTGCTAATCAAGGGGGGGGAAACAACATTCACTTTCCCACTGAGAACTGAAATAGTGGGGGAGGGGGAATGGTATAACAAAAAGATATATACAATGCACACAAACCTCACAAAAGGGGCAAAGACAGAGGGACTAATAAGAGAGAAGCCTTTGGGGGCTGCAGCCCAAGCACTCTTGCCTAGAGATGAATGGCTTTTGAGAAACGCCCCCCCCCCGCACCCGCCTGAGTCAGAAGCAAACACAAAATCAGCACATTTCAAACAGACCCTGCAATCGATGGCAAAGTATTGATCGAAAGGGATAATGCAGAGGTAGTTCTTCTGTTAGCATCAGACGTTTCTTGCACAAACTTGAAAATGGCTTCACTCAATAATTCAAACAAACGATGCGTGGAGGTTATCAAGAAGTGGAAGAACATAAATTACACAGCATTTCCAAACACCACCGATTCCTTATGCCTCTTACTGTAATCAGATGTTAATCTTTTTTTTTTTTTTGACATGAATCCACTGCCTTAGTAACTTAAGATGCATCCTGTTTCGGTGACATTCTGCTCCACTTTCTAAGATCTTGGGGTGCAAATTGAGCCACTGTGCCTCTGGGATCCAAGTTTCACCAGAAACTCCTGGCATGTGTCGAAACATTTCTTTTTACCCCGGCTTTTACTTAGGGAGGTGATCTTTTTCAGTTCTTTTTCGCAACCCGATTTTAGCCTAAGGACCGCTTTATGATCATTCTTTTTGGCTGCTAAATGTTTTATACTGTTTTGATGCTACAGCTGGGTTTGGTTTTCCAATGGCTGTTAATTTTATCTAATGACTTTCATTTTTAATGATTTTTTTTTAATGTTTTATTTTGCAAGTACCAAAAACAGGTTCTCCAGAGAGGCAGCATATACATTTTCCAGATTAATAAATAAGTAAAAGAACGACAAATTATCCAGTCTGCTGACTGGAAACACCATCTGCCATGCACACACCCAACAGCTTTAGGGGTCCTCGATACAGAGCTGGATCTGGGGGGTGGGGGGGGTGGAGGGAGTGCCTTCCCTGGGCGCTGCCACAGGGGAGGGGGCCAAATTGGGTATGGAGTCCATTCTATTCTATGGGCCCATAAGATAGAATGGGCCCACAAGGGGGCATCGGTTTTTAATTTTGCTCCCCCTCAAGCAACACGATGTCAGAGAGCACCATGACACCCATCAGCTCCTTTCCTAGTGCTCATCAAGAGATTTCAGAAAATGGGCAGTGTCAAGTAGGGCTTTTGCCTAGCTGGACTCTGGAGATTTGATAGGCTGTGCAAATTTTTAAAAACGTTGCTTTGGCAGCAGCTGCCGCCACTGCACAAGGGTCTTTGCTTTGTGACTGAGGGGAAGCTGTGGCAGCCATCCTGCAGCTGGCTCAACCTCATGCAGCAGCTATTTGGGGGCAGCCATAACTCCAAAGGGGTCCATAAGTTCCAAAAATTTGGGGAGCATGGGTGTATGTATAAAACAAGTGGATGGGTGACCACCAAGGAAGCCCAGGGTCATGACACAGAGGTAAGCAATGGCAAACCTCCTCTCAACATCTGTTGCCTTGAAAACCCTACGGGAATGTCAGAAGTCTGATGTGACTTGACGGGGTGCGGGGGGGGAATCTAAGTACTTTGTTCAGATGCCCAAAGTAACCTCCAAATCTAATCTCTCCAGTTCCAACAACAGACCCTTTGAAGAGATGGTGATATGTACTTGCCTGAATTTCATTTGTTTTATGTCGGTCATTTTTAGCTGTGCTTTTGCCTGAAATATTTTAATTTTTAGATTTATATCCTGCCCTATCCCACAAGCGGGCTCAGATCAAGGAAAGGTAAACAGTGTGCTGGACTGAGTGCCGTAAGTGACTCCTCCTCCAGTGGTTTCAAGCCTGCATCATTTGTGTCAGTTGGATTCCTGCCTTCTTCACTGCTTCCTGGGAACTGTAACCTGAGGATCATGTGCCAGTGCATCACTGCCATGACACCAATGACACCGGCACAAAAGCAGCATGCAGATTCCACACATTTGATTTCAGATGGTGCGTGACCCCAGGGGCATACAAAGTAAACGGTTGGCGTGCACCAGCACTGGTGATGTGCCTGGCTGCCACAATGAATCCACAACTACTCCACACAGATCCACAACTACGCAACATGCTGTTCATTCTGGATTGGGAGGAAATCACTGAAGACATCATTGGAGGCAATTCACAGAATCACAGAATTGGAAGGGACCTCCAGGGTCATCTAGTCCAACCCCCTGCACAATAAAGGAAACTCACAAACACCTCCCCCCTAAATTCACAGGATCTTCATTGCTATCAGATGGCCATCTAGCCTCTGTTTAAAAACCTCCAAGGAAGGAGAGCCCACCACCTCCCGAGGAAGCCTGTTCCACTGAGGAACTGCTCTAACGGTCAGGAAGTTCTTCCTAATGTTGAGCTGGAAACTCTTTTGATTCAATTTCAACCTATTGGTTCTGGTCCTACCTTCTGGGGCCACAGAAAACAATTCCACACCATCCTCTATATGACAGCCCTTCAAGTACTTGAAGATGGTGATCATATCACCTCTCAGACGCCGCCTCTCCAGGCTAAACATGCCCAGTTCCTTCAACCATTCCTCATAGGACTTGGTCTCCAGAACCCTCACCATCTTCTTCGCCCTCCTCTGGACCCGTTCCAGCTTGTCTATATCCTTCTTAAAATGTAGTGCCTAAAACTTAACACAATTCTCCAGGTGAGGTCTTACCAGAGCAAAGCGATACCATCACTTCATGTGATCTGGACACTATACTTCTGTTAATACAGCCCAGAACTGCATTTGCCTTTTTAGCCACCACATCACACTATTGACTCATGTTCAGCTCATGGTCCACCTAGATCCTTTTCGCACTTACTACTGCTAAGACAACTCTCCCCCATCCTATAGCCATGCACTGGATTTTTCCTACTGAAATGCAGAACTTTACATTTATCCCTGTTAAAATTGTATTGGTTTTAGCCCAGTTTTCCAGCCTGTCAAAATCATCTTGTATCCTGTTTCCGTCTTCTTCTGTGTTTGAAACCCCTCCCAATTTAGTATCATCTGGAAATTTAATAAGCATTCCCTCTGTTCCTTCATCCAAATCATTGATAAAGATGTTGAACAAAACAGGTCCCAGGACAGATCCTTGAGGCACTCCACTTGTCACTCCTCTCCAAGAGGATGAGGAATCATTCACAAGCACTCTTTGGATGCAAACTGTCAACCAGTTATAGATCCACCTAACCGTAACAGGATCCAAACCACATCTTACCAATTGATTCAATGCACAGCAGTCTTTCCTAATGAAGAATGTTAAAATGTTTACTGCACTTTCTCGCCAGGTTCTCAGCATCCCTGCACCTCTTTAATTTCCAGGCAATGTGCCTTGAGGGTGCAGGCTTTGTCTACCAAGAGAGGAACTTTGGATTAGGACCAAACTAGACATGACCTCTTCCACAAGTTAGCCCAACCAACACAGTCAGATGTTACACTGGAGAACTAACATACCCAATTGCTATAGGACCTGATGTTGTGATTCAAAAAGAAAAAAAAGGCTTCTGTCTTTCCCCTACATCGTTTTCCCAAACTGAAACAGCCATGGGGCCCTATTTACCCAACAGCAAGGGAGACAGGGTCCCCCACAGATTTTTTGGCTCAGGAAAACAGCATTTTTTTTGGGGGGGGGGAGAGTTGAATTCTCCCAGCCCAGCATGGTGCTCCTAAGCCTAATTGGACTCCGGGATACTTGGGAACATTTGTTCTTCAATGTTATGTATACCTAGGGAACCCCATCACACCCCTTGGGAAACGGCATATCGAGTTTGGCCCTTGGTTGAGGTGTGGACTCAGCCTGCCTTCTTTGTGAGCTCTCCCAGGTCCTGAAGAACCCAGCCTGAATTCCATTGCCAGGAACTTGCTGGCTGATGGAAGAGACAAATCCTCTTATGGAAACCCAGTTCCCTCTATGATTTTGGCCCAAAGCTTTCAGTCTGGCTGGAGCAAGGCAACTTCATAAACAAGTAATGAAAACATTAAAACAGAAAAATATGTCTTTAAAATCCACCCCTGGAGGTGCCATTTCTCAGTGGTGGGGACTCTCACTGGTGTGCCAAAGGTCCCCAAGTTAAATCACAATTTAAATCACTACTCAGCAAGACTCAGTTTAAATCATTGTTCTCTTCATTCTTGCTGGTTATCATAATATTTACAACCCAGACGAAAGTTTGATTTTCAGTATAATAACTTTTCAGGTTAGTTTTACAATTGTATCAGAAAATTAATTATTGCTATTTACCATTTGAAACGGTTGATTATGAAATCAATCTGAGGTGAACTATCTCCAGTTTAATGGGTTAGCCATTCATATTTGCACAACTTTTCTGCTATATTTTATTAGAAGGAGAAAAATAATCATTAACAATCACGACAGCCATTTAAATTGTTTTATTTAACTAAAACAAATAATAATGTTATATAGCATATGTATTCTTGTATTTGCTTAAACATCCATGAGGCTACACTCATAGGCCCTGCTGGTGGGCCTCCTGATGACACCTGGAATTTGGCCACTGTGGGACAAAGAGTGTTGGACTGCATGGACTATTGGCTTGATCCAACATGGCTTCTCTTATGTTCTAAAGATCTCAAGACTTCTGGAGCGTTCTGCTCAAAATGTTTCACTTTCATTTGTACTGTTTGCACCTTACTCCTCAGACTTAGGTCTTAACATCTTTTGCTTTATCAGGATTGATTCCACCCCAAACAATCTTCTCTTCATTGAATGTCTTGAAACTTAGCACTTAAAGGGTAAGGGATTGATCGTGTGTACCTACATTTGCAGAGAAACAATCTCAATTCTACATGTTTATTTTAAAACATTTTTGCTGTTAAGAAGAGGCATGTTATCTCAGCAGACAGAAATTCACGGTTTTGAGAACTGCAGAACCAAACATCTGTGATGGAGTCTTCTAGATAGAAAAATTATCCAAAATAATCTTACAGAAACCTTTGGGAGAGCATGACACTGGGGCCCTAAAGAATGGGTTAATGAAATTTATTCATAAAACTTTGTAAATGTTTCATGAATATGCAGCCTCATACTGCATAATTAAAAATTAGTCCTAATTTCATTTATGAAAAATCTTTGGGCTTCAACAGAAAGCTATCTTTAGATAGACTTTTCCTCAAAACATGTTTTCCTCAAAACAAAATCCAATTTAAATCTTTTAAAAATCCAATTTCATTTATTGTTATCCACTTTGCCTCAGCCTGAGTCCCTGGAGAGCCGCTGCCAGTCTGAGCAGACAATACTGACTTTGATGGGCTGAGGGAATGATTCAATATGGCAACTTCCATATGTTCATGTGAAATGAACTACTCAAATGGTACTTGCCTGTCCAATGCCCACCACTTGCCTAGTCCAACCACTCATTCCATTCAGCTTCCGGTGTGAATGAGAAGTTCAGTACTAGGGAGAAGACCTCTTCTGTGGCTGCACCCTGGCTAGGGAAAATGCTTTTGACAGTTTTCTTGAGCGGCCTTTACTCATTCTTATGGGCAAAGCAAAGTCGGTCCTGCTTGCCAGTGCTTTTAATAACATCTAATATTGCCCGTGTTTTCATCAACATCAAACACTGAGGGTAATTTTCTAATTATTTATTTTGTTTACTGCAGCTTGTGTTGCCTGTTTTTAATTTGCTTCTATTGTTTTATATCATCTTTATGAATCTGTGAACTGCCTTGAGGAGAATTTTAATGGAAAGGTGGGATTAAAAAAACCACCTAAATAAATAAACCGTCACCCGCAATCAAATTCAGATCTAGTTCTGCGCCTTCTTCTGTCCCGCCTCCACTTGTGCTCCTGATCCTCAATTAAATCTACATGCAATTTCCGCAATTATCACCTTCCTGATAACAGAGGAGGGGAAACGGAAAAGTTCCAAACATATTCCCCTGGCAGCAGTTCAAAATTAATCTCCAAAGCGATACTGAAAGTGGGAAGGATGCATGAATATTTTAATTTAATACAAATTTGCAGAAAAGAGCAGTTGCCTTTAAGGCCCTCCAACAGTCTGATCTGAGTTGCCATCACATTATTTATCTCACAGCCACGCAGAGAGAGATCCTGGCGATCTCATTGAACTGACAGGCCAATAAATCAGCACTAATCTCCCTTTGCTGCGTGTCGTTATGCATGCTGATTTTCAGCTCTGGTCAGCTTATTTGAGCAAACTGCAGCATCTGACCTGGCAGAGGCCCCGGTGCAAGACAAAAGACAGTGCAAGACATCTTTCTCCTGTGCAACTGTCAGACTGATTGCAGGTTCAGCGATCTCTTGGGCTCCGTTCCAAGGCCACATGAACGCAGCACCTCCTGGCACTCTGTGCACATTGCTTCAGGCGGGAAGGCACAGGTCATGTTTTCTCTACAGGTTAGCAAGACAGAAGTAATCTTCTGGGGGCTGGAAAAAACAGGGCCTCCTATCACAAAATGCTCCATTTCCTGTGAAAGGCAAAATGTTCCACTCCTTGCGAAGGTCTCCCTATTTCAGTGCTCTTACAGAGGACACCAAATGAGGGTCGGAAAGCGTCAGCCATCGAATGGAATGTTGTGCGTCACACAATCCTGCAACTACCGTTTTACTGGGACACTGCAACTACCGTTTTAAAGGTTGTGTGTGTTTGGGTTTTGTCATCAAGGTGACCCCTCATGGGCTTTTCAAAGCAAGAGACATTCAGGTTGATTTGCCACTGTCTGCCTCTGCAGAGTCTTCCTTGGTGGTCCCCCATCCAAGTACTAACGAGGATCAACCTTGTTTAGTTCCCAAGATCTGCCAAAATCAAGCTTGCCTGGGTCAAGGCCCAATAACAGCTAGAAAATACTGAATGCTGGCTTGCAAACTGCCTCTTGCACTTTTATTCATGGCAAGAACTTGACTCCAGATGGCCAGGAAGGTGAGACTTTATAATACGCACTCCCCCTTCTCACGCCACTAATGACTTTTGCAGCTAATTGTGGGCAATTCAGGACTAACAACTTTTCTGGACTAATTTGTAAGGCTAATTTTGGACCCAGAAAGCCTCTCCAACTCAACCTCCCAACAATCCTAAATTTATCTGAAAACAGCCCCAACTTAAATCTCCTTACAATATTATGCTACGTCCTGTTGTGAGAAATAAACTACCGACGTTCAACCATTCTGTCTGGTTGGAAGCAATATCTTTTGTTCTATTGTGCTTTTGCTAAAGGAGAGGATCAAAAAAAGGCACGTGCAAAAAGGGCATAGTCAGGTGGGTAGCTATCTTGGTCTGAAGCAACAGAACAAAAACAGCAGTTATCCATCAAGATTGTTGCTATCACACAGATAAAGGCAACACTTTCGGTGTCAGAACGAGGGCCAGTTCAAACGCTGCCTGGTTTCTAAACTGCCAAATGGACTTAAAAATAGGCCTTCAACAAAGACAGGAAATTCACCATAACAGCTGAACACTTGGAGGCAAAGCAAAGGGCACCCCGCCACGTCCTCCAGCTACACAAAGAGGCAAAAGCTGAGTCTGACCGGAGAGATTCCTCTGCAGGTGACGGTGCTGGCTACTGAGAAACCTGCACTTCTCCAGAGAAATCGGGATGTTTTATGATGCTGCATCAAACACACTATGTTTATATTATTTATTTAAAACAATTTTATGCCAGGGTTTCCAAGGCAGCAAACATTTAAAAATTTGCACAATTGAAAGCATTTAAAATAATTTTAAAAATCAATAAAAACACACAAACAAACAATACCAGAACCAAGGAGGAAGGCCAATAATGGTTACTGGGGGTTTGACAAACAAAAGGGGAAAAAAAGTCTCTGCCTACTGGCAAAAGACAATAATAGCAGGAGGCGGACAAATCTCCCTGCAGCCAGAAGTGGTCTAATTCAGAATTCTAAGCCCTCACTCTGCACGACAACAAGAACAGATCTAAGAAGAAAACCAGCTTATTTCCCACCCGAGGCTCAAAGGCATAACAGAGGGGACAAGGTGATGGGGGAGGGGGGTCCCCAAAAGGACCGGAGGCTCCTGAGAGGCAGAGGTTGCCTGCAGCTGCCACTTTTTGGCCATGCACGAAGCAACACTGGGGTCCTGCATTCAGCACCCCCAGTCTCCAACTGCGAGGATGGAGCATCATGTTGCAAACAGAATACTATTAATTTCGAAAATCTATAAATTACTTTTAAAATGGTCTACGGAAGATGAAGTAGTGAAATCTCAAATGATTAATGTAAATAAAGAAATACAGATGGACACATGGGAATATCTGTGGAAGAACTCTATGAAACTCTCAACATGTCAGAGTATTAAAGAAAACTGTTTTAAGATGATGTACAGATGGTATATGACTCCTAAAAAGTTGGCAAAGATGAACAATAAGATGCCAGATAGATGTTGGAAATGTAAAAAACATGAAGGTTCTTTCTACCCTATGTGGTGGACTTGTGAAAGAGCGAAAAAGTACTGGCAGATGATTCAACAAGAGATTTCTAAGATCTTGGGATACGAATTTAACAAAGCTGCAGAGACTTTTCTGTTGGGATTAAAAACGGAAAAATTTCCAAAAGAAGATAGAACTTTAATCTGGTACTTGCTCTCAGCTGCTAGGACATTGTATGCGCAGTTGTGGAAGCAAGAAAAAATACCAGAGAAATGGGATTGGATTGTAAAAGTTATGACATGGAGTGAAATGGACAAGTTAACAAGAACCTTAAGAGACTATGACTTAGAAGTATTTAAGATGGAGTGGAAAAAGTTCAAAAGATACGTAGAAAAAGAGTGGAAAATAAAAGGACATTGGACAATTTTTGATAATGACTAAGTAAAAGAGGGAGGAGGATATTAATTTTGGTTCTTATTAATTAAGGGTACCTTTAATATTAAGATTTTAAGTATATAATACTGGCGGGAGTCAAGTAACGGGGGAGAGGGGTGGGTAGAAAGTAATATATGGGATAGATTTTAAAAAAGTAATTATTAATGAAGTAAGAAATTGAAATTTATTACCATATGTTACTAATAAAATTGTTTGAAACATGTTGCAAACAGAATACTATGACAGGGGTGGCCAACGGTAGCTCTCCAGATGTTTTTTGCCTACAATTCCCATCAGTCCCAGCCAGCATGGCCATGCTGGCTGGGGCTGATGGGAGTTGTAGGCAAAAAAACATCTGGAGAGCTACCATTGGCCACCCCTGTACTATGCAATTACACAGCAATCTGAAGGCAAGAGTGCCTTGGAGCAGCTCCACAAAGATGGCACAAGCTTTGCGACAATCTCCTGAGTCCTTTACAGACTCCTGATGCCCACCAAGAACGGCTCCAGTTTACTCTTGGATTAAGCATAGAGGAACATGTGAGGCTCCCTTATGCTCTGCCAGGCCTCTGGCACTTCTAGTGGAGCTCTGCCGACCCCGCCCCGCCCTGGATGGCCCTGGCTAACCCAATATGGTCAGATCTCAGCAGCTAACCTGGCTCAGTCCTGGTTAGTACTTAGATAGGAGACCACCAAGGAAGTCCAGAGTTCCTACACAGGGGCAGGCGATGGCAAAACACCTCTGCTCATCTCTTCTCTTGAAAAACCTACAGGGTGGGGGAACACAACATATTCTTAACACAATGCCATACAATAATAATAATAATAATAATAATAATAATAATAATAATAATAATAATAATAATAATAATAATAATAATAATAATAATAATAATTATTATTATTATTATTATTATTATTATTATTATTATTATTATTATTATTATTATTATTATTATTATTATTATTCCTTTGACCTGAGAGGGGAGCAGAGACCTCTTGTCCACCAAGCAAGTACTCCACAGAGCTACAGTGTCCCCCTTTGCAAAGAACACCTAAACTGGGCTCACGCTACTCCAGAGGTTGACTCCTCATATTCAGAACTGTCTCTGTAGATCAGCAGTGGCTCAGGGTGGGGAACAGAAGGGTTTTGAATCAGAACCTTAACAGCAGGCCAGGCTATTAAGGTGGCTCCCTAATAACAAAATTCTACTCCATTATGATAAATTCATCTTTTGGATCCCAGTCCTAACCCCCAAGCCTACTTAACTCTTTCTTTTTTTTTCTAGCCCATCTAAGATATTGGCTAATGCTCAGATGACTGGTCTGTCAATCAGGAGGTGCCCAGTACAAACCCTGCCACTGACATACACACTCACCAGGCAACCCCAGGAAGCCTCCCTGCTTCAGCCTCAGCTCCTCCATAAAATGGAAATAGCCCAGACTTGGGCTCACCCAGCTCTGGCAGTTTTCTGCCTATTTACAGAATAATCACCGCACCAGACCTGCCGCTCAGGCTGTAGCTATCAAAGCCTGCTTATTATTCCAGCCACCAGCCTCAGCAACATTCCTCGTGGCTCCCCACTTTTGCCTGCACAGCGGGGCGAAGGCCTTGGCTTCAGGCACAGAAGCCAAATCCCGGCCCGGCCTCCACGGAGGGTTAAACAAAGTGCGTCTGCCAGGTTAGCACCATGTTTGCCCTGGACTCTCAGGCACCAGGCATGCAGTGCGAGAAGGCCTCCTTGGCATCCTTCCAAGTCTCACATTCAGCAACGTCCATGCCACCTGGCTTCAGCAAGCAGCTGGCTGTGTGGAAGGAGGCTGCAGGCTTTTATTTCCCTCACACATTGAGCAACAGGTGCTAACTGTGGCATGATCGACAGTTAGATCCAAACCCAGGAGCACCTTAGAGGCCAACGAGAGAGGTCTGGTGGTTAAAGTATCAGACTAGGATTTGGGAAATCCAGGGCCGAATCCCTAATTGTGCCATGGAAGCTTGCTGGGTGACCTTGGGCCAATCACCATACTCTCAGCCTAGTTCTGTCCTGAGTAGCCCCTGGACAGCCTGATCTCATCAGATCGCAGAAGCTAAGCACGGAGGCAGCCAATGGCAAACCACCTCCAAACATCTCTTGCCTTGAAAACCCTACATGGTCACCATAAATCAGCTGTGACTGAGGGCAAAAACATTTCCACCATGCCACTCATGTTCTGAGCTGGCCCTTGGAAGGGGTTCTGTTCTCCATTTTGAAGCCCAAACATCTACAGGGCATTTTTGAGAGCTAGGAGTCCACCTTTGTACTTACTTTTACTAACAATAGCCAAAACATCACAAAATAGTGATTGCAAACTTTACCAGACAGGATGTTAAGAAGCTATCCCCCAAAGAAGCTGCCTCAATCCTCCGCTATTTCCAAACAACTAAAGTCAAACCAGAGAATCTCTGCAGTAGAAACATTTTTGCAAGCCCAGCAGACCCAGCACAGAGTGCCCAGCAGTACTGGTGCAATCAGAGGGTGCCCAGCAGAACCCACTGCCATTGTGGCATTGCCAGCTCAACAGGACTGATGTCAAGCACAGAATCACAGTCCAAGGGGGTGGTGGCTTTGAAGCCCAGCAGAACCAGTGTAACATGCAGTGCCAGCTATCTCAGTGCCTTCTGTTCATAATATTAACAAAGGTTTGCTACATACTACTCTTAAACACGTTTGGTTACCAAACAGGATAGGAATAAGAAGGTCTTGAGATCAGGAAGTGAAAATAAAGGCAGGGGGAACACAAGAAAATTAGGTGAAAGGAGACAGAAATTAATGAGAAAGATCTGGGAAAGAGGGAGAGAAATTAAGAGAAGGAAAGGTGGTTTTATCTTGCTGCAACACTCTAACTACGGCTCTGCACCTGGCTCAGCGGGGTGCAAGGAAAGGAAGAGAGGAGGAGATTGGATTTATACCCCACCCTTCACTACCCAAGAAAGTTTCAGAGCGGCTTACAATCTCCTTTCCCTTCCCCACAATGGACACTCTGTGAGGTAGGTGGGGCTGAGAGAGCTCTCCAAGAACTGCTTTTGAGTAGAACAGCTCTGAGAGAACTTGTGGCTGACCCAAGGTCACATCAGCAGGTGCATGTAAAGGAGTGGGGAAATCAAACCTGGTTCTCCCAGATAAGAGTCTTAACCACTACACCAAACTGGCTCTCTGCCCCACTCAGAAAGGCTAGACTACTGGAGAAAATGACCTGAAGCTATCAGTGTGCTGCCTTGGTTGTTATTAAGCAAGTTTGCTTCCGTCTTGGAGAATGAGAAGTTTAGTCAACCCCAATAGCATTATTTAACAATACAGAACTATACAGAAATACAGACTGATACTGAAAATTATCCTAATATTATTACAAGCATTCATAAATAAGTGATTCCACAGTATTTTGCAATAAATAAACAGAACAAGCTCAGACTTGTGTTTGTCTCATGTCTTCATTATAGTCCAAATTGTTTATAATCCAAATGGTATTTTAAACATTAAATTCTTGGAGTAAAGGTTCTTACAAGTCCCTTGACAAAGTCCACAAGTTGAATGTAGTAAACCGCTAGAAGCCCTCCAATATGCATATGAAAACGCTAATGCGTTGTAAGAACATAAGAAAAGCCATGTTGGATAAGGCCAATAGCCCATCTAGTCCAAAACTCTGTTTCACACAGTGGCCAAAAAAAAAGGAGGTTCACAAGTGGGGCTAGAAGCCCTTCCACTTTGCCCCCGCCTCCCCAAGCACCAAAAATACAGAGCATCACTGCCCAAGACAGTTCCAGTAATATGCTGTGGCTAATAGCCACTGATGGACCTCTGCTCCATATTTTTATCCAATCCCCTCTTGAAGCTGGCTATGCTGGCAGCCATCACCACCTCATGTGGCAGTGAATTCCACATGTTAATCACCCTTTGGGTGAAGAAGGACTTCCTTTTATCCGTTCTAACTCGACTGCTCAGCAATTTCATTGTAAGTCTTTGTGCCCCACGGTTCTGTATTGTTAAATATTCCATTGTTGAACAGCGGGTTCTTAATCCTGATAGGGTTGCCAGGTCTTACTCTTGCTTATGTGGGGGTGGAGGCGCTTTGGAGGCGGTCCAAGAATGAGCAGTGATGCCACACATGTGGTGATGCCACCAGGAAGTGACACCACCATGCTGGTGACATCAGGAGTGACACTTTCATTTTGGGACAAAACTCTATGGTAAATTTGGCATCAAACCATAGAGTTTGCAAAAAAACACCCAGAGGTAGGGAACGTTGGCTCTCCAGATTTTTTTTTGCCTACAACTCCCATCATCCCCAGCCATTGGCCATGCTGGCTGGGGCTGATGGGAGTTGTAGGCAAAAAAAAACATCTGGAGAGCCAACATTCCCTACCCCGACATCCCTTCCAGGTGACATCATTGCACTGGGGATGCGGCACAGCGACATCTGTGTTTGGGGGTGGGGACAAGATCAAAGCTAAGTGAAGCTCCAAAAACTGGGGGTTTCCCTGCCAGGATTGAGGGGGGGAGGGTGTGTGGCAACCCTAAATTCCAGTGTGTTTTCTGCTATAATCAGATTTTCCTGTGTCCCTAGTGGCTGCACACAGAACAGCATTTTAAAAATGAAAAGACGTTTGCCTGAATGCAACATGACTCTGGCTTCGAGGGCCTCCTTCAAGGGCCCTTCTCAAGCTGCACCAGTTTGGTGATAGCCAGTTTGGTGTAGTGGTTAAGTGTGCGGACTCTTATGTGGGAGAACCGGGTTTGATTCCCCACTCCTCCACTTGCACCTGCTGGAATGGCCTTGGGTCAGCCATAGCTCTGGCAGAGGTTGTCCTTGAAAGGGCAGCTGCTGTGAGAGCCCTCTCCAGCCCCACCCACCTCACAGGGTGTTTGTTGTGGAGGAGGAAGGTAAAGGAGATTGTGAGCCGCTCTGACACTCTGTCCTTGAAAGGGCAGCTGCTGGGAGAGCCCTCTCCAGCCCCGCCCACCTCACAGGGTGTGTTGTGGGGGAGGAAGGGAAAGGAGATTGTGAGCCGCTCTGAGACTCTTCGGAGTGGAGGGCGGGATATAAATCCAATATCTTCATCTACCTCACAGGGTGTCTGTTGTGGGGGAGGAAGGGAAAGGAGATTGTGAGCCGCTCTGAGACTCTTCGGAGTGGAGGGCAGGATATAAATCCAATATCTTCATCTACCTCACAGGGTGTCTGTTGTGGGAGGGGGAAGGTAAAGGAGATTGTGAGCCGCTCTGAGACTCTTCGGAGTGGAGGGCGGGATATAAATCCAATACCTTCATCTACCTCACAGGGGGTCTGTTGTGGGAGGGGGAAGGTAAAGGAGATTGTGAGCCGCTCTGAGACTCTTCGGAGTGGAGGGCGGGATATAAATCCAATATCTTCATCTACCTCACAGGGTGTCTGTTGTGGGGGAGGAAGGGAAAGGAGATTGTGAGCCACTCTGAGACTCTTCGGAGTGGAGGGCAGGATATAAATCCAATATCTTCATCTACCTCACAGGGTGTCTGTTGTGGGAGGGGGAAGGGAAAGGAGATTGTGAGCCGCTCTGAGACTCTTCGGAGTGGAGGGCGGGATATAAATCCAATATCTTCATCTACCTCACAGGGTGTCTGTTGTGGGGGAGGAAGGGAAAGGAGATTGTGAGCCACTCTGAGACTCTTCGGAGTGGAGGGCGGGATATAAATCCAATATCTTCATCTACCTCACAGGGTGTCTGTTGTGGGGGGGGGAAGGTAAAGGAGATTGTGAGCCGCTCTGAGACTCTTCGGAGTGGAGGGCGGGATATAAATCCAATATCTTCTTCATCTTCTGCACCAGGGTGGGCCACACCCCCTGCCCCACCCTTGGCACGCCACTAGGAAAAAGTAATCTCCCTTCATTTTACTATGTGTTCTTAAAAACTGGAGATGTCAGTCGTGGCAGGTGAATGGCAGGGAGCAACAGCAGTGGAAGGACTCTCTGGCTTTGTCAGAAACAACCTTAATTATGCAAAGAGACATGTCCAAATTCATTTGAGCATGCTCATATGGCTTCCTGCAACCGGTGAGAAGGGCATGAGCAGAACCAGCAAATGCCTGAGTATGTCGTTCCCACGCATGCATAAACTGCAACACCAGGAACCCATGTCCTAGATGCAAACTGTAACCAGCAACCTGGGTAAATTTTATGCCAGCAGGATATTTTTTGTAATACTTTGCACCCAGAAAGATGCACAGAATGCAAAGGGATGGCTTGTCCTTGACAGGGCCAGCATCCCATTTTCCATCCCTGATGGGGAGGAATTAAAAAAAAAATACTTGCCATGCCGTAGAAAGAAAACATATCCCCAGTCCCTGGATGTTTCCACCCGGGCATCATATTATATCCGGCACCCCAGTTTTTATGGGATGCTGTCTTCAAACCAGATGAATCCAGCCTCCCACTTCCTCTCCATTGGGCCAGCCTCTGAACCTGTCATGTCACACACACACACACAGCATGTGAAAACTTCTCCCATCACCTGATTCTAACAAGATACGCGAGGCAACAAACACAGGCACACACCCTGCCTTCCCGCTTCCGAGTCTCCCTGGATTTGTCCCCCCCAGAGCTGTTTGAGCCGAGAGACACTAACGCAGCATGACAGCCTGGAACACTTTCCCTTTTTAAGACCTCACAGCTCTTTCTTCACAACCCCAAACTCCAGCTTTTCCTTCCCTGCCAAGGTCGCCCAGGTGATATTTAGTGTTGCTGTGCCAGCCAGAGAAAGCTGGATTCTGCTACCCCCCCCCCCCTCCAATCTGTGCATCAGCTTCTCATGCTTTCTTGCCATACCATCAGAACCAGCTTTTCAGAGGTGCAACAGCTAGGAAGACGGTCTGGGGCAGAATAGCCAGGGCAGGCCACCTGGGGATCATTCCAACAGACCAGAGGTGTATTTTAAATATTCGGCCAGGTGTATTTTAAATATTCGGCCAGTAATCACCTGGGATTCTTCCAGGCAGCTTGAAAAGTGTCCAAACCATCCTTTCTCGGGGTCCTACTTTGGTGTAGTTTGGTGTAGTGGTTAAGTGTGCGGACTCTTATCTGGGAGAACCGGGTTTGATTCCCCACTCCTCCACTTGCACCTGCTGGAATGGCCTTGGGTCAGCCATAGCTCTCGTAGGAGTTGTCCTTGAAAGGGCAGCTGCTGTGAGAGCCCTCTCCAGCCCCACCCACCTGACAGGGTGTTTGTTGTGGGGGAGGAAGGTAAAGGAGATTGTGAGCCGCTCTGAGACTCTTCGGAGTGGAGGGCGGGATATAAATCCAATATCTTCTTCTTCTTCTTCACTTCTTCACTGTGTCCGGCATGCAGTCCATGAGTCAGGTTCTACTAGACTTCCCCTGCAGAACTTCATGGGTGGGCTCAACTTCTGCCCCAGGAAAAGGTTCTTTTCCTACGAAAAACCTGCTTGGTTGAACCTAAAGGCCTTCCAGTCCAGCGTCTGGTTCCCTAAAGCGGCCAGCCAGTTCACCAGAGGACAGAGAATGAAAACGGTGGCCATCTCCTAAGCACAAATCTTCAGAGTCTGTGAATGTCAAGTTTCCAATCCAAAGGATCACAGCTAATAGCGACTGGTAAGACTGTGTTAACCTGAAAAGCTGGTTCAATCCCCCTGCAGCAGGTCACAGAACAATCTTAGGCTAGTCTCTGTGTGTGTGTGTGTGTGTGTCTTTCAGTCTCCATTAAGGACAAAAGGAGCCGCAACTCTCAAAAGCCCCAGCCCTGAAAAATCTTCTCGGTCTCTAAAGTGCTCGTGGACTCGAATCTCACTCTTCTATTGAAGACCAGCACAGCTACCCTCTGAACAAGGATGTGGTGAGCATAAAACAGGGGTATGGGAACTGCGCACATGGCCAGGAGAGCTGGTTTGGTGTAGTGGTTAAGTGTGCGGACTCTTATCTGGGAGAACCGGGTTTGATTCCCCACTCCTCCACTTGCACCTGCTAGCATGGCCTTGGATCAGCCGTAGCTCTGGCAGAGGTTGTCCTTGAAAGGGCAGCTGCTGGGAGAGCCCTCTCCAGCCCCACCCACCTCACAGGGTGTCTGTTGTGGGGGAGGAAGGTAGAGGAGATTGTGAGCCGCTCTGAGACTCTTCGGAGTGGAGGGCGGGATATAAATCCAATATCTTCATCTACCTCACAGGGTGTCTGTTGTGGGGGAGGAAGGGAAAGGAGAATGTGAGCCGCTCTGAGACTCTTCGGAGTGGAGGGCGGGATATAAATCCGATATCTTCATCTACCTCACAGGGTGTCTGTTGTGGGGGAGGAAGGAAAAGGAGATTGTGAGCCGCTCTGAGACTCTTCGGAGTGGAGGGCGGGATATAAATCCAATATCTTCATCTACCTCACAGGGTGTCTGTTGTGGGGGAGGAAGGGAAAGGAGAATGTGAGCCGCTCTGAGACTCTTTGGAGTGGAGGGCGGGATATAAATCCAATATCTTCATCTACCTCACAGGGTGTCTGTTGTGGGGGAGGAAGGGAAAGGAGAATGTGAGCCGCTCTGAGACTCTTCGGAGTGGAGGGCGGGATATAAATCCTATATTTTCATCTACCTCACAGGGTGTCTGTTGTGGGGGAGGAAGGGAAAGGAGATTGTGAGCCGCTCTGAGACTCTTCGGAGTGGAGGGCGGGATATAAATCCAATATCTTCATCTACCTCACAGGGTGTCTGTTGTGGGGGAGGAAGGGAAAGGAGATTGTGAGCCGCTCTGAGACTCTTCGGAGTGGAGGGCGGGATATAAATCCAATATCTTCATCTACCTCACAGGGTGTCTGTTGTGGGGGAGGAAGGGAAAGGAGAATGTGAGCCGCTCTGAGACTCTTCGTAGTGGAGGGCGGGATATAAATCCAATATCTTCATCTACCTCACAGGGTGTCTGTTGTGGGGGAGGAAGGTAAAGGAGATTGTGAGCCGCTCTGAGACTCTTCGGAGTGGAGGGCGGGATATAAATCCAATATCTTCATCTACCTCACAGGGTGTCTGTTGTGGGGGAGGAAGGGAAAGGAGATTGTGAGCCGCTCTGAGACTCTTCGTAGTGGAGGGCGGGATATAAATCCAATATCTTCATCTACCTCACAGGATGTCTGTTGTGGGGGAGGAAGGTAAAGGAGATTGTGACCCGCTCTGAGACTCTTCGGAGTGGAGGGTGGGATATAAATCCAATATCTTCATCTATCTCACAGGGTGTCTGTTGTGGGGGAGGAAGGGAAAGGAGATTGTGAGCCGCTCTGAGACTCTTCGGAGTGGAGGGCGGGATATAAATCCAATATCTTCATCTACCTCACAGGGTGTCTGTTGTGGGGGAGGAAGGGAAAGGAAATTGTGAGCCGCTCTGAGACTCTTCGGAGTGGAGGGCGGGATATAAATCCGATATCTTCATCTACCTCACAGGGTGTCTGTTGTGGGGGAGGAAGGGAAAGGAGATTGTGAGCCGCTCTGAGACTCTTCGGAGTGGAGGGCGAGATATAAATCCAATATCTTCATCTACCTCACAGGGTGTCTGTTGTGGGGGAGGAAGGGAAAGGAGATTGTGAGCCGCTCTGAGACTCTTCGGAGTGGAGGGCGGGATATAAATCCAATATCTTCTTCTTCTTCTTCTTAAGCTGCTTGGAGGGAGCCTGGGATAAAGCTGTCAGATGCTGACTGTTGTGTGCATAAAGTGCAGCCAAGTCACAGCCTTCTTGTGGCAACCTCAGCAAGGCAAGTGATGAGGAGCAGAGGTGGTCTGCTGCTGCAGAGCCCTGCTTGGTGATCTCCCTTCCAATTATTGACCCCGCTTAGCTTCCAAGGCCCTATGAGATCAGGCTGCCTTCTCTTAACTATAGATGGTGGTAAGTACAGTATTCCTCATCATGAACACAAAGACAGCCCTGCTGGATCAGAGCAAAGGTCCAGTTTCCTGTTTCTAACTGCAGCCAGCCAGAGGTAAAAACCAGCCCCTCTATTTGGAGTGGCAGTTTGAGGGTATTCATGGGACTACAGGTTACGGAGAAGTCATAACTGGTGTTCAACAACATCCAGCTATCGTGAGAATTAGCATGAGCGTAGAGGGCAGGAAGAGGCTGGAAACATGCTCAGCTGCTGAGCTGGCCATGCACACGCAAGTTGCAGTAGTCACATGGCTGTTTCACCCTTCATCCCACTGGAAACTTGGAGCATTTACAGTCTGCTCTTTCTCCCAGAGCTCTGAGCAGTATCTATGGGGCCAGGCCCAGAGATGTGAGCTGGATCCATTCTCATTCTCCAAGGACTCCGCAGCCCAGCCAACCTCCCCACTGTCCCCAGGTGCCTTTAACTGGAGATGGCAGGGACTGAGTCTTGGCTGGCTCTAAATATATTGGGAGTGTTTGCCATTCACAGTTCACATTTGTGTCAGATAGTTCCTGACCTGAAAGGGAAGGAACTTTATTCCATGTTACCATATCAGAAAGTTTCTCCTCTCACAGTCAAACCCTAAATTGTGGGCAGTTCTGGAATACTTTCTTCCAGGAGCATTCCCTGCCCCCTGAATTCTGGTTACCAGATGCTGGCTGTGGAATAACAAGCCCCAGGTCCCATTCCCCTATGGGCAGCTTCCGAGTTTTCCAGAGGACGCAAAACCCCCCACCGCGATCCACTGAGCTCATGGGAGTCCTCAGGAAGCAGGACAAGAGCTGTGTTTGGTATCAGAAGCTTGTACAGCCCAGCCTGACAAGGTTGTGGTGAGCTTTTACGACCCTTCCTGCAAGTTATACCTCTGACTCAGTTCTGATTCTCAAATGTGCTGCATTGTTTCAAAGCTGTAAGACTGTGTATGTGTCCATCTAGTTGCTTCTGACTTACGGCGACCCTCTGAACAAAAAACCTCCAAAACATCCTATTGCTAACATGTTGAGGAAGTGATGTATTGTGACCTAAACTCAATTGTGGGATGGTTCTTACTTTGCCCGCGAAAGATGTGAACGCAACATTGGTCAGAGAGGATGTTAGGTGTGAAATGCTTTGATCGTGTATGCAAGTTTTATTGCTCTTCTTCCTGGCGAAATGCTTTTTGGGGAGAAGAACAGAGGAGACAAAGAACGTAGCCATGTAGATCTGACATAGATAGACTAGCTGGTAAGCTAGATTGTTTTTCTGTTTTATCCCAAGTACCCTATCCTGATGTTTTTATTTCTTTTGCTAAGCTTAAGCCTCGACTCCAATTACTGCCACTCCAAACCTCTGAATTTAACATGTATTTCCTAACATTTTGGTAGCAGATGATAAAAGGTTCCAACATAACAGCCATGCTTTGGTCTTGCAAGCTGAGGGCCCCTGTGGCTTCCTTGATTGTGTCGATCCAACTCATGTTGTGTCTTCCAACTCATGTCGCCTTTCCTGCTGGCTTTGACTTTTCCTAGCATTACTGTTTTTCTCAGGGACTCATCATCTCATATGTGACCAAAGCACCGATAGCCTCATTTGTTGTTTTAGCTTCTAGGGAGAGTTCAGGCTTGATTTAATCTAGAACCCACTTACTTGTCTTTTTGGCAGTCCACAGTATCCATAAAACTCTCCTCCAACACCACATCGCAAATGGATCAACTTTCTTCCGGCCAGCTTTCTTCATCATCCAACTTTCACACCTAGACATAGCAATTCTATGGTATGAATTATCTTGATCTTGGTCACCAGCGGCACATCCTCACCCTTAAGGATCTTTTCTAGTGCCTTTGAAGCTGCCTTCTCCGTCTCCATCTCCTTCTAATTCCTTGGTTGCCGTTTCCCTTTTGGTTGATGATGGAGCCAAGGAACAAAAAATCTGCAGCAATGCCAATTTCTTCATCGTTGGCCTTAAAGTTGTGTAATTCCTCAGTAGTCATTACTCAGTAAGAATGCTTGTGCCCCTTTTCATTTTTCTGTACAAAGTAGTTTCCACAGCCTAGCATGTTTTTTTTTAAAGGTCAGAACCTGCAGCAAGAATTATTTCAGATCAAAGCTAAGTGAAATCATTAGGAGATTAGAATTGTCACACTGTACTTAAAAAGGATGCACAAATCATGTTTAAGGGGAGAGGGAAATTCTCTGACATGGGCTTGGGAGATGTGTGGGATTCCCGGGGGAGCATAAATGTGACCATTGTAAGTGATCAGCCCAGCTGCATCCAACACATTACATCAGGCACTAGAGAAAGCCTTTGGGAACACCAAGTCAAGATCACAGCCCCTTTGCAAGACAACTGAGCACCTCTGGGCTCAGGAACATCTTAATTTGTTAAGGTTAAGATTGTCAAAATTCAAACTGCGAGCTAAAGAGGGGTCTGAAATTGTGACCCAGATGGCCCCGGCCCAATTTCATCAGATCTCAGAACATAAGCAAGGTCAGCCAGGATTGATACTGAGATGGGAGACCCCCCAAGGAAGTCCGGGGTTGCTACGCAGAGGCAGGCAACAGCAAACCACTGGGAAATAAATATCTTAAGCAAATGTCTTTCTTTAGGGTTTGTAGAATCTTTCGGGCTCAAGTGCCGTGTTCTACTGGAGAAAGTTTTTCTTCCAGACGTTTCGTTCTCAGCTGCGGAGAACATCCTCAGTGGCGTTGCAGCCGGAGCAGGCGCTCTGACCTTCTTGGCTGCTGTGCATTGAGATTGGCAACCCTATTTACCACTGAGCCACAGCCCCTCCCTGGTCTTCCATATCGCGTCAGCTACAGCCTTTGACATCACCTACTGCTTGTTCCCTTTGACTGGAGATAAGGACACAAGAAAAGCACTGCTGAATCAGATCAGGGGTCCAACTAGTCCAGCCTCCTGTCTCACACAGTCGCCAACCAGCTCTTTTGGAAGCCTTACCATGAAACATGAAAGCCGAGGCCTTCATAAAAACATAAGAAGAGCCCTGCTGAATCAGAGCAGCCATGGTCCATGTAGTTCACTCAATGCACAGCAGCCAAGAAGGTCAGAGCGCCTGCTCCGGCTGCAACACCACTGAGGATGTTCTCCGCAGCCGAGAACGAAACGTCTGGAAGGAAAACTTTCTCCAGTAGAACACGGCACTTGAGCCCGAAAGATTCTACAAACCCTAATGATGTTACCAGCCGTGAAAACCTGAAATCTTTGATAAATGTCTTTCTCCTGGTGCAAGGCCTCCCGAGACACCATTGCTAGCACCCACACCATGCTGCTAGCCTTGCCAGTGGTCCATTGGGGAACCCTCAGTCTCCCCCACCTTGGTGCACAAGAGGGGCCCTGCCATGGAGGCTCTCAAGCAAGTGCCCCTCAGTTTTGGAGTCAGCTCTTTTCCAAAGAGTTCACATCTGCAAGTCGCCCATCAGTGACTCTCTCACAGGGAGTGTTCCATTCCATAATTTCTTTGACTTCAACTCACCCACTCAGTTTTTCAGTTTGTTGCGTCATCTCTCCTTCTGTACCATCACTCCTACAGTGATCCCCTGAGGTTTCTGTATGCATCACAACAGATCCCTGAGGCTTTTCCATGGGTTGTTCCAAAGATCCTGCAAGACCTTTTCCACAGAATCAGCCCCAGTCCCACAAAAGGCGACACACACATTTTGTTAAAAGTGTGATCACGATTCTGAAACTAAGGCTGGATGAAGAAATGTACACAGAGAGAACAGTCCTTTCTTGAAGGTGCGGATCTGGGGGAGAGGGAGGGAGGAAGGGAGAGAGATCACACGGCAGTTTTTCCGGTTCTTCTCCATGTGCACAAATCGACCTCAGAGTGAACTAATATAAAAACTAATTAGCACAGGTAAATCTGTGCGATTAACTGTTTTACCACCACTTTAGCTCAGACATAAAGGACACTGCAAACAGACCCAATCAAATCCTGCACGTGTCTCCCCCTCTACAGCTGCTAATTCCCCCCTCCCCATCCCGAGGAGAGGATGATGGTGTCAGAAACAGCAAACAGAGAACCAAGCCGCTCCCCCCCCCCCTGCACAAAGCACTCGCTCAGCATCTTGCTAGGGGATAAAAATAGCCAGGTACTAAGCTAGCACGGGCCCATATCTGTCTGTCTCTGCATGTCACGTGAATAAAAGAGATAGCCACCCCAACTGCCGTTATCTTTTGTCCTCTGGGAAAGCACGTCTTTGATGGTTTTTCTCATGAATGTGGTTATTGGAAAAATCTACACGAGGGGAAGGGTTTGGGGGCACCGCCTGCAAGGAACGCAGCCCCCCACACACACCTACGTCAGTCTCAGCAGCCTCCAGAAATAGCCTGCATTTGTTTCAGAAAGAAGTACGTCCCTTGTGAATATTAAACACCTACTTCCCACAGCAGGTTTGCACTTTCCCTGCTATTAGCACAGAGGGGGTGTTTACAAAACCAGCCAACGGCAGATGCGGAATTTCCATTTTTGAAAAAAAAAAAGATAAGCAAACCAGAGGCTTTGCCTTGCATAACAGAGCACACTTTCATCCTGCTAGCCTGCTTGCGTAACCAAGGTGGTTAGGGAACAGAAGGAAAGTAGTTAGAATTCCTCCTCAGTTCCTGTTGCTGGGTCTACGTGTACGGCAGACTGAGGCGGTAAAGTCCTTAGGTAACACGACGTACACATGATTCTGTACACATACGACTGCCTTATACTGAATCAGTCCAGCACAGTCAGTAGTGTGCATTCAACCTGGCAGGGCCACCAGGGTTTCAGGTGGAGGTTTTTCTCATCCTGTTCTACCTGGTCCTTTGAACTGGAGATGCTGGAGATCGAACCTGGGACCTTCTGCATACCAAGCAGATGCCCTACCAGTGAGCCCTGACCCTCTCCTGAATACATGAAGCTGCCTTTTACTGAACCAGAGCCTTGGTCCATCAAGGTCAGTATTGCCTACTCGGACAAGCTGCTCTCTCCAGGGTCTCAGGCAGAGGTATTTCTCATTACCTCCTACCTGACCCTTTTAGCTGGAGATGCCGGGGACTGAGCCTGGGAACTTCTGCCTGCCAAGCAGATGCTCTCCCCCCCCCCCACCCCCGCAAGAGCCATGGTCCCTCCTTTCCCTACTAGTAAAGAGGACTGTCCCACTTCAGATTGCAGGTGGGCAGCAGCATGCTTTAAAATGTCCCCGCAAGTAAAATGAAAACCTCCTCCAAGGAAAAAGGTTCTACTGCGGCCAGTTTCTAATCACATTTTTGAAATGGGAGTTTTCACATTCCTTTTAATTCATTCATTTTTATCCCTTTCCGTAAAAGCTCAAAGTGGCTTCCAAGCATAGAATTCCACAGACAATCTGTAATTCAAGCATCCTCTAAAACTAAAAGAACGAGTATCCTCGTGGGCCTTGTGAGGAGGCCGGGTTGTCCTTTCCACCCCTCAGGATTCTCGTTTCCTCACCTGCCTGGAGATCCCAGAGACCGAGCCTGGGCACTTCTGCAAATTACGGGGGTGGGAAGTTCTGGGGTTTTCAAGGCTCTGTCACTGCCTGCCTCTACATAGGGACCCTGGGCTTCTATGGTGGCCTCCCCTCCAAAGACTGCTTGGTTTCTAAGCTCTGAAAAGATCAGGCTGGCCTGGGTCAGGCAAATTGTATATAAGTGGTTTTTAAAAAAAGCCCAAGAGAAACACGACAATATCTGGTTGCTGTTTAGATTAGATAAATCACAGTATTTGTATGTTTATTGCGGATTCGGCATCAGATCCCCAACCCAGCCCATTTCAGCTACAAACTCCTCTGATCTGCCTGCTCAGATATAACCCACAACAACTTCACGCTGTCCCTCTGTCCTCTCCGCCACATTGTGATGACTGTCGCATTCCCGAGGCTGCGGAGAGGTTCTAGGCCATGAAGGACCACTACAGACCAGTGACCCCAAGTACCGTAATCGGCAGGACCCATGATTCCCCCTCAACGCCCTCCTATAGCGAGGCCTTCTGCCTCAGATGCAGCACAGTTCAGCATCTCACTGGCAGAAGCTGTAACCAAAGCTCAGGAGGCCTTCAGAAGCAGCTGAAAGCATCTTTTCTGCCATTCACATTACTGAACTCTGCATGGGATGTAGTTGTCACCTGACCTCTGTGAGCAGGCAGTTGCGATGCCACCCTCTGGTCACCCACATCCATGGCGCCAAAATGCACCTCCAGGAATTGCCTCTATTAAACCAAATTAAAAGCTGTTTCTTTACAGCGATCTATTATCCAGTTGCACTGGGGAAAAAACACATAGAATGTAGATCCGTTCTCATGTACGGAACAGTGGCAAGTCAAAATGAATTTCTTCATGCCAGGGTTCATTGGAAAAGAAAAATAAGCTACAACTTTCCAATATATTTTAGGCGACTATGTGGATATGATGTAAGCCTTACAAAACGTGGGCAAATTTGACTATTACTTTATGTTTTATATTACAAAAACAGTGATGGACAGAACAAAATGGCCCCTTCTTGGTGGAACCAGCTGCCGGAAGAGGTAAGGGCCCTGAGGGACCTTGCTCAATTCCGCAGGGCCTGTAAGACAACCCTCTTCCAGCAGGCTTACAACTAACCGGCACTCAAATCTGAAATCGAGCGTAGCTTTATAAGACTGTAGAATGTTTTAATGTTTTATATGTAAATTGTTTGAGTGGTTTAATTTTAATTATGTAAATTATATGAAATGTTTAAACTTTTGTGTGTCCTGTTAGATTTTATATGTTGTAAGCCACCCTGAGCCAGCTGGTGGGAAGGGCGGGATATAAATTACAAATAAATAAATAAACAAAACAGAGTCAAGTAGCACCTTTAAGACCAACAGAATTTTATTCAGAATGCAAGCTTTCGTGTGCTCTAAGCACACTTCATCAGACAGAAGGATAGAATGGCAAGCAGTCCTAAATATAGAGAAAATGGGCAGTGAATCAGCATGCAAAATCATGGAAATGTCCCTTAGCAGATTAAAAGAATCACAAGCCTAGTTATGGACAGAGGCATTAATATTAGTTATTTGCAGGGCAATGTATTAGCTAGTTTTGTGTCGTGGTTAAGTGTCCGAACTCTTATCTGGGAGAACCAGGTTTGATTCCCCACTCCTCCACTTGCAGCTGCTGGAATGGCCTTGGGTCAGCCATAGCTCTCACAGAGCTGTCCTTGAAAGGACAGCTCCTATAAGAGCTCTCTCAGCCCCACCCGCCTCACGGGGTGTCCTGTTGTGGGGGAGGAAAGTAAAGGAGATTATAAGCTGCTCTGAAAGTCTGAGATTCAGAGTGAAGGGCAGGGTATAAATCCAATATCATCATCATCATCATCATCATCATCATCATCATCATCATCATCTTCTTTCCAACAGCACTAGAATTTTGAAGTTGGTCATTTGGTTCATGAGTTGTGGCTCAAAAAAAGTAGGGGGAAATTGTCTTTAGCCATCTTGATGACATTGTTTGGTTTGGAAGACAGGCTGCAGCTCCCTAGCAAGGGGGATTTTTTTTTTTCACTGTTCAGGGTATTAAAGACCTCTCTGGGGGGGGGGGGCTATGCCCATTAATCTTAGTCAAAGGTTAATCCAAGACGACGTTAAATACCGTAGAAACTTTTTTGAATCATAACCTAGTGGGGGGTGGGGTGGAAGAGAACCACAGCAGCTGATCTGCATGACAGCATTTGTATGCCACTCAGGAGAACTCACCGACAGACTCACTCATGCATAGACATCTGGACCATGATTACAGAGGATCTACCCAAGGCATTAGAAAGAGAAAGTTTAATCTCTATGTCCATCCCATTTGTATACTTCCTGATGGAAAGAATTATTTATAATATTTATATCCTGCCTTTTTGCCTGATCAGAGCTAGAAGAAGTGGGTCCAGAAACATGCTGAGCTTCACTGAACATCTACTCTTGGCATAGTTATACTATCACAGAAGTTCTTGTTGTTCAGTCGCACAGTCGAGTCCGACTCTTTGCGACCCCATGGACAAAGTCACACCAGGCCCTCCTGTCTTCCACCATCCTCTGAAGTCTGTTTGTTATATCAGTAACACTGTCCAGCCATCTCATCTTTTGCCGTCCCCTTCTGTCTTTCCTAACATCAGGATTTTCTCCAGGGAGTGCTCCCTTCTCATTTGGTGGCCAAAGTACTTGAGCTTCAGCATCTCACCTTCCAGGGAACAGTCTGGGTTGATTTCCCTTAGGACTGTCTGATTTGATCTTCTTGCAGTCCAAGGGTCTTCCCCAGCACCACATCTCAAAAGCATCTATTCTTCTGCGCTCGGCCTTCCTTATGGTCCAGCTCTCACAACCATACATTACTACTGGGAATACCATAGCTTTAACTATACGGACTTTCGTTGGCAGGGTGATGTCTCTACTTTTTATTATACTGCCCAGATTCACCATAGCTGTCCTCCCAAGGAGCAAATGTCTTTTAATTTCATGACTACAGTCACCATCTGCAGTGATCTTGGATCCCAGAAATGTGAAGTCTGTCACTACTTCCATGTCTTCCCCTTCTATTTGCCAAAGTTTGATGGGGCCAGACACCATGATCTGAGTTTTTTTGATGTTGAGTTTCAAGCCTACTTTTGTGCTCTCCTCTTTCACCCTTAACAAGAGGTTCTTTAGGTCCTCCTCATTTTCTGCGATTAGAGTAGTGTCATTTGCATATCTGAGGTTGTTGATATTTTTCCCGCAATCTTAATTCCGGCTTGTGCTTCTTCCAGGCCAGCATTCCACATGATGTACTCTGCATATAAATTAAATAAGCAGGATGACAATATACATCCTTGTTGAACTCCTTTTCCTATTCTAAACCAATCAGTTGTTCCATATCCCGTTCTGACAGTTTCTTCTTGACCCTTATACAGGTTTCTCAGGAGACATGTGAGGTGGTCTGGTACTCCCATCTCTTTAAGGACTTGCCATAGTTTGTTGTGATCCACACAATCAAAGTAACGAACAGCAAATATACAAATTTATGGGGGGAGGGGCGTTAAATTGAATGGGCCAATAGAGAATTTGAAGAAGAATAAGAAAAATAAGACTGCAGATTTATACACTGCCCTTCTCTCTGAATCAGAGTCTCAGAATCTCCTTTATCTTCTTCCCCCGCAACAGACAACCTGTGAGGTGGGTGGGGCTGAGAGAGCTCTCCCAGAAGCTGCCCTTTCCAGGACTACGAGAGCTATGGCCGACCCAACGCCATTCCAGCAGCTGCAAGTGGGGGAGTGAGGAATCAAACCCGGTTCTCCCAGATAAGAGTTCAGATGCTTAACCACTACACCAAACTGGCTCTCAATTCGATTTATTGAAGCTGGCTGACTGGAGCAGAGCATCAGGCAGAGAGCTGGAAACACAGTCATATAATATGGTGAGGCTGACAATAGTCTAAGATACCGGTTATAAACTGAACTTGGTCCGTTGTCCTCCATCACATCCTCTTTTGGTGAACAACAGTGCTGTCTTCCTGGATACAGGCTTTTGCCAACACTCAAGTTACAATTTGTTTGGCCTGGCTAGTTGACCAAAAGCCTCTGCTGCTTAGAGCAGGAATGGCCAAGCAGGTGGACGGGAGGTTCCCCCCTCCCAAAACAACTGCCCTCAGTCCCAGCAGGCCTACTCAGTTCCCCTCAAAAGCTTACCCAGAGTTCCATTCACAAGGAAAAAGAAAATGGATTTCAAGTGTAAGGAATGAAGAGGCTCCATGATTTCACCATCTTGAATGCTGGATGCAATAGACGTGGAACCTGAACATATTTATCAGTAACACTGTACCGGAACACACACTGGTGTAAACAGCACCAGCTCTATTATGAAGCCTGTCTACACATGAGGGGATCAGTATGTGGGGCCAAACAGGCCTTTGGAGAACAGACCCACCCATGCAAATATGCAAACTGATTCTCCATGGCCTAGTGGGCGCAAAAGAGCTTTGAGGGAAAGGTGACCTACCCAGGCCTGTGACTCCCACAACAGTTCTATTAGGGGCACTCCTGAAACTCTCCTCATCCAGATTTCTCCCTAGTCATTGGAGTTCCAAATTATCTGGCCATGCCCTCACATGGACAGCACAGAAAAGCCTGATCTCATCAGATCTTGGAAGCTAAGAAGGCCAACTCTGGCAAGTGTTGGAACACCAGCTATCAGGAGGCAGGGACAGGCTTCATTCAGCCACCTCTCTGAATATCCTCCAGGCCCCCAGTAGGGGTCAGTCAACAGAGGTCGCCATGTCTTCCAGCTGCAAACGCCCTCACACACACACATATAAAAGTACAACCCCCCCCCCCCCAAATAATCTGGCCTTATGCAGACTAGAACTGGCGCACTGAGAATACTCCATTGTTCCATTTGTTGATTTCCAAGCTGCACACAAGGCACTACCCCAGGGGTCCTCAAACTACGGCCCGCGGGCCAGATGCGGCCCGCTGAGGACGTTTATGCGGCCTGCCGGGTTATGGCAAAATCAGACCGGAAGTGACGTTTGACTTAAACTCGCGTTAGCAATGCACACTTCCGGCACTGGGCTGAGGCGGCGGAGACAGAGTGTGAGGTGATACCGAGGTGAGGTGAGTTCCCAGGCCGGGGTGTGTGGTGTGGGGAAGGGAGAGAGATGCAGAAGACGGAGAACTGACGGCCCGCGGCCTTGTACAGTAACGGCAGTCCGGCCCTCCAACAGTCTGAGGGACAGTGAACTGGCCCCCTATTTAAAAAGTTTGAGGACCCCTGCACTACACAATACCACCCCTGCGGCTTCCATCTCCTTCCACTTGTTTTTGCCTCTTTCCTCCTCTCTGTTAGAGCTTGGTGTAGGAGCAATGATCAACTCTTCAAACAAGCAATCTTGTGATGGTCATTCTTTGGCTTGACCTGAATCAGCATCTCCCTGGCCCTCGTCCAGCCCTGACTACTGTACCACACTGTTCTCTGGGCACAGCCTCTGGGCTGGCCAGGCTTGGTCTAAATCCTGGAAATCTGACCTTCTGGACTTGACCGGTCAATGGAGCAGGACCTTCAGACCCCAGATTTTCCAGTTGGACCAGCCCTAGCCACTGAGCACCTGGAAGCTGAGCTGGAGAAGATCCTTCTCAAGGTCCAGCTTTTAGGTCCAACAGCCTCAGTCTCTTTGGATACAAACTCTATGCACTCTGCACTGACAGTGCTACTGCAAAGACGCAGGTCTACACAACCGTTCATGCCAAGGCAATGGCGGTATTCAGACAGCCTGTGCTAGCATCTGGCAGTGCTGAATAGCTACCCTAGTTGACCCAGCTGCTTCCCAACTCTTTCTCCTGACCAGTCCTCTGCTCTGGAGGCCTGAGGCTCTGCATTACACAGCACCAGATTTGGAGGAGAAACACACTTCAGCTCCATTGCAAATAAACTGAAACAGCACCAGCGGTCATTACGATCCAAGCTGAAACCAAAGAGAGTTAAGTGAAGGGCTCCTAACAAACAGGATGCTTCGCTACGGATTATATTCCAGCCTGCAAAAATCGATGAAGAAATAATGCCCAATTAAAGGTGGTGTCAAGGTGGTGGCCTTGGCAAGGAGACAAAGAGGCTCTTGCATGCCAATCAGCCTTTCCTGCAAGCCGACTTCCAAATGCTGCAAAACCTGTCCGGAGTACAGAATCCAGGCTCAGCAGCAGCCAGAAGTCCCCAATAAAACATTTTTTTTCTGTAGAAGAATGAAAACTGATAGCCATGTGTATCAAGGTCTGCTGCAGCAGGCAAGGCGGCAGAACTAAAGGGAAATATACAGCAACAATCAGGCCCAAATGAGATGCCCTGGGATACTGAGAGCCAGTTCGGTGTAGTGGTCAAGTGCGCGGACACTTATCTGGGAGAACCGGGTTTGATTCCCCACTCCTCCACCTGCACCTGCTGGAATGGCCTTGGGTCAGCCATAGTTTTCACAGGAGTTGTCCTTGGAAGGGCAGCTGCTGTAAAAAGCTCTCTCAGTCCCACCTACCTCACAGGGTGTCTGTTGTGTGTGTGTGTGTGTGTGTGGGAAAGTAAAGGAGTTTGTGACCGCTCTGAGACTCTGAGATTCAGAGTATAGGGTGGGATATAAATCCAATATCATCATCTTCTTCTTCTTCTTCTTCTTCTTCTTCTTCTTCTTCTTCTTCTTCTTCTTCTTCTTCTTCTTCTTCTTCTATGGTCCTGCTGCCCCCAACCCAGAGCCCAGACCTTCATCTCTGCAGCACCATCTAAGGCCTGATTGAAATGTGACACTGGCAGGCGTGTCTCAGGTTTCCTGGGCTCCCTCCTGCATGATGCACCGCTTTAGCATGTCAGAGATCCACAGCCCAGGCAGGCATGATCGCAGCGCATGCACTGCAGAGGCGCACACACAGTAATGTCATATCAGTTAGACGCGGGGCACCTGCAAGACCCACCAGGGGGATTCTCCATCTCAAATCAAGCCTAAGAACTCAGCCTCCCACGGCAGCCTCGTGCTCAGAGTTGCCCCGCCCTCCTCAGGCAGTGGCCAGTGAAAGCTCTGACCTACTGCTGTTCTAACAGTGGGGTTACAAATGGCCTGGGACCCTACAGCAGTAAGTTTTCCCATTTCCTCGCCAGTTTGTGTATTTCAGACCGTTTTCGCACACAGCTTACCACGCGGCCACGTTCCTGTTCTCTCCGCAGTGTCTGTCGGATTTCCCATTATCTGCACCGGAGTTTCAGGAAGTGCCGCGGCTTTTGAGTAGCAAACGTAAACTGGGTTTTAGCGGTTTACGTTTGCTACGCAAAAGCCGCAGCACTTCCTGTAACTTCGGCGCAGATAGTGGGAAATCCGACGGACGCTGCGGACAGAACAGGAACGTGACCCTGTGGTAAGCTGTGTGCGAAAACGGTCTCACTCTACCACTTTGCCACTGGAAAATTAACATGTTTTGGTCACAAATTGGTATTGCTGATGCCATGGAAAAAATAACATGTGAGACCAAGGATCAAAGCACAACAGCCGACAGTGTCCAGGCTCCACCCACAACTCCATCAAGCACAACCAGTGTGATCCCGGGCTCTACCTGGCAACCTCCTCTGAAAATGCTCTCGAAGAGCATCTGCAAAAATCCTCTAAACGTCTCACTGAAAGGCCCCCCATTCCAAATTCACCGAAGAGCTGACTGCATTTTTATCTAAATGAGGAATCCCTTGATTGATATCTGAAGCCTCCTTTGGAATAAAGTAATTGCACAAATGTGCTGCTGAGACAGCTTCAGTAACAATAATATCTTCCCAAAGACAAAAAAAAAGCACTCATCAAAAGCCACAAACAATTTTAAAAGTACTCAGTTTCTCCATCTGTGAAAACAGATCAGCCAAGGGGAAGGAGGTTTTAACTCCCCAACTGATATCTGACAGAAATGGGAAGTTAATGTGCTCATTTTTATGTCTTCATTAAAATAATTCAAAGATGAATTGTGAATTTAAAAAGCAACAATGCCACGCCTGCTCAAGAAAACCGACCCACATGCATTTTGCAAATGCTTCCACCAAACCAAATGCTTCCACCAAACTCTTAATTTTCACTGCTAACTGTGCAGCACTTTAACACAGCTAGTGAGACAGTTAGAAACAGATTTCAGACCAGGAAAGGGGGGGGGGGGTGCTTACTTTACTGAGCAGCAGTTGCTCCGCTCCAGGCTTCAGGGGTTTCCATCGGCTCCTCTCATTTCTGCCATCTCGACGCCGTACTTCCAGAGTTTTGGAACCCAAGTCACTCTCCGCTGTTGGGGTGAGATTCAAAGGGAGGAAGAAATACAACAGCCTTGGAAAAGGACCCATTTGGTCTGCTCACTCCCTCCCAGCTCCCAAGTCCTTAATCCTTAACTCAAGTCACCCGTTTGCTTGGGCTTGAAGTCTAACATCACATTCTCTTGTACTAAGGTAAAACCAATGTAGGGTGACCGAGTACAGGGCTCCTTCACCTGTCATGCAGAAACTTCCAAACTGTAGCACAGTTTCATCCGCAGAAGGATGAGGTGAATGGTGCCAAGGATGGATAAAGGGTATTATTTTCTGGGGTAGTCTTACTATGGGAGCATATAGATTTAGATATTGGATTTATATCCCACCCTCCACTCTGAAGAGTCTCAGAGCGGCTCACAATCTCCTTTATCTTCCTCCCCCACAACAGACACCCTGTGAGGTATGTGAAGATATTGGATTTATATCCCGCCCTCCACTCCGAAGAGTCTCAGAGCGGCTCACAATCTCCTTTCCCTTCCTCCCCCACAACAGACACCCTGTGAGGTAGATGAAGATATTGGATTTATATCCCGCCCTCCACTCCGAAGAGTCTCAGAGCGGCTCACAATCTCCTTTACCTTCCTCCCCCACAACAGACACCCTGTGAGGTGGGTGGGGCTGGAGAGGACTCTCACAGCAGCTGCCCTTTCAAGGACAGAGAGCAGCCTACAATCTCCTTTCCCTTCCTCCCCCACAACAGACACCCTGTGAGGTGGGTGGGGCTTAGAGGGCTCTCACAGCAGCTGCCCTTTCAAGGACAACCTCTGCCAGAGCTATGGCTGACCCAAGGCCATTCCAGCAGGTGCAAGTGGAGGAGTGGGGAATCAAACCCGGTTCTCCCAGATAAGAGTCCACACACTTAACCACTACACCACTGTCTCATTTTTCCTTGCGTTCAATAAGCTGAGAAAGAGCTTTGTGGAACTCAAAAGCCACCTTACTCTTTTGGGAGCTTTTGGGAAACGAGTGAACCATTGCTTTGGGGGCAACACGCAAAACACCCTGACCTGGCCGCGGGTGCACCTCTTCAAACGTCCCTCTCCTGCAGCTGTCAAGGCACTGGGGTGCCCAAACCTCTTTTGCATCTGGTCATCATAACTGGATGAACAACCTGATTCGCAACCCTAGTGCCCTTGGATTATAAACCCATTCAACTCTCCCAAATGGAACCAGGTGCTTTGCCTTAAATGCTTTGTGGGCTGCGGCCACAGCTCTTTTCCCACATGGCTGCCTTTGGTTCCTGATATCAAAAGCGGGAGGGTTACCTCCGTCCAGGGGTTGTTTTGTAGACAAATAGGTAGTGGAGCTCATTAGCATAACTCATTAGCATATGTTGCCCCCCCCCACCAGCCAAAAGCAACCTGATGTAAGAAAAGAGAGCCCCAAGCAAGCGAGGCGTGCTTGGGCTGGCTAGAGATCCAGCCAGCCCAAGCAGGCCTCACTTGCCTAGGGCTCTCCTGAGCCATCCCCCTCCCCATGGTCAAAAGGCCAGCAAGCCACCTACCACCCAAAATCACATTAGAAGTGCAGAAAGGATGGTGCAGGCTTCTCCAGAGGTTAATGAGGGCTGCTGGAGGCCCCTGGCTGGCTGGCTGCCCACTATCCTAATCTAGGGATTGTTATGCAGCTGCACCTACTATTCAATGGACAACGCAGGTGGGGAGGAGAAATGGGAACCATCAGAAAGGTTCAGGAGCTGTGCTCCTGTGAGCTCCTGCTGAATCTGAGGCCTGCCTCATCATACCTTCTTGTCAATTTCCTGGAAGCCTCTGCTCGCTCACAGAGAGATGCTGAACAAAATGGTCCTCATCGGCAAATGATGCCTTAAACTGAGGAGGGTTGCTACGTCTAGGTTGGGAGATTCCTGGGGATTTGGGGGTGGAGCCTTTGGGAGGGCCACGTTGGAAGAGGGGAGGGACATCTGCAAGATACACTGCCACAGAGACCACCCTCCAAAGCAGCCATTTTCTCCAGGGAAAACTGCTCTTTGCTGCCTGGAAATCAGTTGTAATTCTGAGAGATATTCAGGCCCAACTCTGCATTGTCTACTTTGACTGACAGTGGGTGTTCAGAGTCCCAGGTGGCAAAGCGGTCTGTTCTAGGGACCATTCCCTGAGATTCTTTTAACAGGAGGTGTCACGTTCTGAACCTGGGACCTTCTGCATGCAAAACACGTGCTCTCCCATTCAGCCACAGTTAATTCAGCTAAGCAGATCTCAGATGCATGAAAGCACCCTCCGTTATTCTGCGGAAGGCCTCCTCCTCCTCCTTCCCTGCAGTCGCCTTATATGGCTACATGGGTAGCAGCCAAGTACTGAGAGGCAGGTGGAGCGAGGGAGGAATTCAGCACTCTAAAATTAAAGGGTACCATCTAATCAGCCCAGGAATCAAAAGCCTTTCCCTCCCCGGAGACTCACCCTCAGAACATCCAGAGAGGCTCCATGGCTGCTGGATGGGGTGTGACTGTGCTCCCCCCTATTACACAGCCCTCTCTCTCTCTCAGAGTGACACCCCCCCCCCCTGGAGAAGATGCCATGTGCCGGGTTACAGCAGCTGAGTCAGCACACACTGCACATGTCTTGGGCGCATCACAAAGAGCACATGGGCTTCCTTCCTTCCTTCCTTCCTTCCTTCCTTCCTTCCTTCCTTCCTTCCTTCCTTCCTTCCACCCCTCCCCCCCTCTCCTCCCAAGGCCTATCATCCCTTCCTGGGAGAGAGGTGCCTACTAAGCCTAGCTGGATTTGGGATAGAATCAAAGAGTTGAAAGGGTCCATACAGGCCACCTACTCCAACCCCTGCTCAATGCAGAATCAGCCTAGAGCATCTCATCATTTGTCCAGCCACTGCATCAAAACTGACAGGAAGGAGGAGTTCACCACTTCCCTTGGTGGCCAAGTCCACCGTTGAACAACTCTTACTGTCAAAACGTTTTACCTAATATCCAGCTAGTACCTTCCTGCCTTAATTTAGACCCCTTATAGCAAGTCCTCTCCTCTGTTGCCAACTGGAACAGCTGCCTGCCCTCCTCCTATAAGGGACAGCCCTTCAAAGACTTCAAGAGAGCCATCCTATCCCCCCTCGACCTCTTCTCCAGACTGAACATGCCCAAGTCCCTCAGCCTCTCCTCACAGGGCTTCTTGGTCTCCGGGCCCCTGATCATCCTCATCACTCTCTCCTGCACCCCCTCCATTCTGTCCACATCCTCCTTGAAGCGAGGCCTCCAGAAGTGCACACAGGACTCCAGGTGTGGCCTGACCAATGCAGTGTACAGTGGGACTAGAACACCTTGTTATGCCTCTGTTGATACACCCCAAGATCACATCAGCCCTTTTTGCCACTGCATCACACTGACTGCTCATATTTAACTTACCCCGAGATCTCATTTACACATACTGCTACCCAGAAGTGTATCCCCCCATCCAGTATGTGTGTTCCCCATTTTTGTTACTCAGATGTAGAACTTTGCAAACTGGGATGAACCATGCCTTAGGAAAGCATGCTTTCGAAGCTCTCACAGAGGCCTCTATCCTATTAGAGAGCAATTGCATGCTGCACATCCATCTAGGATGAGTCTGTGCTGCAGTGCTGCAGCTCCATGCAGGTGGCCTCAAGAAGACCCGGATCAAAAAGGCTCAGATCTCAGCTCTGGCATTCAAGTGAAAAGAAGCTGAGGGAGTGAATGGGATGCATTCATTAATACACTGGCAGAATAATTAATGAAATGCATAATAAAATCCAGACATTAACAAAATGCAGGCTGCAAAGACTGGGGAAAGTATGCAGGTCCCAGGATACCATGAAGAAGTTATTGCCAGCCAGAGAAGGGCAAAGGACAGAACAGCGTTTGCAAACTGGTTTTTGGCAGGCAGGTCATTCTGGTGTGTCTCTGCATCTGTGGTGGGGGCCTGGCGTGGCTTGGTCCATGGGGTCGCAAAAAGTCGGACTCGGCTGTGAGACTGAAGGCAAGTCTCTGCATCGGGTCTCCAGTCAGTTTTCAAACTGGGCTGTTCACTTTAACAGATGCACTTTTTCTCTTTTCAAATGGTAACAAAGCCCAGTTTCCAGTGGCAAAAACCAACAGGAGGATGAAGGATTAATTCCCCCAATTTTTCCTGCAAGACGAAATGCAACTTACCTCCGGTACTCAGCAACAATTTCCTCTTCCAGCCCAGCTGATCCAGCCCCATTGGGGTGCTCTGGGAAAGAGGCAAGGAGTGGCACCTGTCCAAGAGGAGGCGGAAAGGTGGAGATTGCGGCGACGGATGAAGAGGGTGAGAAAGCGGCTGGGAGAGAGGGGGAGAAAAGGAAAGCAATGAGGGCAATTATTTCTGGAGGCTGATCACAAGTGTTAAGTGATCCAGAGTGCCCCACCGGGCAACTGCTGGGGGAACCATATTAAGGAAGACACCAGTGCCCCACAGGGGCTCTGCTCACCTTTGGCATTCAGTGGTGCAGCAGTCTGACTGGCCCCCATGCCCTCTTGGAACCAGCCGGCAACGGTGTGGATCCAGGAAAGGAAAGGAAAGGAATGTGCCTGGCTGGGGGGGGACAACCACCTTAAACCGGCCCAGAAGAAACCAATCCCACCGTATCAAGATGATTATCAGAAACTGTTCCTCCATTGCACCAGGCAAGCAAGCAAGCAGAACACTTACTGTTTATACAAGTAGGGCAAAAGCAAGAGCCTGATGATGTCAAAAACTTTTAAGAATGCTTTTAAAAACATGTAAACGCCTCCACACTATTCAATTAAGACAGTTCAGCCTGTAGAGACAGCCCTGGCTGTATTTTCTAGGCTGTCATTACAATAACAATTGAAGATATTGGATTTATATCCCGCCCTCCACTCCGAAGAGTCTCAGAGCGGCTCACAATCTCCTTTCCCTTCCTTCCCCACAACAGACACCCTGTGAGGTAGATGAAGATATTGGATTTATATCCCGCCCTCCACTCCGAAGAGTCTCAGAGCGGCTCAAAATCTCCTTTACCTTCCTCCCCCACAACAGACACCCTGTGAGGTAGATGAAGATATTGAATTTATATCCCACCCTCCACTCCGAAAAGTCTCAGAGCGGCTCACAATCTCCTTTCCCTTCCTCCCCCACAACAGACACCCTGTGAGGTAGATGAAGATATTGGATTTATATCCCGCCCTCTACTCCGAAGAGTCTCAGAGCGGCTCACAATCTCCTTTCCCTTCCTCCCCCACAACAGACACCCTGTGAGGTAGATGAAGATATTGGATTTATATCCCGCCCTCCAATCCGAAGAGTCTCAGAGCGGCTCACAATCTCCTTTCCCTTCCTCCCCCACAACAGACACCCTGTGAGGTAGATGAAGATATTGGATTTATATCCCACCCTCCACTCCGAAGAGTCTCAGAGCGGCTCACAATCTCCTTTACCTTCCTCCCCCACAACAGACACCCTGTGAGGTAGATGAAGATATTGGATTTATATCCCGCCCTCCACTCCAAAGGGTCTCAGAGCGGCTCACAATCTCCTTTACCTTCCTCCCCCACAACAGACACCCTGTGAGGTAGATGAAGATATTGGATTTATATCCCGCCCTCCACTCCGAAGAGTCTCAGAGCGGCTCACAATCTCCTTTCCCTTCCTCCCCCACAACAGTCACCCTGTGAGGTAGATGAAGATATTGGATTTATATCCCGCCCTCCACTCCGAAGAGTCTCAGAGCGGCTCACAATCTCCTTTACCTTCCCCCCCCCACAACAGACAGCCTGTGAGGTAGATGAAGATATTGGATTTAAATCCCGCCCTCCACTCCGAAGAGTCTCAGAGCGGCTCACAATCTCCTTTACCTTCCCCCCCCCCACAACAGACAGCCTGTGAGGTAGATGAAGATATTGGATTTATATCCCGCCCTCCACTCCGAAGAGTCTCAGAGCGGCTCACAATCTCCTTTCCCTTCCTCCCCCACAACAGACACCCTGTGAGGTGGGTGGGGCTGGAGAGGGCTCTCATAGCAGCTGCCCTTTCAAGGACAACCTCTGCCAGAGCTATGGCTGACCCAAGGCCATTCCAGCAGGTGCAAGTGGAGGAGTGGGGAATCAAACCCCGTTCTCCCAGATAAGAGTCCGCACACTTCACCACTACACCAAACTGAATGAACGAACGAACGAACAAACGAACTTTTTATTACGGTCATAGACCAATATATACAATAACAATAAGGCAAACATAGGAGTGCCCCTGCACAACAGAGAGAGGAGCCGGTCTGACTCTCTGATGAGCGTTCCTATGAGAAACCCTTTTTTTACTTTCATTCACCAAGTACAAAAAGGCATCTCAGGTAAAATGTTTTGGTGGTGCTGGTGGTGGCGGGAGGTGCTGTCAAGACACGTTCTATTTATTTGAGTGGAAGAAGTTCAGAAGCTACGTGGGAAAAGAATGGAAAATAAAAGGACATTGGACAATCTTTGATGATGATTAAGTATAGTGGGGGGAAGATATGAACTTTGGCTCTTATTAATGAGGGGTACCTTTTAAAATGATGTTTTGAATTTCGTACACCGGCGGGGGTCAAGTAAAGGGGAGAGGGGGAGGTAGAAAGTAATATATGGGATTTTTTTAAAAAAAGTCGTTACTAATGATATAAGAAATTGAATATATTGCCATATGTTACCAATAAAAATTGTTTGGAACAAGACCCGTTCTATTTATGGCAAGCCCACGGAGTCTTCAAGGCAAGGGACGTTCCGGGAGGTGAGCCGCTGCCTGCATCTGCTCCCTCGGTGGTCTCCCATCCAAGAACTAACCAGGACTGACCCTGCTTAGCTGCCAAGACCTGACAAGATCAGGCTAGCCTGGGCCATCCAAGGCAGGGCAATGTTATAAAAATATGCATGGTCCTCTCCGTATCCAAAAGAAAGATGTGCTCGTTTAAGAGGGATTTGCACTGGGCAGACTGGAAAACCTTGATATGGCAAGTGAGATTCCTTCCTCTGGGTGGGCGGATCTCAATCCGGTTCCTACCTGGATCAAGCAAGAGCAGCCTGGAGTACATCTGCCTTTATCCAAGAGGCTTCCTCCCTCTCCCCCAACCCCACTCTCCTGTCTGACTCTGATCCTGCTGTGCCCCCAACTGGCACCACAAAAAATGGTCAGAGAGGAAATTGAAATGAATTCTTCCTTAGCACCATCCTAGCGCAGAAACAGTCTAGACCTCAGCTCATCCTCTGCCAATGTTCCTACCTCAGGATGAGGGGGCAGAATTGAGGGGGATTGTTTGGCTTGAGGGCTTTTGAGCTTTGCACCACACACTCACACCTTCAGCAGGGGCACTAGGCACAGTCAAGCTCTTGGCCCGAGTTGTCGTCTACCGCCCCCAGCACACTCTTCCCCCTAATCTATCCAGGGCCCGCCTCCTGACTGCCATGCTTCACCCGCTCAGAGTCTGAGCCTCAGGGCCTTACTTTGGATGTTCAGGTGGTGCCGTGCCATAACATGCCATTCACTACCATAGGCCAGTGTGCCATTTGGACAGCCTTGCCAAAATGATGCAGAATGAGAAATCCACCTAGTGATGGCTTCACGCCGGGGACTGCAGGGCTGCCATTTTCAGAGGCAGCCGCAGGTTCCTCATAACCATCACTGCCATCCTTAAAAAGAAGAGCCCTGCCGGATCAGACCAGTGATCCCTCTAGTCCAGCATCCCTCGTGGCTCACAGAGCTGCCAACCGGTTACTTCGGAGGGCCAACCATAGGGCATAGAGGTTTCTGGCACTGGTATTCAGAGGCTGACTGCCTCTGCACGTGGAGGTTCCCTTTACTTACCACGGCTGGTTGCCACTAATAGACCCATCCATGAATCTGTCTGATCCCCTGTGGCCACCACTACATCCTCTGGCAGTGAATCCCCCATTTCAATCACTCTGTGAGTCGAGAAGTGTTTCCTCTTGTCTGTTCTGAATCTACTGCTCATCAGCTTCGTTGGATGCTCTCAAGTTCTAACATTTTGGAAGAGGGGGAAAAAGTTGTCTTTGTCAACTCTCTCCATCCTGTGCATAATTTTAGAAATTCCTGCCACCACCCCCCTCCCTTTAGTTGTCCCTTTTCTAAACTGAAAAGACCTAGACTCTTCAGCCTTTCCTCATAGGAAAGGTGCCCCAATCATCCTAGTTGCTCTCTTCTGTACTTTTCCACAGCCTTAACCACAAGCTTAAGACAGCAGCTCAAGTGATCTATTGTCTCTCTTTGCCAGCCACAGACGAAGCTGCTGCAGTCAGGATTCTATCAACATGGAGGCAGTTTTGGGACACCTGTCTATCATGTCTGGATGCAGCTCCAGCCAAGAAAAGCTCCTCAGCCCCGTCGTCCAGTCTTGGCACACAAACCTTACAGAAGGCCCCAGGAGCACCCCCAACTTCTGTCTGCTTTCCTGGAGCAAAACCCTCCTCCTTGCCAGCAGCCACCTACCAGCCTGAGGATGCCATGGGCAGAAAAGAGCCAATAACTGGGCACCTCACCCTGCCTCTTGTCTCAGGCGCAGCAAGAAGCTGTGACTCCAGCTGCCAAAATATTACCCCCAGCATCAGCCTGCATAAGTTTTCTGCAAGCTGCCTTGGGAGGAAAGGCATGAAAAGAGAGCCAGCATCTCCACTGCCCATCAACGGAGAGCAGGATCAGACCTGCCTTGCAACCGTCACCCTGGTTCTCAACACCACCCTGACGTCACAGGCCCTTCGCCTATCACTGGCCCTTCACTATGGGACAAGCCAGCCTTGGGCCTGACACCCAAGTAATACGGCAGGACCTGTTTCTACAGCACAGAAGCGACTGTACTTAAGCCGAACAGTCCCGAGTGTTCAAATGGCAGCCTGCTCTGGCAGATCACAATTTGGGAATCCTGGGCTGCAATATGTTCTCACCAACCCCTTTCTGACAATGCCAAGGTTCGTTTTTTACTCCACGGGAAACACAACTTTGTCACTACTCACGTTGCTTGCTTTTTACAGGTTGCGATCCAAATCAGAGAGGCTTTGACTCATGCATAGCCTACTGCTATTTTATGTCATTTAACTTTTGCTGTTTTTTTTTAAGGTTTTATTATATTCTATAGCGTCACTGTTGGTTTCACTGTTGGTATTCTTGTATTAATGCCAATAAAGGTCTATGGTATGGTATGGCCACCCCCTACCAACCCCAGACACACCGTACTAAATGGTACAGCATAAGAACATGCGGAAGGCCGAGCAGGGTCTCCTCTTGACTTGACTTGGTAGACTGCACTCAGGTTTTAATGTTCCTCTAAGCTGCTGTGAAAGCACACCCTCTATGATCTTTTGCCATGGGAGTCAAACATTATATTGACTGTTGTATAATAACCTATCTCCATCAATGTGTACACAGCACTTTAGAGAACTGTGGGGGGGGGGGGGGGGGTTGGTTCTTTTAATTCAGAGGATGAAGGAAGGAGGCAGCATTGGCCTGAGATGGAAGCAGCAGTGACAGCCCCGTCAGAAGCACCTAAGCAAATCGAACTGTTTTCCAGACAGCTTTAATGTTCCGGTTTCATTTCCTTTCGTTGCTGTTCCCCCCGCCCCTTTTCCACACCGGACAGCAAGGGATCGCTAACAAAGCTCTGCGGGAATGGCGGGAGGGGAAGGTAACAAAAAGAAATGAAACCAGAACATTAAGGCTGCCTGGAAAATGCCCAGCTTTCCCAGGAGCTGTCCAAAAGGCCAACAGACAAGCAATCGTCTGAGGCTGCGGCTGGTGGATTTCTTTTCAACTGGTTGGAGAAAAGGTGCTTTTCAAATCCCAGAAAAGGAAAATTCTGGTTTCCACCCGAAGCCTGAAGAGGGCAGTCAAGGACTGCAGTGAAGAAAAGCTGGGCTTCCTTGAAACCAGGGGCCGGGGCTGTTCGATGCACTCCCTGTAGGAAGGAAGGGCCAAACCAGACAGCTGTCCAGCGTGAATGGAACCCCCCAGCATTGTTATAGGGAAATAGGAATTATGCAGGCCCCACAGTTAGTTTAGGGCTGCAATGTATCTGTGTAATATTGGGGGGGGGGGGGGGGCCTAACCCTTCCCACCATGTAAATTGGTAGCTGACATCAACCCCTTCCCCAGGGTTATTATTGCCTCTAGAAAGTAACAGGGTCAGATGCCTCCGTGACATTTTCCCCACAAGGACGACATACACCCTGGAGAGGAGACACTTGGAAACAGAATGGGAGAGTAAGGATGACACCTCTGTGCGTTTGCTATTCCCCTTTTTTTAAATCCTGGATCCCAGAATTCTATTCTTAGATTCCCTCATGTCATATTTGGCTTCACTCTATACAGGGGTGACCAAATGCAGCTCTTTCACACATATTGTGCGCTCCTGGAGGCCATAGAGGAATTTAATGCAGGCTTCCTCTTACATTTAGCAAGTTTGGCCACCCTTCCTCTACAGACCCCTGGGATGATGCAACCATCCCTTCAATCCCTGCTCTTCACATTAAACTACTAGAATTGTCTATTTCTTTAGTCCTGCCCCTAGAAAGCAGTATTTCTTCTTTAGAAAGCAGCATTGGGAACTTGAGAACTAGATGCTCCATTCTGGGGGACATTTTTGCCCATGTGGGTGAGAAGGAGCCTGCCTGCCCATCATGGTTTAGGTGCCCACGAGTCAACAGAGCTTCAGGAATCAAGAGCACACTATGTTGGTACAATTGCTTAACCAACCTGGAAAGCTGGGGGTAGTCAGGGCCACCTCATTCATTGTGATCTGAGGTGCCCAATTCCTTCTACTCTATACCCCACCAGAGAACATAAGAACATAAGAGAAGCCATGTCAAATCAGGCCAATGGCCCCTCCAGTCCAACACTCTGTGTCACACAGTGGCCAAAAAACCCCAGGTGCCATCAGGAGGTCCACCAGTGGGGCTAGCGCACTAGAAGCCCTCCCACTGTGCCCCCCCAAGCACCAAAAATACAGAGCATCACTGTCCCAGACATAAGAGAAGCCCTGTTGGATCAGGCCAGTGGCCCAACCAGTCCAACACTCTGTGTCACACAGGGGCCTAAAAAACCCAGGTGCCATCAGGAGGTCCACCAGTGGGGCTAGCGCACTAGAAGCCCTCCCACTGTGCCCCCCCAAGCACCAAAAATACAGAGCATCACTGTCCCAGACATAAGAGAAGCCCTGTTGGATCAAGCCAGTGGCCCAACCAGTCCAACACTCTGTGTCACACAGGGGCCAAAAAAACCCAGGTGCCATTAGGAGGTCCATCAATGGGGCCAGGACACCAGAAGCCCTCCACTGTTGCCCCACCCCAAGCACCAAGAATACAGAGCATCACTGCCACAGACAGAGTTCCATCAATATGCTGTGGCTAATAGCCACTAATGGACCTCTGCTCCATATATTTATGTAATCCCCTCTTGAAGCTGTCTAAGCTTGTAGCTGCCACCACACCCTGTGGCAGTGCATTCCACGTGTTAATCACCCTTTGGGTGAAGAAGTACCGTACTTCCTTTTATCCGTTCTAACGCGGCTGCTCAGCAATTTCATTGAGAGTCCGTGAGTTACTGTATTGTGAGAAAGAGAGAAAAGTACTTCTTTCTCTAGCTTCTCTATGCCATGCATAACTTTGTAAAACTGTATCATGTCACCCCTCAGTCAACATTTCTCCAAGCTAAAGAGCCCCAAGCATTTTAACCTTTCTTTGTATGGAAAGGGTTCCAACCCTTTAATCATTCCAGTTGCCCTTTTCTGGACTTTTTCCAAAGCTATACCTTTTTTGAGGCGTGGCAACCAGAATTGTACACAGTACTCCAAATGAGGCTGCACCATAGATTTATAAAGGGGCATTATGATACTGGCTGATTTGTTTTCAATTCCCTTCCTAATAATTCCCAGCATAGCATTGGCCTTTTTTTATTGTAGTCACACACTGTCTTGACATTTTCAGTGGGCGTTTTCGCACTGACCTTCAAGTGGTGCGACCACCCTCCTCACGCCGGCGGATCTGCAGGGATTTCGCACCAGAAGCGCCGGCGCACCCAAAAGAGCCGGCGACTTCCATCGCGAAACCAGCTCAAACGGAAACCGCCAAGAAGCAGGAAAACGTTTGAGCTGGTTTCGCGACGGAAGTTGCCGGCTCTTTTGGGTGCGCCGGCGCTTCTGGTGCGAAATCCCTGCAGATCCGCCGGCGTGAGGAGGGTGGTCGCACCACTTGAAGGTGAGTGCGAAAACGCCCAGTGAGTTATCTACCACAACCCCAAGATTCCTTTCTTGGTCAGTCTCTGCCAGTTCACATCCCATCAACTTGTATTTGTAGCTGGGATTTTTGGCCCCAATGTGCATTACTTTGCACCTGGCCACACTGAACTGCATCTGCCACGTTGATGCCCACTCACCCAGCCTCAACAGGTCCCCTTGGAGTGCCTCACAATCCTCTCTGGTTCTCACCACCCTGAACAATTTAGTGTCATCTGCAAACTTAGCCACTTCACTGCTTACTGCTCCCAAACTCCAAATCATTAATGAACAAATTAAAAAGCATTGGACCCAGTACTGAGCCCTGCTGTGCCCCCCACTGCTTACCACCCTGCACTGTGAAGCATTCTGGTCCAAGGGCCCCCCCATGGTGCTGGCTGAGGCCTATCTTGGTGCCCACAAAGTGTTGTCAGAAAGTGGGTAGGGCTAGATGAGGCTTTTGACCAGCAAGAGGTAGAAGTGGGGCATGAGCTCATGCTAAGTAAAAGTCAGGGTGGGACAAGATCATCCCCTCCAGCCCTTCTGCTGATGAAGATGGGGACATGGTTGGGGTTGGGACTGAGGCCCACCCCTCCATCGCTGAAGAACATACTTGCTGGCAGCAGGCAGCGTTCATTGATTCAACAGGCGTCTGTCCTCCAGCAGCTTATAAGCCAGGAGAGTTTGTTCTTTTGGCAACGATCTTTTGGGGAAAATATAATTATTCTTCAATCTGTTGCTGACTGTTCAAAATATATCCCATCAGCTGCTGTGTGTGAAATGGCTGGCTAAGCGCAGCGCCCTAGCGCTCATGCGCATGCACTGACAGGAGATGAGAAGCGTCGTTCCTTCATATTTGAACATATGAAGTTGCCTTATACTGAATCAGACCTTTGGTCCATCAAAGTCAGTATTGTCTTCTCAAACTGGCAGCGGCTCTCCAGGGTCTCAAGCTGAGGTTTTTCACACCTATTTGCCTGGACCCTTTTGAGTTGGAGATGTTGGGGATTGAACTTGGGACCTTCTGCTTCCCAAGCAGATGCTCTACCACTGAGCCACCATCCCTCCCCAAAACATATGAACATATGAAGCTGTCTTCTACTGAATCAGACCCTGGGTCCATCAAAGTCAGTATTGTCTTCTCAGACTGGCAGCGGCTCTCCAGGGTCTCAAGCTGAGGTTTTTCACACCTATTTGCCTGGACCCTTTTGAGTTGGAGATGCCGGGGGTTGAACCTGGGACCTTCTGCTTACCAAGCAGATGCTCTACCACTGAACTACAGCCCCATTCATGGCTCTCCAGGGACTCAAGCTGAGGTTTTTCACACCTATTTGCCTGGACCCTTTTGAGTTGGAGATGCCGGGGATTGAACCTGGGACCTTCTGCTTCCCAAGCAGATGCTCTACCGCTGAGCCACCGTCCCTCCCCAGAGATGGCTGCTGAAACCTGGCAAATGACTGTCCTAGCAATTCACAACCTCAGCGCTCAGACAACCATTTCCTCCAAAGAGAAAGGGGAACTCAGAGGCTGTGACAGGAGTAAATGGTTTAGGGGCCACCCCGGGAGACAGGAATGGTTGTAGCACATGCAGAGTTGGCGTTGGCCAAGAACTTCCTGGTCTGTGCACACATCAGCAGTCCTCACCAGTCAAGACAGAAAGACGGGGTGATGGTGTGGCCGGGTGCTCCTAGGTGCACTGACTTCCTATTCCTTTGCCCTCAGGTTGACAGGAGTCCAAAGGGCCAGACTTTGAAACTTGGGCTCAAGGCATGTTGCTGTCCCCCTGGCCTCACTGCCCGCCAGGCTGCCAGAACACTCATCCAGGGACCCTCACCCCCATCCATGGTGCCCTTGCCAGGTACCCTCCCAGCAAGTCCTCCTCGAAGCAGCCAAAAAACATGCAGGCTATAGCAGGTCTCATGGTCCCCCAGAGGATTATGACCTATGAGCTGAAGAATACTGGCCAACAAGACAGTTGTACATACAACATCCAATCCAGACTGCAACTAATATGGTAAAAAAAAAAGGTAAAAGTAGTCCCCTGGACAAGCACCAGTCGTTTCCAACTCTGGGGTGACGTCGCATCACAATGTTTTCACGGCAGACTTTTTACGGGGTGGTTTGCCACTGCCTTCCCCAGTCACCTACACTTTACCCCCGGGTACTCATTTTACTGACCTCGGAAGGATGGAAGGCTGAGTCAACCTTGAGCCAGCTACCTGAACCCAGCTTCTGCTGGGATTGAGCTCAGCCTGTGAGCAGAGCTTGGACTGCAGTACTGCAGTACTGCAGTACTACAGGGCTCCCTGATAAGCACATAGGCACATGCAAATATACAAAAGTAGCCGGACAGCATCTCAGTCTGCTCTTTGACCAGCAAAACACAATGGCTGAACACGCCTCACTGTGCTCAGCTACATGCCGGACAGCATCTCAGTCTGCTCTTTGACCGGCAAAACACTATGGCTGGACACGCCTCACTGTGCTCAGCTACATGCACAGAGTTGATGAGAAGCTCGTAGGGCGCCACTCCACCTGGACTGCTGCCCTCACTACGCCTCTTAACAAGCTGATATTTGGGTTTTCTCCTCCTTCTAGAAACCAGGCTTAATAGTTCTATTCTGGAAAGAAAAGCACTAGAGAAACATGATGAACCTTCCCAGCATGACCTGGCATGACCTTGCCTGGGCAAGTTTCTCCACTAAGAACATAAGAGAAGCCCTGTTGGATCAGGCCAATGGCCCATCCAGTCCAACACTCTGAGTCACATAAGAACATAAGAGAAGCCCTGTTGGATCAGGCCAGTGGCCCATCCAGTCCAACACTCTGTGTCACATAAGAACATAAGAGAAGCCCTGTTGGATCAGGCCAGTGGCCCATCCAGTCCAACACTCTGTGTCACATAAGAACATAAGAGAAGCCCTGTTGGATCAGGCCAATGGCCCATCCAGTCCAACACTCTGAGTCACATAAGAGAAGCCCTGTTGGATCAGGCCAGTGGCCCATCCAGTCCAACACTCTGTGTCACATAAGAACATAAGAGAAGCCCTGTTGGATCAGGCCAGTGGCCCATCCAGTCCAACACTCTGTGTCACATAAGAACATAAGAGAAGCCCTGTTGGATCAGGCCAATGGCCCATCCAGTCCAACACTCTGTGTCACATAAGAACATAAGAGAAGCCCTGTTGGATCAGGCCAGTGGCCCATCCAGTCCAACACTCTGTGTCACATAAGAACATAAGAGAAGCCCTGTTGGATCAGGCCAGTGGCCCATCCAGTCCAACACTCTGTGTCACATAAGAACATAAGAGAAGCCCTGTTGGATCAGGCCAGTGGCCCATCCAGTCCAACACTCTGTGTCACATAAGAACATAAGAGAAGCCCTGTTGGATCAGGCCAATGGCCCATCCAGTCCAACACTCTGTGTCACACAGTGGCAAAAATTTTTTATATATACACACACTCTGCTCCATATTTTTATCTAAACCCCCCTTGAAGGTGGCCATGCTTGTGGCCGCCACCACCTCCTGTGGCAGTGAATTCCACATGTTAATCACCCTTTGGGTGAAGAAGGACTTCCTTTTATCCGTTCTAACCTGACTGCTCAGCAATTTCATCGAATGCCCACGAGTTCTTGTATTGTGAGAAAGGGCTTGTATTGTGCTTCCCTTGTTATGTGACTGGAAATTTCTGAATCACTCTTTCCTGCACAACCACCACTGATCCAAGCTCAAAGACGGCTGCAGCTCCTTGGCCAAGCCCTCCCCAGAGTCCAGAGTCCCCAGAAGTATCCAGAGACCACTAGGAATCCTTTCCTTAGATCTTTATAACTGAGGGGTCTACCTCTGCTGTGGCCATAAAGGAGGGGCATTGGCTCAGCGGCAGCACCACTGCCTTGCACCTCAAAGGTCCCAGGTTCCACTCCTGCCACCCCAAGTAGAAAGCACCAGAAAAGCCCTCTCCCTGCCAGAGAACCAGTCAAGAGTTGTCCACTAAGCAAAACAGAGAAGCCACCTCAACATGAGGCAGCTTCATATGCCCTTTGGCCATAGTGGTTCTCAAGGCAGTTTTCAAACAACTCCCAACTAAAATTATTCAAATTTGACAAAAATAAACCCCCAAACCCACAGGCTAGGAGCCCCACCCCACAGCACCCAACAGCAGGACAAGCCTGCTACACCAGAACAGCAAGAGCACAAATATCCCAAAACTCTCAGGACAAGCAGAGATGATGAAACGGCATTTAGTCTCTCTTTCCCTCTACGGCTTCTGTCCTGTAATGAAAAGCAGCCTTGGAAGGATCGCACAGGGCAGGGCCCTGCAGCCTTTCCTCTGCGGACAGTGGGATCTTTCGCTGACAAATAGCAGGAAGTGAAACAATTAAACAGCCCCCACCCCACCTCAAAGCTGCTTTGCCCCTGCCACTTGCAAGCCTTCTAGGGCTGCTTTTCAGGAGGAATTTGTTTTTTAAAATAATGAGGGAAAGCATCATGGTGCCACGTCTCTGTGCCACTTTGCCATGCACTCAGCAAGCCTAGTGCAAGAGAGAGAGGCTGCACCGGCCTTGGAGAGTGAAGGCCTGTTTCACGTTTTCCAGGGTAAGTCACAAAAAGGCTCCAGAATTCCTTGTGTGGCCCTTCTGCCCGGCGGGGAGTCACAGCCCCACCTCTGGAGGACAACTGCCAGCCATTCTGCTTTCACCCATCACTAGGATGCTGGTGACCTACAGCCAGCTTTCTGACTCTCAAGATAGCTCTTACCCGGGCCTGCAAAATGCATTGCAAATTAGCTGGGGATTGTTATTTCTGTGCCTTTTGGCCTTGATGCCTTGTGCACCCAAAATAGCAAAGGATTCTGCATTCCTGAGGCCGGAAGAGTCAATAGGTTGCTCTTATCGTCTTGACCCCTGCCCTCATCAGATTTTTCTTTTCTTTTTTTTTGGGGGGGGGAGCTTTCCTGTAGTACAATTGCAGGCCACTTTGTCCGACTAAGCCATGTTTTTATAAGCTACAACAGGACAAAATAAACACGTTTTGTACCCGTTTGTTGCCTTTGCCCTGAAAAACTACTCCGGTGCAGCCATGAGAGCAAACTGTGAGGGAAAGATTCAGCCAGAATTCCCAGCAACATTACTGGATGCCAGAGGGGTTTCCAGATCCACTGGGCTTCCTACGGTTCAGAAATGAACATATGAAGCTGCCTTATACTGAATCAGACCCTTGGTCCATCAAAGTCAGTATTGTCTTCTCAGACTGGCAGCGGCTCTCCAGGGTCTCAAGCTGAGGTTTTTCACACCTATTTGCCTGGACCCTTTTTTGGAGATGCCAGGGATTGAACCTGGGGCCTTCTGCTTCCCAAGCAGATGCTCTACCACTGAGCCACCGTCCCTCCCCAAAACATGAACCTATGAAGCTGCCTTATACTGAATCAGACCCTTGGTCCATCAAAGTCAGCATTGTCTTCTCAGACTGGCAGCGGCTCTCCAGGGTCTCAAGCTGAGGTTTTTCACACCTATTTGCCTGGACCCTTTTTTGGAGATGCCAGGGATTGAACCTGGGACCTTCTGCTTCCCAAGCAGATGCTCTACCACTGAGCCACCGTCCCTCCTCCCAAATGGAGGTTGGAGCCTCAGAAGGGCAGGGTTTGGGAGGGGAGGGACCTCCGCAGAGCCCAATGGCCTAGATCTCACCCTCCAAAGCAGCCAACAGACAACCTCTGATGTCTGGAGATGAGCTGTAATTCTGGGAGACCTCCAGGCCCCGCCTGATGTTTGGCAACCCTCTCAGCCTCAGTCAAGGTTATTTTTAAGTGTTTTCTGATGAACAGATGAGCTCAAAGCCTGCCTAACAAAAGGTGTTTTGAGCCAGCCTGTGGCATCCTTGAAGTAAGGACTGGTCACCACACAACGAGGTGATGGAAGCCTTCTGATTCCATTGGTGTGCGCATTAAAAAAAATACCAACCGCAGAGGAAGAAGAAGACTAGTAGAGCAAAGAGCAAGCTGGGTTAGAGCCTCAGCAGGACCAGATCTACATGTTTTTTTGAGGGGGGGGGGCAAAATTAAAAAATGACACCCCCTTCTGAGCCATAGAACAGGATAGACTCCATACCCTTCCCCGCTCTCCTCGTAACATCCTTGTTGAGGTAGTTTAGGCTGAAAGTCTATGGCTGGCCCAGGCAGGCCTGTAGCCAGGAATTTTTTGCTCAGGGGCATTTTTTCATTTGTGAAGCACTAATAATGAAGACAAGCTGTAGGGTCCCGTGTGTAAACAAACTCCTACCATACACCACTTCCCCCCTCTCCCAACCCAAGAGCCCCTCCTGCCACCATCCAAGCCGCACACGCTTGTGTGTTTGTTCACATGCCCCAGGCCTTGCACCCCCCATGGTCTTCACAGATACCCAAGAATGTAAGGGAGAGGCAGGAGAAGCCCAGCTCCAAGGAGCACTCTGCCTGGCCATCTGCAGGACAAACGCCCGACACCGATGAGGGAGGGAAGGAGAGTGGGGGGGAAGGGCCCTTGACCTGGCTGGTGTCGCCTCCTCCCCACAGAAGCTGCAGAGCATCTCAGCTGCTGGCAAAAAACAGCTGTGACTTTTGCAGGCTGGTCTCCACATACCAGCCAGGCAGCTGATGCCAGACCACTTCCACAGGTGCTGCGGCCAGGAGTTGCCTCCTGCCCAGCCTTTGCCATTCATGAACCCGGCCTCCCACTGCTGCCCCCGCTGCCCCCAGAGTTCCAAGGAAGGCTGGGGGGGTTGGGGTGCAGCATATTTGGGAAGAGGCATCACCCCACCCCCCACTGCCTAGCTACAGTCCTGGGCCCAGGTCACCCAACGAGCTTCATAAGTGAGTGAGGATGTGAACTCTGACCCTAGCCTGACACTCTGTCCACTATGCCACGCTAGCCGTCACGTGGGCATCTCGTGGCATTAAGGAACACATCATCAGAGATGTGGAGTGCAGTTGGCAGCCATATATAGCCATGAGGAGAGCGGGGGCGGGATGACAGTAAACAGCAAAACCAAAAAGCCCAAGAATCTGTGACCTTTCCAGGTAAAGCTCAAATTAACACAAACAAACAGTGGCTACCTTTTGTACGCTTGAACTGTGCATAAAACTGATGGAGTATAAAAACAGCATTGCTTAAAGAGGAGAGGAGAAAAGTAGGAAGATACAGGTCGCAATGAGTCAGGGTGCTTCCAAAATTCTCTGGGTTTGGGGATTTCTGAACTAACTGGTCTTGTTTCTAATTAGCAATCCTCCAATGTTATGCTTTTCATTACAGAATTTCTATACAGAACACTTTGTACACTATCCACTCGAAATCCAGATTTCAGTTCTCCCAGCTCATTTGCACGTTCTCCGCGTCACTAATGTACGCGTGCACAAAGAAGAAACACTGTAAAAAAGCAATCCCGGCGCAGCTGCAGGACTACATTCCTTTTCTTGTGCAACGTTTTCCCACTGCACACAAGCCTGCAGAGACGTCAGTAAAACATCACACTGAAAAAAAATCTAGATTCGATCATACATGAAATCAGGGCTGGTGTGTGGAAGTAGGCGGGGTCAGTGGCTGACTAGAGCAATATCCCGTCTTCGGGGCACTGCTAGGCATCCCCTTACTCCCCCTTTGCCCCTGCAAAGCACTCCTCCAAAGGTAGGCTCGGAGGAATGCTACACAGCGCACTACGCCCTTCGGAGGCTTCCCTGGAAGAGCACACTGAAGAGTTCCTTGGAAGAGTTAGTTGTTGGAAGCCGCCCTGAGCCACTTGTGGGAAGGGCGGGATACAAATCCCAAATAAATAAATATAAATAAATAAACACTGTTTTAGCAGTGCCCGGTCATTTGGGGGTTGAAAGCGCCTGAGCAGCACCTTCTGGGCACCACTAAAACAGTGCCCTCTTCAACCCTAAAGTGGCCGGGCACTGCTCTTTGGAGGCCTCAGTCTGAAGAGTGTACTGTAGGGAAAGCGGCAGTGTGGCAGCACTCTTGTGCACTACCGGTCACTCCCTCTCCCTGCCTGTATGATGGCATCACTTTTAGCGATGTCACAGTGCTGTGCACGCACTTTGAGGATTTTTATTAACTGAACTTGCAGGGGGGAGGGGGTGCGCTGCGGGGGTCTGCCTTTAGTGGCAGAGCCCCTAGTACCAGGGCCGCATGAAGTCACACTGTTTTTTCCCCCTGCAGTGTTTTATCAACATGCACAGGAACTTGAAGAACATCTTGGAGAGGAGCAGAGAAGAAGATGCAAATGAGATGAAGCAAGAACTGAAGCAAACTGCACATGTCCCAGTTGTGGGTTTAATTTTACAATCCCTCTAGTTACACCAGAAATAAAAAGGAACAGAGATCAATATGAAACATCTACAGACCAATAAAGAAACAGAGTTTAGGAAATTCACTCATCCCTGATATTGAGAGGTTGAAAAGACTGCTAGACATCACTGAGTTCTTACCTTTCCACTGTCGAATTCATCGAAGGAGACAATGGTACACAGGCCCACCTGGAATGGGTGACAGACCTCCCTGTATTTAAAGTCAGGTTTCCTTTTTGCACTTTGTCTGGATGGGAAGGTTTTTCCATTGACTTCCATGGGGGAATTCTCTTGATCCAGTGCTTGGGTAGGACAGCTTAAAGGAGCAGATATTCCGGAACTGTACATATCCTCTGGAATACTACCCATGCTCTGTGTATCTGATGGAGCTGGACTAATGTTCTGAGAACGTAGGGGAGAACTTTCCAAATCGCAGGTATCTGTCAGTGTATTTGCTAAATCCTGACTGTCTACCAGGTTACTGCCCAGGTGCTGGCTATCGCCAGAAGTATTCTCAGGGTTCTGATTACCTTCTAGCATTGTCCCTGAGTCTGGCTTGTCACTTGGAGTAAACTGCATAGCTGGGCTACCTTGAGAAATGCCATTAACGTACTCATTATCTACTGGGGCCCTATAATAAGTCTTTATCTCTGCTACAGGACTGGCCAAATCTGGAGTAGTGCCCATAGTACTTGCTAAAGGTCTAATATCCTCTGCGACAGCACGTAGGCCCAAAGTACTCTTCTCTGTTTTACGTGAAAGTTCTGATTCAGCGTCACACCAATTTTTGTAATCCAGTGTACTTTGTAATCCAGAGTACTGATCTGTAGTGTCCAATTCAGCATTGGTAAAACCCTGACCCTTTAAGGAAGGCATATAGAAGCCCCGGGTATCTCTTGAAGTATGATCCAAGTTGTCAGTGTTACTCTGGCCCCAAGGATCTAATACCCAGGTTTCTCTTGAAGCAGTACCTACACCCCTATGATCTACTTGATAAAGAAGGGGATCGTCTATTGGCAACAGATTCATAGCTAGACCGTGCACACCAAGAAATGCGCAGCTGTCATCCGGAAATTCTGAGAAAGGGAAAGCAGACAAACTTGAGCCGTGGGGCAAGAAGGACGTTTCACTGAAACTGCCATTCTCACTACTTAAAACAGAACTAGAGACTTCTTGAGAAATCTCCGTGTTTGCATTTCCTGGAGGCAGCTTTTTCTTTGCTGAGCTTTCTGAACTGTGCTTATCCCAGATGCCGGAATCTGGACACATTCCAGTAGATGAGGAAACCTGGGCATTATCATTTGCAATGACCAACGGCTGCTGGTGAGAAGAGACCTCTCGCCTCTGATATCCACAACCAGAGTCAGGCCTTTGTTCTTCCTGCGAAAATGTTTTGGAAGAAGCTCGCCACTTCCTAGCCACCTCAGCAACACTGCTGAAGAATCGACGGACCCCGCCAAAGGAAGTGCCTTTAACTGTGTTGTTTGGTCTTTTAAGCTGGCCAGCTTCCGCCTCCTCTTCACATCTCAAATCAAAGTCTAAATAAGAAAAGGAATTAGCCGTTGTGCTTTCCAGCTCCTGGAAATTTGGCTCAATTCTTTCGTCTCTTAGCTTTGGATTATCCTTGCTTGTTAATGAAATCCCTTTCAGATAACTCCAGACATCCGAACTTCTTCCTTTTCTATTCTCTGGCACCGCAACAGTGTGCCTCCTTTCAGTGTCCCCTGGCACAGACTCAGATCTCTGAGAATTTTCAAACTCTGGAGCCACACTCCTCCGAGTTGACGTTTTGTGACAGTCATTGCTGGAATCTTCACCATTTATTCCAATGTCAGCGATCCGCTGCCATTTACTTTCACTGGTGTCCATATCTAGCACACAGCTGTTTAGCTCCACATCATCAAAAGAAGAATCCAGATCCTCAATGTAGCCTGCATAGGAATGACGGAAAGGCCGTTGACTTTCACTGAGCTTCTTAATTCTATGACGTGCCTTCTGTTCAGCATCTTCTTGAGTTTCCTCAGCGATAGCACTGGGTTTGCTTTTGGAGGAGTTCTTGGATGTGCCAGATGACCGCAGCTTCTTGAAAGATCTCACCCTGTCCATAAAGGACATCTTATGGTTTTGTTCCAAGACCTCCACGTTATCTCCAAAGAGGATCATAGACTGGGGCCTTTTGGTATTCATGGAGGTGCCCTTCTTTCGGCTAACCAAATTCCAAATTCGACTGCCCTTAGTCTTCTTTTTATGCCGAGCTGCATCTTCCTGTTCATTGTTATCACAGCCACCAGAATTCAGAATCGCACTTCTTTCCTTTGAATAGGCCTGAAAAATCTTATTGGTGTATCCATTTGGAATTGGCTTGGAGCAAGCAGGCGGATTGTGGTCTACAACTTCCATCCTTCCAATTGCTGAATCTGTCATTCAAATGTCATGGCTCCATGGCTGTCAGATGCCTCTTCTTCTGAAGAGCTTAAGGGAAAAGACAAGAATATGATTTAATTAGTTGATTGTGTTTCTGAAAACAGATCTACATTCCTCTAACATCGAGTCGCTTTAGCAATCAACTTTTACAGAGCCCGAAATATGTCAAATAATACTTTCCTATATGGTGGAGGAAAGAATGCTTTATTTATTTATTTACTTCCCATTTATATCCCGCCCATTCCAAACGGACTCAGGGTGGCTAACAATCGAAAATAAAACCAACATCTCAATTTCCGATATCTCAACATCTCAGTGTCCTCTCAGTTTCAGCTCCTCAGGAGCTCCCTAACCAGAAGCCGAAGAAGAGGGTCCTGATTCAACCACGAGCCCAAACCCAAAATCCTGCCTGAAAAAGTAGTTTTGCAAAGATTTTTTTTTTGTCTTATTTACACAGTTCTGCAAAAGGTGTACCAAACCACGTTTGATTTCTTCATACCATCCTGCTAGCAAGATGAAGAAGAAGAAGATATTGGATTTATATCCCGCCCTCCACTCCGAAGAGTCTCAGAGCGGCTCACAATCTCCTTTCCCTTCCTCCCCCACAACAGACACCCTGTGAGGTGGGTGGGGCTGAGAGGGCTCTCACAGCAGCTGCCCTTTCAAGGACAACCTCTGCCAAAGCTATGGCTGACCCAAGGCCATGCTAGCAGGTGCAAGTGGAGGAGTGGGGAATCAAACCCGGTTCTCCCAGATAAGAGTCCGCACACTTAACCACTACACCAAACTGGCTCTCCCTAGCTGCGCCAAAACTAGAGAGTGAGAAAACAGATTTTGGAGGTGGGAGCTTCCTTGATGTGGTTGGACAGTCAGACAGCCTTGCTGTGTATTTATGAGGGAGAATTGTGCGGGGGGGGGGGGGGGGGGAATGTATCTGATGAAAGCAGTTTTGACTCTCAAAAACTTATACTTTCAAAATTTTGTTTGTCTCTAAGGTGCTACCGGACTCCAATCTAGCTATGCTTAAGCCTGACACTCATGAAGCTGTGTACCTCTCTTTTCCTGCCCTAAACAGTTCCATTTGCACCATCAAAACAGGGCAAAAAGCAAAACAATAATTTGGAGTCTTTGCCTGTGTTGGGTCAGGGAACTATCTTCAATAACGACGACTCTCCATAGGTTCAGGATAGGTGTTTATTGTAAGCTCTGGAGACACTATTTGAGCTAGTGTCAACTGGGATACAACTGCGGGTGTGCTAGATATATACTTTCATTGTGGCCATTACAAACGCACCTTTTGCTCTAGGCGTGAGATTAATTCAAAAGCAAAAGCCCGCACAAAATAATTCCATTTGTTTCTCACACTGCAAAGCAACGTACACAATCACCATGAGATAACATGTTGAAGTAACCTTGAAGGCCATGCTGGGAAGGAGTAAACTGGACTCCCTCATAGGGCGCTTGAGTTTCGGTTTCTTCTAGACAAAGCAAGTATACGTAATAATAATGGCAAGGGATCTTGACAGCCTGGGCATGAGGCCTTTGTCTGAGTTTGAGGCCTTTGCTCTTTCAGAGCTACGCGGACTGCACTGGCTGCCAATTACATACCGGGTCCAGTACAAAGTGTTGGTCATTACCTTTAAAGCCTTATATGGCCGAGGACCGGCCTACCTGAGGGACCGTCTTTCCCCATACAAACCCCAGAGAGCACTGAGGTCAGCCGGGAAAAATAAAATGACTATCCCTAGGCCGAAAGAGATCAAACTTCAGAACACCTGAGCACGGGCCTTTTCAATCGCGGCCCCTACCCTATGGAATCAGCTCCCTGAGGAGGTACGGGCCCTGCGGAACCTTGATCAGTTCCGCAGGGCCTGCAAGACCACCCTCTTCAAGCTAGCTTATATGGACTGTTGAATAGGGTTGTTAATTAAGGGATCCGCCAATACGGTCCTGTCGAAGGACCTGTGTCATCATGTAAATTACGTAATCTGACAGGAATTAGCGTCAAAATACCATCGTTACTGTCAGACTAAGTTATAGGTTTTAATTATATACTGACTGGTTTTTAAATAATGTTAATTTCTAATCTTTTTATATCCACTATATTGTATGTTTATGAAATGTTGTTAGCCGCCCTGAGCCTGCCTAGGTGGGGAAGGCGGGATATAAATAAAATTTTATTATTATTATATTATTATTATTATTCTCTCTGTGCAGGTGCTTGTGACATTCTCTCCCTTAAACACAGAATACCAGCACACATTTGATATGTTAATCCAAAAACCGCCAACTCCTTACACTTGTTTCCAACAGGGAGAAATAGCACAATATGCGACATCAGCCTTGGCAACAGAGGTACTGGACTGCAGACTGGTTTGTGTGATCAGGACTTTCCCAGTGGCTCACACTGTGGGGAGGGGACATAGCTCAGTGACAAACTGTATACTTCATATGCAGAAAGTCCCAGGTGAAGCCCCCAGCCTTGGCAGTTCAAAGGGAGCTTGAGACCACTGGAGTAGATGATACTGAGCAGGAAGGACCAAATGTACTGATCTTGTTGAACATATATTCACACATTTCAGATCTGAAGCCCAGCTTGGCCAAATCACCTGTTTGCAAGGGGGCCACCAAGGACACAAAACTGTGGTATTCAATCTGTGGCTTGCAGAGAGCCACATTCAGGATTGCTATCAACCCAAAGAGCCACGCTGATTCCAATACTTGTTTCAAACTGGGAACTACTTGCCAACCACAATCCCCAGCAGTCAAGGGTCTCACCCATTTTCCTGGAACATGCAGAAGGGGCCACAGTGGGGAACAGTGCTCAGAACAGCCATAGGTGGCATGTCCTAAGAACCTAAGAGGAGCCATGTTGGATCAGGCCAGTGGCCCCTCCAGTCCGACACTCTGTGTCACACAGTGGCCAAAAAAACAGGCGCCATCAGGAAGTCCAGCAGTGGGGCCAGGACACTAGAAGCCCTCCCATTGTTGCCCTCCCCAAGCACCAAGAATACAGAACATCCCTGCCTCAGACAGAGAGTTCCATCTATACACTGTGGCTAATAGCCACTGATGGACCTCTGCTCCATATGTTTATCCAATCCTCTCTTCATAGAATCACAGAATCATAGAGTTGAAAGGGACCTCCAGGGTCATCTAGTCCAACCACCTGCACAATGCAGGAAACCCACAAATACCTACCCCAAATTCACAGGACCTTCATCGCTGTCAGATGGCCATCTAGCCTCTGTTTAAAAACCTCCAAGGAAGGAGAGCCCACCACCTCCTGAGGAAGCCTCTTCCATTGAGGAATCGCTCTAATGGTCAGGAAGTTCTTCCTAATGTTGAGTCGGAAACTCTTTTGATTTAATTTCAACCCATTGGTTCTGGTCCTATGAAGCCGTCTACGCTGATAGCTGCCACCACCTCCTGTGGCAGTGAATTCCATGTGTTAATTATCCTTTGGGTGAAGAAGTACTTCCTTTTGTCCGTTCTAACCCGACTGCTCAGCAATTTCATCGAATGCCCGCGAGTTCTTGTATTGTGAGAAAGGGAGAAAAGTACTTCTTTCTCTACCTTCTCTATCCCATGTAAACAGCCACTCATGACTCATGAGCCATTGAGTATCCCTCGTATAAAACATACATTCATGCTGTCTCACCCTTGTGCACTGAAATATGAAAATGAAATTTAGTATTTATTTATGTTGATTTATAGTCCGCCCTCCCCGCAAGCAGACTTAGGGCAGATTACATCACATAAAAATACATGGGAAGTTAAAACATGCATAGTAAGTTAAAACAGTTCAAACAAGAATTCAAAAGAGATGGCCGTCATCTGGGAATACACCAAGTCAAAAATAGGAGCCACAGGTAACAAGGACTTCTGACAAATTGGGCCAGTGCAGAGTATTAAGGCTACAGCAGGCAGTCAACTTAATTGTGCCATTATGAAATCGTTCTTAGTTGGCAATCCAAACAGCAGGTTAACCCTGCCCCCTCTCCACCCTCTCTCAAGTGGATGAGGGGGAAATGCGAATTGTCTCAATACGGATTTTTGAAACATGAACTGTTGAGCATTGTACATTTCCAGAGTAAATGTGTACATTACCCACATCTAATTGCCCCCTAAATAATTAGTCAAAAGAGGCAGGCTTACAGTCTGCAATTACACATTATCATTTTGAAGGCAGCCTGGCCTCCATTTGGTGAAAATGGAAAATGCAGATCTGAGAGCCTCATATGCTCTCCGGCCCCAGCCAGGCATTCATGTGCCGCCATCACTCTCCACATTCATGGCTGCAATTTTCAGAGTCAGAGCAGAACAGCAAGAAAGGGACTGCCTGAGAAATGGAAACACGCACATCCTGTAGCTCAGCAACAGCCACACAAAAGCCCAACACTGTTCTTCTTCTCTCCTTTTATTCCCCCAACAATTTTACAAGTTGTTTTGTCCTTCCAAGGCCTGACACCAACTGAAGAGAGAGACAGAGAAGTGAACACAAAAGGAAGAATCCACTTCAACAGGATGTTTATGTTTCATCAGAGAGAAAAGGATCCCCAGCCTCCTTTCCTCAACCAAGGGCAACAAGTTCGAGCAGGGCCAAAAGCCTGGGTTGTACCCAAGGACTCTGGGAGTGTCTAGGGTCTCTGTGCCAGCTGCAAGCCGCGGAAGCTTCGTCAGAGCCAATTCCCCACCCATCACCACCCAGAGGCAACTGTGCAGGCTGGAATTCCTCACAAGGGGCAGAGCCAGCCATGTTGCTTCTCCACCCAACAGCGGATTGGCAAGGATCCTGAACTTCCAGCTACTTTGCTACGTTGTCCTCAGGAATAAAATACACAAGAAGAGGAAAGAGGAAGGATGGGATGGATCTGGCTTTGTACCTCACAGGGTGGCTTCTCTCGATCGCTTCACACAAGGGATGCCAACCTCCAGATGGTGAGAACCCAAAGAGAAACCGTGACAAAATAAGCAACACAATTGTTAATTCATTTGCAATTATTGAAGTATGAAACTTCAAAGCACTGATTATTATAATCTAATTCAACAATTATTAATATATCAAGGTCACTGCATATTAATCCTTTCCAAAATGCATCTAAGCACACACTTCATTAGAACAAATGGCTTAAAGTGCTTAGTGCTGCAAAGTGCTTGTAGGTCAAAGAGCCTGTGCAGATTTTTCTTTCCAAAAGGAATGAATCCAAAGATTCCCCGACGTCCCTCTGACGGAGCCTGGAGCCGGCAGGACGCTTGTCGCACCGTTTCGCACCGTTTCCACTGTCTTTATCAAAGAGGGATATCCAAATTGATGTATTTCACAATGGCACTATTAGCAAGGACTAAAGCCGGCTCCAGGCTCCGTCAGAGGGACGTCGGGGAATCTTTGGATTCAATCCTTTTGGAAAGAAAAATCTGCACAGGCACTTTGCCCTACAAGCACTTTGCAGCACTAAGCACTTTAAGCAATTTGTTCTAAAGAAATGTGTGCTTAGATGCATTTTGGAAAGGATTTATACGCACCGACTTTGATATATTAATTGTTGAATTGGATTATAATAATCAGTGCTTTGAAGTTTCATACTTCAATAATTGTAAATGAATTAACAATTGTGTTGGTTATTTCGTCACGGTTTCTCTTTGGGTTCTCATTCTCTCCGTGATTCTCTCCATTGCGTTTCTTTTCTAACCTCCAGATGGTGGCTGGAGATCTCCTGGGATTACATGTGATGTCAGGTGACAAAGATCAGTTCATCTGGAGAAAATGTCTGCTTTGTAAGGTGGACGCTATGGCATTACACCCTGCTGAGTCCCTTCCCTGTCCCCAAATGCTGCTCCACTATCTACAGTAGGTATTTCCCAACCCAGAGCCAACAACCCTGCTTCACATGGCATAGATTCTTTTGACCAAACAAAAAGGAACAAGAAAGAGAGTAATAACGGTTGTTTCATAGATTAGGTTGAGGGAAAAAACTGGGTTTTCTACTGCGCGAGCACTCTGCAAGTAGCTGTGGCCATCACAGCCGATGGGGTCGCTGCATAACATACACATCCTCGTGTTGAATGCACACTTTACATTTTAAAGTGAACACCTAAGATGCTTCATGCATGAAGAGACCTAACTGTGCCCTGACCCGAATGGCCCACGTTAGCCTGAACTTGTTAGATCTTGGAAGGGAAGATAAGCAACGGTGACTCAGGTCAGTATTTGGATAAGGAAGTCCAAGGCCATTATGCAGAGGCAGGCGATGGCAAACCAGCTGGTGTAGTGGTTAAGTGTGCGGACTCTTATCTGGGAGAACAGGGTTTGATTCCCCACTCCTCCACTTGCACCTGCTGGAATGGCCTTGGGTCAGCCATAGCTCTGGCAGGAGTTGTCCTTGAAAGGGCAGCTGCTGTGAGAGCCCTCTCAGCCCCACCCACCTCACAGGGTGTCTGTTGTGGGGGAGGAAGGGAAAGGAGATTGTGAGTCGCTCTGAGACTCTTGAGTGGAGGGCGGAAGTCAGTCAGTCAGTCAGTCAGTTTATTGCGGCTCTAGGCCAATCGACAGCAACAACACAACTCATCAATAACAGTACAACACAACACCAAGTTGAAATATAACATAACAATATAAAACTTGTACATCCATCAAAGTGGTAATAAAATTAGCTGACATAGGCAACACTTAACTAAAAGCATCTTCTTTCAAATACAGACAGCATTAAATTTCTTCCTGTCAAGGTCGGTAACATATAGAAACTTAGCAAGATCCAAAGAGAGTTGATCACTCCCATCCCCTAAGAGGAAGTAAATGGTTTGGGCCTGATTTAAAGATTCAGCTAGCATTAGATGGTTCCGCAAAAGTCTGTACCTTGCCTCTGTATGGAAAAGACAGTTCAGAATAAGGTGGGAAACCGTATCGACCTCCTCCAGGCCGCACGGACAGAGCCTGTCTTCTAACGGGAGCTTGTGGAAACGGCCCCTCAGTACTGCTGTGTCCAGAATGTTCAGGCGTGCCAAGGACAGCATCCGCCTGATCTTAATTGGCTGTATCTTTTCTAGATACCTGGCACATTTAAGGTCACTTGTAAAAAAGGTTGGGATATACATCCCCCCAACTTTGGCCAGAGATTGTTTTAACTCCAATTCCAGTAATCGGTCTCTGATAATTTCTTTTGCCCCGTTCTTGAACATGAGGGCTAGGGAATCAATATTCAGATCACATTCCTCTAATTTGGAATTTAATTTCCTCAACCAATTGCTGACAAATGAGTCGTAGGAGGGCGGAAAATAAATCCAATGTCTTCTTCTTCTTCTCTGTTTGAAAACCCCTTGAAGGGGCACCATAAGTCAGCCTTTCTGCCAGCCTAACCATAAGCCCTCCTTAGCAAAGTTCAGGCAGTATTGCAGTCATGGGGTTGATCAGGTAGAAGGCAGCAGAGGAACCAAAAGCATTCTGCAACAGGGGCACAGACATCCTTCTAGGAATATACCACTCATCCAGCAGGCTCTGACTGGCAGCAGCTCTCCAGCACCTCCAGCAAGGACCTTTCACAGCCCAAAGGCTGACATTGGAACCTTGTGTATGTTCTGATTCTCCCACAAGGTAATATGGCTGTCTTTTTGTACACCTCAATTCACTGACCAATCCCAACTGAGGGTGGGTAGCCTGCCTTTTTTGTGTTTTAACAATTTATTAATAACACATGGTTACAGTAATTAATTGTCTCTTTTCTATACTAACCCATATGATATTTCAACCCCCCCCTCCAATATTTGACTTCCCTGAAGTTGTAAATTTAAATTCAATTATAAAGGTACCGCTAACCAATCAAAATTCAATATTTTTCTTCTCTCATTACTACTAAAAAATTGTCCAATGACTTTTTATATTCCATTCTTTCTCCATATATCTTTTAAATTTCTTCCACTCCTTTTTGAATATATCTAAATCATAGTCTTTTAAAGTTTTAGTTAATTTGTCCATCTCACTCCACGATAAAACTTTCACAATCCAGTCCCATTTCTCTGGTATTTTTCCCTGTTTCCACAGCTGCGCATACAATGTCCTAGCAGCTGAGAGCAAGTACCAAATTAAAGTCCTGTCTTCCTTTGGAAATTTTTCTAACTGTAATCCAAGCAAAAAAGTCTCTGCAGTTTTCTTGAAGTCATAACCCACAATTTTGGAGATTTCTTGTTGTATCATCTTCCAATACTCTTTCGCTTTTTCACAAGTCCACCACATGTGAAAGAAAGAACCTTCGTGTTTTCTACATTAGTAGCCTGCCTTTTTTAAAAGGCTGCTTAACAAAAATTTAAGCCAAATTTAAAGTGCATCCAACTTCTGGTCAACTGACACACTGTCGTGGTAGGTGTAATGGTTAGAGTGTTGGGTTAGGATTGGGAAGACATAGGTTTGAACCCCCATTCTGCCGTGGAAGCTTGCAGGGTGACCCCTTGTGGCCAGTCACACACACTCCCAGCTGAACTGACCCCGCAGGGTTGTTGTGAAGGGAAAATGGAGAATGTTGTAAGTCACTTTGGGTCCCCACTGAAGGGAAATGCCTTCTCCACACACACTGCATTCTCTCCACTCTGCCATCTGTGTGTGGGCACCCATCATGTAGAATGGACACCTTGTGCCTTCTCTAGCCTGCTCAGCAGTGACATGGCTCAGGGACAGCGAAATGCACAACAGGTGGTATCACATCCAGGAAGTGAATCTGTGCACTCCCAGAGAAGAAAGAAAATGGCCACAAAGAAGCTGTTTACAGAGGTGGCCCCACTAGCCACATCTCTAAACAATGCAGAAAAAATACTGCAAAAGCTATAAGGCTTTAAAACAACCTCTCCATTCAAGAACACATTTGCGACTTTCCTTCCTGTGGGAGAACACTTTAACCTTCCAGAACATTCAGTGGGTGACCTCAGAGTTGTTGTTTTACTGCAAAGGAACTTCAAGAACAGAACGGAGAGGGAAACTGCTGAATTACACATTATTATGAAACTTGGAACAAACACCTCCCCAGGACTGAACAGGGATATTGGTTTCTTATCTCATTACATATGCTAAACCCACTTTCATCAAGTATAGCTATATAGCCACAGTATTCCAAACGTATTTCTCTTTTAGAATAGTGTATCAGAATAATGATTTTTGTATTGACATACTCAAATAAGAGATATTGGCTGTTTATCTCATTACATATACTAAACCCATCTTCCACTATATTTTAATGTATTTTTTTCTAATGGCGAACTAGAATGATGTTTTTATGTATGTTACATGTTAAAAGGTAAATTAGTTGGATGGGCAAAACCTCTGAAATGCCCTCATTTTGGCCCAGGCTTACTAGCAATAGAATAACTAACAGACATTCTCACATTCTGACATGTTACTGTTTTATTGGTTTCCCACTAATGCTAAAGGAAGTACTTCTTCACCCAAAGGGCGATTAATGTGGAATTCACTGCCACAGGAGGTGGTGGCGGCCACAAGCATAGCCACTTCAAGAGGGGGTTAGATAAAAATATGGAGCAGAGGTCCATCAGTGTGTGTGTGTGTGTGTATGTGTGTGTGTATATATATATTTTGCTACTGTGTGACACAGAGTGTTGGACTGGATGGGCCACTGGCCTGATCCAACATGGCTTCTCTTATGTTCTTATGACTAGGGCAGTGATGCTCTGTATTCTGGTGCTGGGGGGGGGGCACAGTTGGAGGGCTTCTAGCCCCACTGATGGACCTCCTGATGGCACCTGGGTTTTTTGGCCCCTGTGTGAAACAGAGTGTTGGACTGGAGGGGCCACTGGCCTGATCCAACATGGCTTCTCTTATGTTCTTATGTGACACAGAGTGTTGGACTGGATGGGCCATTGGCCTGATCCAACATGGCTTCTCTTATGTTCTTATGTGACACAGAGTGCTGGACTGGATGGGCCATTGGTCTGATCCAACATGGCTTCTCTTATGTTCTTATGTGACACAGAGTGTTGGACTGGATGGGCCATTGGCCTGATCCAACATGGCTTCTCTTATGTTCTTATGTGACACAGAGTGTTGGACTGGATGGGCCATTGGCCTGATCCAACATGGCTTCTCTTACGTTCTTATGTTCTACCAAGATCAAAGGTTTTCTCAATTTGTTAATTTTGTTATTCTGCCATTGGATTTTAACTTTATACCACTTTGCATTCTAAACCCCACCAGCTATACGTAGCTCTGCTCACTGTACCCCATCCCCTCGTCTGGAGAAGTGTGCATGCACACAAAAGCTCACATCCTGAATAAAACTTAGTTGGTCTTCAAGGTGCTCCTGGACTCCTGCTTTGTTCTGTTGCTTCAGACCAACACAGCTGCCCACCTGGATCTTCCCTCCCTGCTGCAACAGCTGACCTGCGGAACTTTATCTTCCACTTTTCTAATCTGGTCTGCCTGGAATTTTCTGTTGGGTTGTAATATAGTCCTTTGTACACATTGCTGGGATATATACAAACAAGAAGTGATTGCATCTGCAATATTCACCTAGATATAATTTTGGCGATACTTTTTGATGATTGACTTATTTGCAATAACATACCTTCAAAGGACAGCATTTCAAAACATGTTTACTGAAGAGAGAGAGAGAGACTTGTTCTTCATGGTATTTTCTATTCTAATTTCCCTTTGATACTCGGTGGTTTGGTCGTGTTTGTTGTTGAGCAATGCGGGGACGGGGGGGGGGGGGCGGCGGGAAACACTGCAAAAGCTGTAGTGCTCTAAACCAGCCTCTTTGTCGGGGGACATGTGTGCAGCTTCCCTCTCTGCTGGGAGTGTTTAAGAGCCTGGCAAGCTGCTGAGAGGCAGGAGGCCTGCTGCATTTGTCAGCTTTTCACACCATTAAGCCAGCCCATTTCAGAAGTTTGTGGCCAGTCACACACACTCCCAGCTGAACTGGTTTCCATTTCAGAAGTTTGGCGGCGGCAGCTAGCTGCCCTTTTTCAGTTTGGCTCTCCAAGGTTTCCGATCTCTCTGGAATAACAAATTCAATTGGATGCATGTAGGGGGCTGCCAAAGACCAGGGTGGGGAGGTGTTAATTGGTTCCGACTAATAAAACCTTGTTCTGTCAGCTAACCTGCACAGAGAATCCAAAAACTCCAGTAAATTCTACCACACACACACACACATTACTGCTGGGGTTTGGTCTGGTCCATTCTGTACCACCAAACTCCATTTTGACAATCCATGGTCATCTGACAGCAATGCTGATTCTGTGAACTTAGGCAGATCGTGGGACAGGAGGCAGGAAGGGTTGCATCAGTGCTGAGTCCTCATGGCCCTTTCTTACACGCCCAGGGAAATGCTGATTGACACTGGGTTCAGGCACCAATTTTTCTCCAGGCCACTTTGACCAGGGATCCTGAAGGTTTTGGTCATCTTCTGGGCATGGAGCAGGAGTCACTGGGGATGTACGTGTGTGTGAGGGGGGGAAGCATTTGTGAAGTTCCTGCATTGTGCAGGGGGTTGGGCCAGATGACCCCAGAGGCCCCTTCCAACTCTATAATTCTAAAGCATATGTGACCTGCATGTAAAAGTTCTTGAAAATGACACGGTGATTTTAAGCAGTGGGTGAATGTTTGGGCAACATCTGCAAACCAGATTCATTTATTAAAAACCTAGATTAGGTGGTGGTGGAAAGTGCCACCGGTCACATTCTATTTATGGCAACCTCACAGGGTTTTCAAGGGAAGAGACATTAAGAGAGGGGTTGCCTCTGCATAGCTCTAAGTCACTTTGGGTCCCCACTGAAGAGAAATGCCTGGACTTTCTTGGTGGTCTCCCATCCCAACACTAACCAGGGCTGGCCCAGCTAAGCTTCTGAAATCGGATGAGATCAGACTAGTTTTTACATTCCCCCCCAAAAAAATATTGAGGGGGTTATTCTGTTTAGTTAAAAATGGCAAGGGCCTGGTGGGCATTGGGGGGAAGGGTGGTTAAATATCGGCAGTGTTTACACACATTATACCCTTTGAGCCCAGAAGTCATAACTAAAGTTTTATTCAATTATATATAAGCAGCAGCCAAAGCTAGGTTGCCAGGCCCCATAGTCATGCCAGTGGGGGGATTTGGGAGGCAATCCAGGAGTGGGTAAGGATGTCACATGACACACTGGCAACATTAGGGGCGATGCTCAGCTTTCTAGGCAGCACTCTATGAAACTTCCCTCAAACCATAAGAGTTTTGCCCAAAAAACAGAGTGTCCCTCCCAGTGTCACCAATGCCCACTTCCAAGTGATGGCAGCACATTGTGTGTGGCGTTGCTGTTTGGGGGGTGGGGGAAGTTTCTCCTGCTGGCCATCTTTAACCACTCAGTAAGAAACGGCTCTCGAAAAAAGTGACTGGGAAGGGAGCTGCAGCAACCTCTTGAGGAATGCACCGCACAGCGTGGGTGCCACCACCAACAAGGCCCGACTTCCTTGTTCTGTGGCAGAATGTGCCTGCTCTGACCTGCAGAGCCATTCCACCCTGCCCACCCCAAAGAGCTTTGAATCCTGTCTGGAGGATATTCTAAAAAACTGTAACAGAAGCTCAAATAAAGATACGCAACAGATTAGTAACAGTACAAACAATTCCAAAAAGAAGCTAGTGTGGTTTATGAGAAGAGTTTACTAATTTGCAAAACATAAGAAGGCCTCCTTAAAAAAACACACAAACAAAACAGTCTTGCCCAAATTAAGAAAGTAACACAGAGAAGAAGTTAAGAAAGATGATAATCAGGCAACCAAACAAAACCAAAACTTGAGGAGCAAATTGCTAAAAATCGAATACAATAAAAGTTCCTTTGTTTTTATTTACAGCCAGTGTGGTGTAGTGGTTACAGTGTCAGACTAAGATCTGGGAGACCCAGGTTCGAATTCCTCCTCTGCCATGGAAGCTCCTTGGGTGACCTTGGGTCAGCCAAGCCCTCTCAACCTATCCTACCTCACAGGGTTGCTGTGAAGGTAGAATGGAGGAGAGGAGAATGATGGGAGCCCATTAGGTCCCCAGTGGGGGGAAGGCAGGGCATAAATAAATAAATATTTTATCCCACCTTGTCTCCAATTGCAACGGAAGCAGGAAAGTGTCTATGGAGGAGACAAAGGAGTGAAAGGGTTGTTTAAAAAGCACAGGGAGATTGCAGAGAAGCCGAACACATGCTTTGCCAGTCTTCATGGTGGAAGATGCTGAACAGATACTCATTATCAGACCTCCTCTCTTGCAGGAAGCCTCCAAAGAACCAAGTCGGGGGAAGCACAGGGAGCAGGTTTAGATTACAACATCTGCAAGAATAGGGGGGGTGAGCAATGTGGAATATTCTTGAAGCAAACAACCACATACCCAAGGGAGATGAAACTGCTGTGGAACTGGCAGAATCACAAAACCGCCATCCCATCCCCCTCTCCTCAATACAAGATTGTAGCAAATCAAACTACCTTTTTGCAATATAAAAGTGTGGTGGGAACCCAGCTGAACAGAAGCCTCCTAAAGGCTGCCCTTAACGCAAAAAAGCCATTGTCTGCTACCATAACACTTACATTTTTAATGCTGTATACAAATACTTCCTCATTTGGCATTTTAATTCATAAAAAGCACTTGGGAATTTAAGTTAGGTGGGAAGCCATGTTGGTTTGAAGCAGCAGAACAAAGTTCGAGTCCAGTGGCACCTTTAAGAAGACCACAGGAAGGTTGCCAGGTTCAGCTCAGGAAATACCTGGGGACTTTTGGGGTGGAGCCTGGAGACTTTCCTATTCCCTATGAAAACATTAAAAATACAGCAGTGCACTTCCACTAAATGAAAGTGTAAATTGTCATACCCCCACAAGTCCCTAGTCAGGCTTTGGTAGCACTTCCAAGTACAGTTTTAATAAGGGACACACACAGAGAGAACAGCCAAAATAAACACAGTTTACAAGCCCACACTTTTGTGATCTCACTGGGACAATGGTATAAATTGTTTTATTCACAGGAGTTGCTGAATCTGTTGTATTTCAATCAGCTTCTTCAGACTAACACAGAAAACCAAAAGTAAGCAAGAGAGCAGTCTAGGAGGTTTTCCTCCAACCCATAATCAGGTTCTAGTTAAGCTTTTACTATCCATCCTATAACATGCACACGACTTCTGAAACAAATGGAAAACAAACAAAGGGTCTGTTCTCTCTTCCTCTCTCACACACTTCACAACTTACTGGGAAGAATCAAATGGCTCAAGACTGCTCCCCCCCCCCCCCCCCCGTAGCTTTCCTCCTGCTGAGATTTAAAGGCATACACACACTCCCAAACTGAAACAGTTAGTTTGCAAGCTTCTTCTAAAATGTCCTGTTGAGATTTAAAGACACCTTAGGGCTGCTGGGGTACAGTTTCCCCCTGCTGGCCAGCTGGACAGTGGTGGGGAGCAGCCTCCAAAATCAGGGGAATCCCCCACCCAGACCTGGGGACTGGCAAGCCTGGTTGTCAGTGGGGGTTGTCCCCAGCTCCTCTTTCCCATTGCCACTCTGAGTGGTGGTGCCAACGGTGTGACATCACTTCCAGGGGAAACCCAGAAGTGACATCACAGTTCTCTAAAAATCCCTGGAAACTCTATGGTAGTACCACAGCATTTTCAGCTATTCCTAGAGATGTGTGACTTCGCTTTCATCTGCACCCCCATGTCTCTTCCCTGGCATTTTGCTTGCTTCACAGCCAGCATTGGCTACCCTACTGTACGGGAACAGCAGTGGGATCAAACTGCGTGTTGGGGTGAGGTAGGTTGATGGTCATCTTGGCAATGTTACTTCCAGCTGCATAACCGGAAATGTCATGCATTGTGCAATGCTCTAGCAAGCCCTCTAAACTTGATGGTAGAACAACAGACTTGGGGAAATCTCTACAGCATTACATCACACTCATGGCGTCATTTCCAGTTATGCAACCAAAAGTGATGCCTTCCATTGTGCTGCCCCCAAGCTTCAACTATCAACCTTAATGTCCCCAAACCTGATTTCTGAGCCTCAAAGAAGTCCAGTTTGATTCTTCTAAAAACTCCTGAGTTTGGCCTGTTACAGAGCCCCATGGCGCAGAGTGTTAAAGTTGCAGTACTGCAGTCGGAGCCCTCTGCTCACGACCTGAGTTCGATCCCCGGTGGAAGCTAGGTTTTCAGGTAGCTGGCTCGAGGTTGACTCAGCCTTCCATCCTTCTGAGGTGGGTAAAATGAGTACCCAGCTTGCTGGGGGAAAAGCGTAGATGACTGGGGAAGGCAATGGCAAACCACCCCACAAAAAGTCTGCCGTGAAAACGTTGTGAAAGCAACGTCACCCCAGAGTCGGAAACGACTGGTGCTTGCACAGGGGGCCTTTCCTTTCCTTGGCCTGTTACAGACCTAGCTACAGTAAACAAAAAGTATCTTTTGTCCGTGGAAGTAAGGTAACCATGTGATCCCAGGACCTCAGGGCTGTGGTGAAGGCTAGGTAAAGACGATAATCCAACCATCTGTTTAATATGAAGACAGAGAGGGCAGGCATGTCCTTGCTGTACATAAAGCTGAAGAGCCGCAGCTTTGCTTATGTGATGGCATGCTGATAAAGATGTGTGCTGATAAAGATGAGACCCATCTATGACATCTACGATCGATAATTAAAAGGATTACTCTGATGAGAACGACAAACAAGGAAGGGAGTTTTCTCAGAAGATGCTCTAGCTGATCCGCCCTCCCTGGAAAAATGACTGAATAATAAATGTGGCGGAGAATGTGAGAAGCAGGAAAAAGTTGCCACTGCTCCTAAGAACTAGAAAGGCTGCCTCTGATCAATGAACATGTTTATTGAAGACGAGATCAGACCACCCCCAAACCCCCCAGGATTTTCCCTTCTGAAGCTCCTGAACTTTTTTCCTGCCTCAACTTTAGGCCTCCCCCCGCCTCTTTTGATGCTGCTGATCTTGCCTGGTTGCCTTGGTGCATTTTGATTTCATCTTTGAAAGGATAATTGTATTTTTTCCTGATTGGAATATGTTTGGAGGTTTCCCTGATGGATGGATTCCATCTAGGAATCTCAGAAGGCAAAAAGGTAGCGGCTCAAACGGCTTTAAAATAAGGTAGAAACACAGGGGGACTTTGAGAGGCCCAACTCAGTCTTCAGCTACAGCGGATGTGTCAAACATACGGCCTGGGGGCTGAAACCAGCCTGTCCAGGGCTCTAATCCAGCCTGTGAGTGACTGGAGGAAACCAGTCCAAATGTGGACTGGAAGGGTCTATTTTAGGGTTGCCCAAATGCAGGTCCTCCCCAGGGTCTCCCCACAGATCTCCAGGGATTGCCCAATCCCCAACTGGCAACTATAATGGGTGAGAAGGGTTGGTTTGGTCCTGAGCTCTGTGCGGCAAGTCCCCATGGGGCCTGCCTGCTGTCCTTGGCCAAGGCCAGAACACACTGTCTGCCACAGCTGCCTCTTCCTCCAGCCAGAGAATGCTGGGCTCCTGACTGGGCTGCCTGAAAGATGGCTGGCTGTTCACATGTGGCAGACAGAATCTCTTTGGCCCCAACTCCCCGAGCCCAGCTGAGTGGCTTCCCACTTGAAGGCAGCCCAGGGAAGGCACTGCAGACATAGACACCTGTAGAGAGCTGCTGGCCAGCTTGCCAAATGTGGCCATGTATATAAGTATGGGTCCAGAGTGCTAGCCAGGCTGGGCATGCTGTCTGCAGCAGTGTTATGCGACAATCTGAATGGAAGCAAGGGAAGGGCAAGGCAAAGGTCAGGGATGCAAGCAGCATTCAGAAAACCACTCTGATTTTGCACATGGTAGAGGCAGGCGCTGGATGTCCATCTGTGCACTTGCACATGGGGAGTAATACTTGGTGGTTGGATAATGCTATGGAGCTGGCAGGAAATAAAAGTCTGCAAAAGGTAATTAAAACAGAGGTGGTGTCTTTGGAGAGTGGCAGCATTCGCAGATTGCTTGTGGTGCCAGGGCTAGCCTGACCCTGCAAATCACAGAAGTTAAGTAGGGCCGGCCTTGGTTAGTACTACCAAGGAAGTATTTGGATGGGAGACCACCAAGGAAGCCCAGGGTTGCTATACAGTGACAGACGATGGCAAGCCACCTCTGAAGGCCTCTTGCCTGGAGAACTTTCTTAAGTCAGTTGTGACTTGGGGGCACTTTACACACACACACTCACACAAAGCAGCACCAGAGCACAGACACATCATCCAGTGACTCTGAGAGGTCCTTGTACTTTCTGTAGGCGCCAATCTCAGTTACGTGCAGCAGACTCCCTTCCCCCACCGAGAAATTTCACTAGCTGGCCTCTTACTCAGGCCCTTCGGACTTAGTCGCATGGATCCACACTATTAGACTGGATGACTACAACAAGCTTTGTGTGGGGCTGCCACTGAAAACTTGTCGGAGAGCCAGTTTGGTGTAGTGGTTAAGTGTGTGGACTCTTATCTGGGAGAACCGGGTTTGATTCCCCACTCCTCCACTTGCACCTGCTGGAATGGCCTTGGGTCAGCCATAGCTCTCTTATCTGGGAGAACCGGGTTTGATTCCCCACTCCTCCACTTGCACCTGCTAGCATGGCCTTGGGTCAGCCATAGCCCTGGCAGAGGTTGTCCTTGAAAGGGCAGCTGCTGTGAGAGCCCTCTCCAGCCCCACCCACCTCACAGGGTGTTTGTTGTGGGGGAGGAAGGTAAAGGAGATTGTGAGGCACTCTGAGACTCTTCGGAGTGGAGGGCGGGATATAAATCCAATATCTTCTTCTTCTTCTTCTTCTTCTTCTTCTTCTTCTTCTTCTTCTTCTTCTTCTTCAGCTGGTCCAAAATGTGGCAGCAAGATTCCTCCCTGGAATCAACAACTGAGAAGACGTAACTCTAGCACTGCACCAACTGCACTGGTTACCTGTTGGCTTCTGGGCCCAAGTCAAAGTGCCAGTTATTCCCTTCATGGACTGGGCCTCTCATACATATGGAATCGCATCACCTGGCAAACCCCAAAGCACCAGCTACATCCTTCAGACAGCTTTCTCTTCCTGGCACCCTTCCATATGGCAACAGTCAGGATGAGAGCTTATTCATCGGATCTCGGAAGCTAAGTAGGGTCAGTACTTGGATGGGTGACCACCAAAGAAGGCTCTCCAGAGGAAGACCCTAACCCTAACCTTTATGTCTCGCTTGCCTTGAAAGCCCCTTGCCAGGGTTGACATAACACAGCTGTGATGATGACACTTCACACACACACAGAGGTCAGTGGCCATCCTGTCCTGCATAGCCCAGGCTAGCCTGATCTTGACAGATCTCAGAAGCTAAGAAGGGTAGGTACTTGGAGGGGAGACCACCAAGGAAGAGCCTGCAGAGAAAGGCCATGGCCAACCACCTCTGCTTCTCACTTGCCTTGAAAGCCTCTTGCTGGGGTCACCATAGGGTTGCCAAGTCCAATTCAAGAAATATCTGGGGACTTTGGGGGTGGAGTCAGGAGACTTTGGGGGGGTGGAGCCTGGAGACATTGGGGGTGGAACCAAGATCAAGGCTGTGACAAGCATCACTGAACTCCAAAGGGAGTTCTGGCCATCACATTTAAAGGGACAGCACACCTTTTCAATGCCTTCCTTCCATAGGAAATAATGAAGGATAGGGGTACCTTCTTTTGGGGCTCATAGAATTGGACCCCCTGGTCCAATCGTTTTGAAACATGGGGGGTATTTTGGGGAGAAGCACTAGATGATATACTGAAAATGTGGTGCCTTTGCCCCAAGAAACAGCCCCCCCCCCGAGCCCCAGATACCCGCGGATCAATTCTCCATGATTTTCTATGGGAATAAATCTCCATAGGGAATAATAGAGTTCCCAGAAGACATTTCCCTCCCCTCCCCCCGCTTTCTGACTACCCTAAAGCGGGGGGAGGACCTCCAAACCGGGGGATCCCCTGCCCCCACCTGGGGATTGGCAACCCTAGTTCACCACAAGTAGGTTGTAACTTGGGAGCATTTACGTACATATATAACTTTTCACTGTACCATTCCCACCTTCAGCCTAAGGAGATAAGGCAGGACAAAAATAGTTTAATGTGTGTTTTTTTTGTGGAAGGGAAACCACCCAGTTTTATCTAAGCTCTTTTTTCTGTTTCCTCACCATTCCTCTGAAGTGTTTATCCATAAATGAAACAACCAAATTCACCTCAGAATCTCAAAATGCAGCTACCAATTATCTATCCCCTGTCACAAGGTCCCCTTTCCTTGGGCCCAGCCCATATATATATACATAATCCCCTGAAGTATGTAAGAAAAAAAATCTCTTTTCTTTCGGAAATGTCATAAGTAGACACTGCTGTTTACCACTTTTGAGGACACTATGGGCGTTTTCGCACTGACCTTACGCCGGAGCGACGTTCCTCTTCACCACGCAGCGTCTGCGCGGATTTCGCACTAATTGCTCCGCAGAACCCAGAAGTGCTGCAAAGTCCCGCAGCTTTTGCGCCGCAAATGTAAACTGGTTTTTGGCGGTTTACATTTGCGACGCAAAAGCCGCGGGACTTTGCGGCTCTTCCGGGTTCTGCGGAGCAATTAGTGCAAAATCCGCGCAGACGCTGCGCGGTGAAGAGGGACGTCGCTCCGGTGCAAGGTCAGTGCGAAAACGCCCTATGACTTTAAGCAGGTGGTGCATCTATCCCAGCAGCATCTATCCCTTTTACCTTCATCCCACCTGCATTCAGAAGCACCCTTGACGTGCTCCTCCCCCTGAGGCTCTACACCCAGAGAGGAAAATCAACAGTTGTCATGTAAGGCAGGCTGACAGCTGTTAAAGCTCAGCAAATCTGATCCTGGCTGTGCCTGGATAGGAGACCTCCAGGTAAGCCCATGGATGCAACTCTCAGCTCCAGAAGATAAGAAGGTGGGTCTATAGACCCTATATAAGCGAATCAGATCCCTGGCTGCTTGTGACTCATGACTAGTGTTGCCAGCTCTAGATGGGGAAATTCCTGGAGGTGGAGCCTGGAAGGGCAGGGTTTGAGTAGAGGAGGGACCGGCAGGGTAAAATGTCACAGAGTCCGCCCTCCCAAGCAGCCATTTTCTCCAGGGGAACTGATCTTGATTGTCTGGAAATGTAACAGCAGGAGATCTCCAGATGCTGCCAGTGGGTCACATTTTTTGTGTTAAGGGTCCAGGATGCACTATAACGTACAAAGACCTTTATTAACTGTTTATATAACTTAGCAACCAGTATTAGAATTAACAGATTGAACTGCTGCTTCAAACATAACTCTGCTGATCTTCTCTAACTCTCTACGGTCTATACAAAGGGTGGTCAAACTGTGGCTCGAGAGCCACATGTGGCTTTTTCACACATATTGTGCGGCTCTCGAAGCCCCCATTGCCCCATCAGCCAGCTTGCATTTTTCTCTTTAAATCACTTCTCCACACCACACCACACCAAGCCAGCCAGCAGCCTGGAGAATGAATTTAAAATTAAAGTCGCTTTCCTTCCTTCCTTCCTTCCTTCCTTCCTTCCTTCCTTCCTTCCTTCCTTCCTTCCTTCCTTCCTTCCTTCCTTCCTTCCTTCCTTCCTTCCTTCCTTCCTGTTTTGCAGCTCTCAGACATCTGATGTTTATGTCTTGTGTCTCTCAGACATCTGACGTTTATTCTATGTATCTCTTGCTTTAAGCAAGTTTGGCCACCCCCGATCTATACCATGTTAAGTACCACCCACTTAAAATCATAATGTCCTCAAAAGCAGTAAACAATGGTATCTACTTATGACATTTCAGAAAGAGAAGAGATATTTTTCCTGCATACTTCATGGGATTATACGTATGGGCTGGGACCATGCGACAGGTTTACCCTGGCCTACGAGAAACAACGTGTGGGCCCTAATCCTGATGGGAGGCAGATAAACACAAGCTTGCAGATGAGCTGCACCCATCTGATTTTACTCTGTCCCCAAATTCTGATAGCCTGTCAGTTATACGAGTTTACCAGAGTTGCCTCATACTGAGAAGGACTACTGATCTCTCAAGCCCAGTACTGTCTGCTCTGATGGGCTTTTGCCAGGACTACTGCATGAGAACCCTGGATATTCTGCCTCCAAGGCACGCTATCTACCCCTCCATTATGGCCCTTTCCCCTGGGAGTTCACATGAGCTGTTCCCACAGGATCTTGCAGCATGTAACTGCACATACTCTTCACGACACACACGCTGCCTTATATGCATTTTCCCACCAGCTTTCCAATTAATTAAGAGGCACTCACTGTGTGTGTGTAAATGCACAAACACATGTAGCAAAGTCACCTGCATTTTAAGAGACCTGGTATCTTTTGACACTATGAAGAACGTCAGACTATGAAATGTGGGAGACTATGAAATGTGACTATGAAATGACTAAGGAATGTGACTCTGGATCCACAGATGTTCCTATTTGGCTTTTCTGCTCTATAATATAAAAACAACAGACTGGTTTGCCTGGCCATTGTTCTCTTGAAGGAGGGAGAGTGCAAGATGAGGCATACAATTCTGATTTCCCAAAGGCACCGAGGAAGCAAAGGAAATTCTGCCTGGGCTTCATCCATATCCTTATCCGTTCTTCTCCAGGAAGGAAAAAGGCCGAGAGGGGAGAGAGGAAACTGGGGGACAGTCTTGCCACCCTTGAGAGAAACACTCTATTCCAGACATTTTAAAAATCCAGAACACACAACTTCCCCCTGCACAGAAAAGAAGAAAGCAAGTAAGCCCCCCCCCCATTTCCACTACTATATATAGCCACCAAAAAATGGGAGGAAACAGATGCTTGGTCATCTAGCAGCAGGAAAATCTCTTTAATGCCTCGAGCTTTACCAACGTAATGCAGCTCTAACAAGCAGATTGCAAAAATTTGAAGGTTTTTTTCTTTATACTTCTTAGACCCTTGAGAACCAGCATGACAGAGCAGACTCAGCAATGGCTGCTTAACATGGAGAACTGGGTTCAAATGATCCCAACTAAGTTCAAGCAAGGTGATCTGCCTAATTTACTTGACAGAGTTCTTGTGAAGTTAAAACAGCCCCATATGTGTGCTTGTGCATACGCCCCTCTCCATCTGGCCACATCCAGAAAGCTCTAATATGGGCCACAGAACTTCTGAACAAGATTGCTCAAACTGTTTGGATCCCTGAGGCTCAAACGTCAAACTGAGGCTCAAAGCTCAAACGTCAAATGTTAATTAGGTTTTGTAGAATCTTCCGGGCTCAAGTGCCGTGTTCTACTGGAGAAAGTTTTTCTTCCAGACGTTTCATTCTCAGCTGCGGAGAACATCCTCAGTGGCGTTGCAGCCGGAGCAGGCGCTCTGATGTTCTCCGCAGCTGAGAACGAAACGTCCGGAAGGAAAACTTTCTCCAGTAGAACACGGCACTTGAACCCGGAAGATTCTACAAACCCTAATGATGATGCCAGCCGTGAAAACCTGAAATCTTTGACAAATGTTAATTCATTGGTGAAAACGCCCCAGAATGTTCTTCTGCACAAACCGAACTGAAATGAGCAGGAGCTGCACACGGGCACTACTGCCTAGTGGAATGGACCCCTGTGGACCCCTCACCTGCCTGGATCCCACTCTGCCACCTTTCACGGGTGGGACCATGGCTCAGAGGCAGAGCAGCTGCACTGTGGCAGTCTGAACCTGGGCTTCCCACATCTCACCTGGACCTTATAATCACATCGCCATGCTGGTTCACCTGTGGCTCCCCACTTGCACCTCCAGCGAAAAGGTCTAGGCTTAGCCTAGATGTGCAGTCAAATAACATGGTAGAATCCCAGCTTTTATTTAGTTAGGATATTTGTATGCTGCCTCTTCAGAGTCCTGCTTGAGGCAGCTTATCAATCAATCAATCAATCAATTTTATTTGTATCCCACCCTCCCCGCCGAAGCAGGCTCAGGGCGGCTAACAACATAATCAATACAATAGTTTTACAGATATTTGAACACAACTAATTAATTTTAAAAATTCTAAAAATACATTATAGAAACACACATAAAGGCAAAATTTAAAATCGCAATTTAAGACTGCTTTAATCAAATGCAGTCCTAAGTCAATCGATCAATTTTTATTTGTATCCCGCCCTCCCCACCGAAGCAGGCTCAGGGCGGCTAACAACATAATCAATACAATAGTTTTACAGGTATTTGAACACAACTAATTAACACATTAATTAAAATTCTACTAAAACTCTAAAATCAATAAAATCATTAAAATTAACATATTGGTGCTATTATATAGATTCCACTAGCAGTTTCCCTTTAGTCGGTGAAGGCCAATCGGAACAGGGTGGTCTTGCAGGCCCTGCGGAACTGTTCGAATTCCCACAGGGCCTGCAGATCCTCCGGAAGCTGGTTCCATAGGCGTGGAGCCATAACCGAGAAAGCCCGATCACGGGTACTCTGAAGCATTACCTCTCTCGGCCCGGGGATAGTCAGCAAATTCTTCCCAGCTGACCTCAGAGCTCTCTGGGGTTCGTATGGGGAAAGACGGTCCCTAAGGTAGGCATAATGTCATAATTTGAAAAGAAGCCTTAGGGAGAAAAACAAGCCGCTGGACATATAGCATATAGGTGGAAATTTTGTGGTGGGGGAAAGATTCAGGGTTGGGGTGCCACCCCCCAGCTCTTAACAGGGTGTCCGTGGCACGGGCACCAACTGTGAAGAGCCTGGGTGTGATTCTGGACACCTCCTTATCACCTCCCCGAAATTCCAGCTGATCCAGAATGTAGCCGCTTAAGTCCTAACGTGAACCCCATACACTGCACACATCCATCCCATGCTTTGTGAGCTGCACTGGCTTCCATCACCCATCAGGTTCAAGGTTATGGTACTAACCTTTAAGGCTCTATATTGTCAGGGGCCCATGTATCTTTAGGACCGCCTCTCCTGGTATCCCCCCCCCCCCTGCTTCCCAAATGGTGCTACACTCAGCTGGTAAAGTCCCTGGCCCACAAGAGATCCAGCCACTCTGGTGGAATGCTCTGGAGCTTGGAAGGTAACCAGGATCGGCTCTGACTCGTATCTGGATGAGAGATCACCGAGAAAGGCCAGGGTCACTATGCAGAGGCAAGCGGTGGCAAACCACCTCTAAAAATCTCTTGCATCTCATCATTAAGGTAACCAGGATCGGCTCTGACTCGTATCTGGATGAGAGATCACCGAGAAAGGCAAGGGTCACTATGCAGAGCCAAGCGGTGGCAAACCACCTCTAAAAATCTCTTGCATCTCATTATTATCCTCATCAATCAGACATATTAATCATCCCAGCACAAGCTGAGCTCTGGGTGATGTACAGAATGTATATCACAAAAACAGCTAAAATGAGACAATAATTTAAATTAAAGTGATCCAAAAATCCTGGATGGCAGGCTTAGAGGACAGTGAAACTGGGTGCATTGGAAAGGGCAAGCTTCACTTTATCAAACCTGATGGTTCAAATTTAATTTGGTGAGATCAAAATTTTTGATCTTTTTTTACATGTCAGACCCGAAACAAACTCCTGCTAGGTCTGCTTCAATAGAGAAAATGCAAGCCCAATTAGATGCAATGGAAGCTAGGCTAATGAAGGGGGTGAAAGAAATGATAACTGCCTCTAAAGAAGAAATAAGAAAGGATATTGAGGACTCAAAAAAAGAATTAAAAAAAAAAAGAAATAGAGAATCTCGGAAATGATACTATGGTAATAACAAAAGTACAAGAAGTGGAAGAGAGAGTGAAAACACATGACTCCACCTTGTTAAAATTACAAGAAAAAGTGACAATTCATGACTGCAAACTGATGGAAACTCAGATTCGTCTGAGAGGTGTACCTGAAGATAAAGAATCAGACCTGAAAGAATGCACAATAAAAATAATTGCAGAATTTTTGGAGGAAGATCCTGAAGGGAATAGAAATATGTACGACTATATGTATAGAGTAAATTCACTCTATGCAAAAAAGAACAATATGCCAAGAGATGTGGTCATAAGATTTATGACAAAAGAAATGGTGGGAAAGATCATGAATAAAAACTTTGAAAAGTCATTGATAGTGGGAGGCAATAGAGTAAGAATTATGAAAGAACTGCCAAGACAAGTGCTAACTGATAGAAAGGCATATAAAAAATTGACAGAAAAATTACGTGACAATGGATGACTCCTAAAAAGTTGGCAAAGATGAACAATAAGATGCCAGATAGATGTTGGAAATGTAAAAAACATGAAGGTTCTTTCTACCATATGTGGTGGACTTGTGAAAGAGCGAAAAAGTATTGGCAGATGATTCAATAATAGATTTCTAAGATCTTGGGATACGAATTTAACAAAGTTGCAGAGACTTTTCTGTTGGGATTACAAATGGAAAAATTTCCAAAAGAAGATAGAACTTTAATCTGGTACTTGCTCTCAGCTGCTAGGACATTGTATGCGCAGTTGTGGAAGCAAGAAAAAATACCAGAGAAATGGGATTGGATTGTAAAAGTTATGACATGGAGTGAAATGGACAAGTTAACAAGAACCTTTAGAGACTATGATTTAGAAGTATTTAAGATGGAGTGGAAAAAGTTCAGAAGATATGTAGAAAAAGAGTGGAAAATAAAAGGACATTGGACAATTTTTGATAATGACTAAGAGGGAGGAGGATATTAATTTTGGTTCTTATTAATTAAGGGTCCCTTTAATATTAAGATTTTAAGTATATAACACCAGCGGGGGTCAAGTAACGGGCAGAGGGATGGGTAGAAAGTAATATATGGGATAGATTTTAAAAAGTAATTATTAATGATGTAAGAAATTGAAATTTATTACCATATGTTACTAATAAAATTGTTTGAAGTCAAAAATCCTGGATGGCATATCATGAGTATGATGGCCTGGGAAAATTCATCTGTGACTTGATGACAAAAAGCAAAAACTTTAGTAGACAGCCAAAAAGCTGGCAAAATAAAAACCCTAACTGAAAGTCTGAGTAAAAAGATGTGTTTTGCCTTGACACCTGAAAGAAAATAAAGCAGGCACTAGACAGCCCTAAAGTAGGCACCAAACACCCCCAAAGGTGTGGTACAACCACAAAAAATGCCCTGCCTCTAATCACCACCCACCTCAACTCTGAAGATGGGGGAGCAAAACAGCGCGGTAGAATGGAGTGTACTCCTTCAGGCAGAAGATACATCATTTCAAAGGCTTTCCCATGTCAAAAACTCTCTTCAAGTAAGGTCCTAGCACATCAGAATTCTAATTCTGTGCGCCCCTTGCTCTATTCGTTTCTTATCTGCAAGGCACCATTTATGCAACAGAGAATTCCAAAATGTGATCCTCCGTCTGCAGTATGATGCACCAGTGCATTCTACAACCTCCAAACTTTATCACTTGATTGTGCTGCAGGTATAGTTCAGGTGTCAGGGAGAGATTGTTGGAAAAGACCTTTCAGGGCTCAAGAGCCTGGAGAGCTGCGCCAGGTGGGCTTGTCAGCTCCAGAGTAGTCCTCAATAAGCAGGCCTCTTGCTGGTGTTCAGAAAAGTTTTATTTTTATTGATAGACTTAATACAGCAGTATGATTCTTTGCAAACTTGATGGGTGATCAGGTAGCAGCCACTACCAGATCCGCCTTTTTTCCATCTTCGGCAGGTACGGCAGTTGGCCCCCTTCCTGGAGCATGCCAACTTAGCAATGGTGACCCACGCTACGGTCACCTTGAGAATAGATCACTGTAATGCTCTCTACCCTTGACTCTGACTCGGAAACTACAGCTTAGTGCAAAACGCTGCGGCGCAGCTGTTAATGGGGCTCCCTCGTTGGGAGCACATTCAGCCAGTGCTGAAAGAGCTGCACTGGCTACCTATTGTGTTCCGAGTCCGTTTCAAGATGTTGGTATTGACCTTTAAAGCCCTTTAAGGTCAGGGGCCTGCCTATCTATGGGACCGTCTTTCGCCGCATGTTCCCCAGCTAGCATTGCGTTCAGGGACACAAAATCTACTGTCCATTCCTGGATCAAAGGAGGCCAGGTTATGCTCCACAAGGGCTAGGGCCTTCTCGGTGGCAGCACCAGGAATGTGGAATGCCCTCCCAGAGGCTATAAGGGCGCTGCGGGATCTTTCTACCTTCCGCAGGGCCTGCAAGACAGAACTGTTCCGACAGGCATTTAACATCTGACCCGGGAGAAGACTGTCACCCCACATCTCTAAAGAGCTAAGGTTACTATATGATCACTATCAGGAAAAGAATCCGCCTTTATTAAAGACAGCACCATATAATTTGTTTTAGAATGTTTTAATTGTAATTGTATTTTATTGGTTTTTAAATTGTAAATGCAAATATCTAAATTGACTGTTAGCTGCCTTGAGTCCCCTTGCGGAGAAGGTGGGATAGAAATTTAAGGTAAATAAAAAATAAATTTTAAAAAAATGTGTCGGATCTGGCTTTCATACTTGGAGACAGATCTATATATCCTCTCCCTGGGCCATTACAAGCCCGCCATAATTCAGAGCAAAAAGCCCACACAAAGCAAAGGTAACAGATTCTCACCCATTCTTACCACTGCATGCTAAAAGGTGCCAAGACAGTCTCTGAAGAGGAGAGATCACGTCCTTGAGTTCCAGACACGAACATCCCCGCCAAGATAGAACGATTACTTTATGCGTTACATGCCAAAGCAAAGCCAGCAAGCAAGGCACCACAGAGCATACCTCCCCCAACATTCCCATTATAGTTACAGCAAGTGCAGGAACCAACAATAACCATGGGAAGACCCCTTGGCAGAGCCCCCAATAACCTGACTGGATACAGGGCATCTTCATTGTCCGTTGGTCAATTTGGAACAAAAGAGTTCTGGATGCTACTGCAACAGGTTGTATGAGCTGCGGGGGGGGGGGGGGGGGGGAGGAGGGAGTGAATACGTGAGGAAAAAATTAGGTTGCTGCCAACATCTGCTAAAGAGATCTGTAGGCTGACAGCAAGCCCAGTTAAGACATTTCAGTGTTGATCCCCTGAAGGAAATGAATGAATGCTGCAGGAAGAAGCCCTGTTTGGAGGGGGGAGGTTTTGGGACAGGAAAACACACTGCAGTGGAAGCTTCAAATTCCTTCATTAGGCAAAGGAAACAAGTTGGATGAGATCAAACAGCAAGACACTGTGTTTGAACTCAACAGAGGTCAACCAGTTAGGGCTTGCCCTGGCCTGGGAAGATTTATCCAAGAATGGTACCTGACTGTCCAAAGGTACCATCTGAAACTCACACAAACAATGGTCAAACCTTGGAGAGATTTTAACATGGCCTCATTGCCCCAAACATCCACTTTCTACAGTCCCCTACAACGCAATCCTCTGCAGACAGAGAAAACTGAAGTGCAGAGAGCAATAAATCTCCTTTGCCCACTGTGAAATAATGCTCCTTGGGTGAAGCCGTGCACATCTTTCCACTATATGGTTTCCACCGCCCATGCAGATTGTGGCTACCAATATTCATATATGTACATTTACTCAGAAGTAATTCCCCTCAGGCACTGGCCAGGTGGGAGAGCGTTGCCAGGCTGGGGGGTCACCTGTCTATAGCTGAGACACAGCATCTGAAATTGACCAAACCGGTAGTTCACCTCCACAGGTAATGCTGGCAACGCTGACCATTAATGTTTCTATTTGCCTATTTTGCAAGAGATATCAGTACCCACTCAACCAAGTGTGTGAGTGCATATGAATGATTGGTATATAATCTATATAATAAAATAAATGAACCTCATGAGATCAGTAAATATCAAACACGGAATCATAGAGTTGGAAGGGACCTCCAGAATCATCTAGTCCAACCCCCTGCACAATGCAGGCAATTCACAAATACCTCCCCCCCACCCCACCCCCCACACACAGCGGCCCCTGCTCCATGCACAGAAGATGACAAAAACCCCTCCATGATCCATACATTAACCCAGTTCAGTTCAGGCATAACATGAAACCAAGGCTTATTTTAACTACAGATAACTTGTGGTTGCCAGTCTCCAGGTGGCGGCTGGAAACCCCCCAGTATCATCATCATCAAGCAGACATATTAATCATCCCAGCACAAGCTGGGCTCTGGGTTTTGTACAGAATGTATATCACAAAAACAGTAAACAAATTACAAGTTAAAATGACACAATAATTTAAAGTGATCCAAAAATACCGGATGGCATCCTATGAGTTTTTGTTCACGTTCTGGTCTACCAGGGCATCATACTGGGGGGAGGGGGAGGAGAAAAACTTACAGAAGTGTCTAGGGAGGGGGCATAGGAAATAGGGTTGCCAAGTCCAATTCAAGAAATATCTGGGGGCTTTGGGGGTGGAGCCAGGAGACTTTGGGGATGGAGCCAGGAGACATTGGGGTGGAGCCAAGATCAAGGCTGTGACAAGCATAATTGAACTCCAAAGGGAGTTCTGGCCATCACATTTAAAGGGACGGCACACCTTTTCAATGCCTTCCTTCCATAGGAAATAATGAAGAATATGGGGCACTTTCTTTTGGGGCTCATAGAATTGGACCCCCTGGCCCAATCTTTTTGAAAATTGGGGGGTATTTGGGGGAGAGGCACTAGATGCTATACTGAAAATTCAGTGCCTCTATCCCAAAAAATAACCCCTCCAGAGCCCCAGATACCTGCAGATCAATTATCCATGATTTTCTATGGGAATAAATCTCCATAGGGAATAATAGAGTTCCCAGAAGACATTTCCCTTCCCCCCCCCCCCCCGCTTTCTGATGACCCTGAAGCGGGGGGAGGGCCTCCAAACCGGGGGATCCCCTGTCCCCACCTGGGGATTGGCAACCCTAATAGGAAAAGGGAAGGTGCCAGCCGATTACTAACCATTGCTGTCTTCAACTTCTGCCTTACAGGCCTTGCAGAATTGTCTATGGTCCTGCAAGGCCCTGATGTTATTTGGTAGAAAATTACACCCGGTGAGGACAGTCAGACCTCCTCAGGAACAGGGATCACCGGTGGAACTTAACACTCTTCCACTAACATGATCCTGGGCCTAGTGAGACCTGCAGGCCCCAGGGAAGCCTGCTTAGGAGTTACTGGGAAGAGCCTACATTTCCCAGGATCCCTGGGATCCTATATCAACATTGGCAAGCAGGTCATGGCAGAGAAACAAGACTTGTCTGGAAAGAAGCTCATGAAAGCCTCTGAGCTAATAGCCGGATTTCTTTGCCTGTTTGGGTCCCTCTCTGAAAGGGATGTTAAAGACCTGATCGCCCTAAACAATTGTGTGGGACAAGCTAGTGGACTCTATAGAGGCTGAGTAGAACTTCCTCTTTGCAGCCTTCATCGCCATCTCATAGGATTTCATAAGCATCCTATAAGATGTTCTTGTAGCTTCGTCACAAGTATGCCGCTCCAGTTGTCTAAGCTCCCATTTCATCCCCCTGAGTTCCTCTGTATACCAAGGGATGATATACCACGGGAGTGTAGAAGATGTCAGGGGCAACCTCATCAATGGGAATTCCAGTCTCCTATCAGCTCATTCAATAAGGTGCCGGAAGATATCAGATCCTGCAGAGCATTCTGGAACCCAACTGGGTCCATTATTCTCCATGGATGAGCATAAATTAGCTCACCACCTAGACAAGGAAGAGTGGGAATGCCAGGCCTTCAAAACCATGTGGTCCAACCATGGCACTTCTTCCTTTGAAGTCAGATCCACATCCATCCCCATGCCAAAGATCAAATCCAAGGCCAAAGACCTTCTTGATGTGTGGGGTCTGAAACCAACTGGAAGAGTCCTACTGCTGCTATGGAAGACACCATGACTGAAGCCTGAAGAAAAGCAGCAGATCCTGAGAAACTGCATGGATGCAGAAGTCCCCAAGAACTAACAATCTTAGGAACTCCCAAGGCTTTTTTTGTAGCAGGAACTCCTTTGAATATTAGGCCACACACCCCTGATGTAGTTAATCCTCCAAGAGCTTACAGTAGGCCCTGTACTAAGAGCCCTGCAAACTCTTGGAGGATTGGCTGCATCAGGGGTGTCTGGCCTAATATGCAAAGGAGTTCTTGCTACAAAAAAAAGCCCCGGGAACTCCAAAGCCCACCCAGCTACCACCTCTTACAGGCTCAGAAGACTGTCTGCTGGTGCACGAGGTGGTCGGTACAGCAGACCGACTCTTCTCAGCAAAGTGTCCCACACCAGACCAACACAGTCAGCCCCAGTGATCCTTGGATGGGAAGTGGCTTGAAGCAGAAAGCCTTCTGGATGAGCAATCCCCACTTCCAATTTCAGGACTGATGAAAGACCAAGTGGCAGTTTCACCCCACCCACCCCTAGTTCAGGTCTCAGTCACACATGCTAGGTTCATATTCTGTGCTGCAAGAAAATCCTGCAGCATCCTGGTCTTATTGCACAGTATCAGTGTCGAAGGGGAGTCTATGTTTTGTAGGATGGGATGAAGGTTAAAAAGGGACCGAGCATATCTCTGGCCCCTTCCATACCAAAACCTTCTCCCACTGCCATACCTCCCTCTGCTCTGGATAACTGGGATCCTCAATCCAAGGCTGGCACCTAAATCCTGCCCCATCTTCATTCCCCATCTCTCCCCCTCCATTTTCTTTCACTCCCACCCACCACCACCTGGAGTACAACAGAAATTAATTCAATAAGGCCTTTTTTCTGAGAAAAGAGGTGCCAGAACTCAAGAGTGAAATGAAGGAGAAACACAAGGGTGCCCCTTATGAACTTCTAAACATTTTTTTGAGGATTTTGTTTCCATTTAGAGGTTACAGAACTCTGTTCTGCTGCATTTCCCCGGGGGGAAAAAAGCCCTGAACCCAATAATACGATACTAGTTGCAATCACTGGTTTAAAATCTACCTGATCTAGTTAGACAACACATCAACAACTCCGTCAACGCATTCCCACCCAGACCTCTCTATTGTGGCTGCTCTCCAGGCTGCAAAGATCAGTTCCTCTGGAGAAAACAGCTGCTCTGGAAAGTGGACTCTATGGCATTATATACCAATGTGGTCCCACCCAAAACCCGGCCCTCCCCAGGCTCAACCCCCAAAATCTCAAGGTATTTCTCAGCCCAGAAATGGCAACTCTGTTTGTGAAACCAGGATCGGGTCTGCAGATTTCACCTCAGCAAACGTTTGATTCATGGCCTTGCTTTCTAGCCAGGGAACTTTAAAAGTGCACCCATAAGGAAATGTATGCCAATCCAGTCCTACCGGAATTAAACCAGAATAACTCTGCATAAGATTGCCCGGTAACTGCGGAGTAATGCATCAGCTTCAAACCACATTTTTTGATCCTGGTTTGAAAGACTAGCCATTGTATATCCTATATGATTAGCATGTCCTGACCTGGCTAACTGAGGCTACCCGGATCTCATCATATCCTAGAAGCTACGCAGCATCAGCCCAGGTTAGTACTTAGACAGGACACCAATGAGGAAGCCCAGGGTGGCTAGGCAGAGATAGGTAATGACAAACTAACATATGAACATATGAAGCTGCCTTCTACTGAATCAGACCTTTTGTCCATCAAAGTCAGTATTGTCTTCTCAGACTGGCAGCGGCTCTCCAGGGTCTCAAGCTGAGGTTTTTCACACCTATTTGCCTGGACCCTTTTTTGGAGATGCCAGGGATTGAACCTGGGACCTTCTGCTTCCCAAGCAGATGCTCTACCACTGAGCCACCGTCCCTCTGCATGTCCCTTGCCTTGAAACCCTACAGAGTCGCCATCAGTCACACACACACACACACAGAGGGAATAAATCAGACACCCAGACACATCCAAGGCATCAAATGGGCCACAAATACAAATGCAGTATTCTGAAGAGGAGCAGCAAAACGGGGGGGGGGGGGGGGGGGGAGTGCTCCAGCCACTCTATCTGTAGAACGTTTAGTTCAGCACAGGCCCCACTAGTTCCACAGGACTTACTCCTGAGTAATTCTGTATAGAATTGAAGTCATTTTTTATAACTGACCTGCTCGAACTCAGCTCTGGTGGTCATCCCTCATACGCTGTCCTCTCCCAAAGACAAGAATTCTCCACTCTTCATTCCAGCCATTCAAGCTTGACTGTGGAGATCACCCATTTCCCAATCTGAAGCAGCCCACGGAATATGATTTCCAGCATGGGGCAGCTTGTCTGTGCCTCTGACTCTGAGCCCAAACTTGTCCCCAGGATGCACATATCCTGCCCTATTGTTCCCACTCAGCCATTAGAAAGGGTTATTTTTTCCTTACTCCTTTTGACTTCTCCCCCTCCCCAGTTTATTTGTTTTGCACTTCCTCCCTAATGTAGAATTACTATTAAAGGAAGTGAAGACACAAAATGGGAGGGGGGGGGGGAAACACCACCATTTACTGATTCTTCTCTGTCAAACCCAGCATGCAAATGGAGCACAAAGATCTTTCTGGCCCGCTGTGGCATTCACACAACAACTCAAACACACTGGCCACATTTACACAAAGATAGCCAAGGTTAGCAAGATGAACACTTGAAAAATGGTCTGAATCTACAACCAGAATTTCATACGCCTCAAAGGTATGTTTTGTTACCAGTCTCCTGTATATCTTCATGTTTTAATGGGGGGGGGGGGGATTTGAGAGGTTCAGGGAATGGCTTTTAAAAATGTTGTTAGAGTTGCCACTTTCAGATTTTTTCCCCCCACCCAGTACATTAGCCAGATCATAATTTTCTTCTCTGATAGGCAATGGCTTTCAAATTCCTTGGACAAGAAAAAAGATATGGTGTGACATCACTTCTAGGTGATGACACAGTAATGGCATCATGCTGTTGACATGAGAGCACCTGCATGTCTCACCCCACCTCCAGTCTTTTACTGCTGGCTGGCAAAAGGGAATGAGACTCGTGGAGGGGCTGTGGCTCAGCAGTACAGCATCTGCTTGGCACAAAGAAGGTCCCAGGTTCAATCCCCAGCCTCTCCTGTTGAAAGAATCAGGTAGTCATTGATACAAAAGTTCTCTGCCTGCAGGGCCAGAGTAACAATTAGGCCAAGTAGGTACTGGCCTATGGGCCCCCATGCCTTTAGGGGCCCCAGGCTGGCTTTCCCCCACAATTTTCCCCTTGCTTGCAGCCCTCCCAGCCTGCATGCACAGCCAGCAACTAAGCCGCTCTTTGCCTGACTTGCCTGGTGCAGCTGCTGCTGGCATTATCACCAAGCTTGCCTCTCTCTGCCTCTCCCCCGCAGCTTTGTCAAAAGGGCTGTTGAGAAGATGCTTGCAGGCTGCAGCGGGGGCAGTGGGGCAGCCCCTCCAACACTGAGATAATTTGTGAGCGACCCCCCGAGATTTTGACTGCCTAGGGACCTCCACAGGGTGTAATCTGTCTGCCTCAGACCCTGGAGAGCCACTGCCAATCTGAGTAGACAGGGCTGAGGGGTCTGATTCAGTAGATGGCAGCTTCATGTGCTCACATAAGATTTCCCAGCCAAGCAAACAGAGGCTCCCTGGGACAGATACAGGTCAGGAAATCAGCCCAACAAGGAAGTCTGAAGCCCTCTCATGTGCACCACAGTCCAAATCTCAGTTTGGTCACTGCATACCTAGGAAGCTTGGAACTCCAAACACAGGCATGCTCTGACGTCCCCACGGCTGACAGGCAGAATTTATATCACATAAAGTTACCCTACACAGCCCACAAGTTAGAGAGACAAGAACTCTTCTGCTAAACCAAACTTGACTCTCTCTTCATCTTAAGAACTTTGGCTGTGCCAAAATCCAGGAACAGGGTCATAAGAAAGGACCTCTGCACCTTCCATCACCAAACAGAAGGCAAGGAAGGGAACTGAAAACAAATCAGCCAGTATCATAATGCCCCTGTATAAATCGATGGTGCGGTCTCATTTGGAGTACTGTGTGCAGTTCTGGTCGCCGCACCTCAAAAAGGATATTATAGCATTGGAGAAAGTCCAGAGAAGGGCAACTAGAATGATTAAAGGGCTGGAACATTTTCCATATGAAGAAAGGTTGAAACGCTTGGGACTCTTTAGCTTGGAGAAACGTCGACTGCGGGGTGACATGATAGAGGTTTACAAGATAATGCATGGGATGGAGAAAGCAGAGAAAGAAGTACTTTTCTCCCTTTCTCACAATACAAGAACTCGTGGGCATTCGATGACATTGCTGAGCAGACAGGTTAAAACGGATAAAAGGAAGTACTTCTTCACCCAAAGGGTGATTAACATGTGGAATTCACTGCCACAGGAGGTGGTGGCGGCCACAAGCCTGGCCACCTTCAAGAGGGGTTTAGATAAAAATATGGAGCACAGGTCCATCAGTGGCTATTAGCCACAGTGTGTGTGTATATATAAAAAAATTTTGGCCACTGTGTGACACAGAGTGTTGGACTGGATGGGCCATTGGCCTGATCCAACATGGCTTCTCTTATGTTCTTATGTTCAAGGCCTTCATTGAAGCCACTATATATAAGTTTCTTGCTATAAGTAGGATCCTATGTAATTTTGCATCATTTAATGTGTCATGACACTATTTACACTTGCTTCAGTTCTGGTTTTTGTTTGTTTGTTTCTGGTTGGTTCCAGACTTCTAATCCTATTTCATTGATTATTGAATGCCCCATGTTGATTGTACCAAATCAATCTTTGTAAGACATCTTGAGTCCAAGAGAAAAAGGCAAACTATATAATAAATAATTAATAAATAAAAATAAATAAATACCTCACAGAATTGTTGTTGAAAATAAAATGGAAAAATAATTATGTAAGCCACTTTGGGGTTTGGCAAATGCAATTTTAGGCTGTATCAACAGTAGTGTTCAGATCACGTGAAGTGATGGTATCACTTTACTCTGCTCTGGTAAGACTTCACCTGGAATATTGTGTCCAGTTTTGGGCACCACATTTTAAGAAGGATATAGACAAGCTGGAACGGGTCCAGAGGAGGGCGACGAAGATGGTGAGGGGTCTGGAGACCAAGTCCTATGAGGTAAGTCTGAAGGAGCTGGGGATGTTTAGCCTGGAGAGAAGGCGGCTGAGAGGTGATATGATCATCTTCAAGTACTTGAAGAGCTGTCATCTAGAGGATGGTGTGGAATTGTTTTCTGTGGCCCCAGAAGGTAAGACCAGAACCAATGGGTTGACGTTAAATTCAAAGAGTTTTTGGCTCAACATCAGGAAGAACTTCCTGACCATTAGAGCGGTTCCTCAGTGGAACAGGCTTCCTGGGGAGGTGGTGGGCTCTCCTTCCTTGGAGGTTTTTAAACAGAGGCTAGATGGCCATCTGACAGCAATGAATTTAGGAGGAGGTATTTGTGAGTTTCCTGCATTGTGCAGTGGGTTGGACTAGATGATCCTGGAGGTCCTTCCAACTCTAAGATTCTCTGTTGAAAAGAAAGGAGGGGGTATAAATGCTGCCAACTTCAAGTATAGGCTAAGAGGGCCTGAACTTGCTGAGCCTGAGAGGGAAAAAGATCTTGGGGTCATAGAGGATAGCTCAGTGAAAGTCTCAATCCAGTGTGCTGCAGCAGTGAAAAAGGCAAACTCTATGTTAGGGAGTATCAGGAAAGAGATCAAGAATATAATGGCCAATATTGTAATACCCCTGTATAGATCCATGGTGAGGCATCATTAGCAATAGGTACAGTTCTGGTCACCACACCTCCAAAAGGACACTGAAGAGCTGGAAAAGGAACAGAGGAGGGCAACCAAGGGGACTGGAGCACCTTCCCTAGGAGGAAAGGCAGAAGAGTCTGGGACTTCTCTTTTTAGACAAGAGAGGACGGGGGGGGGATATGACAGAGGTTTATAAAATTACGCAAGGGGTGGAGAGAGTCAACCAAGGGAATTTTTTCTCTCTCCCCAAAAAATTGAGGGCATCCTATGGAGCCGATGGGCAGTAGATTCAGGACAGACAAAAGGAAATACTACTTTTACACAGAGAGTGATTAAAATGTGGAATTTGCTGCCAGAGAAAGTAGTAATGGCCACAGGCACAGACAGCTTTAAAGGGGGATTAGACACGTTTGTGGAAGAGAGGTTTATAAGTGGCTATTAGTCCTGACTGCACTGTACCTCCATATTCAGATGCTGTCAGGGGGCAACATCAGGGGGAGCCCTCAGCCTCTATGCCCTGTTGCTGGCCATACAGAGGAACTGGTTGGCCACTGTGTGAGGCAGGATGCTGGACTGGATGGGAATACTGGCCTGGTCTAGCAGGGCTCTTCTTATATTCTTATTACAATAATAAACAGTAGGAAATACCTGACACGTTAAAAAAATGAAGCTTTTGTGGGGGTGGCGCCACAGCCAATGGTGCTTATAAGATTTCTCTCTTTGGGGCAACCACCTCTCCTCCTCGTGACTTAGGCCTCCTGGAAATCCAAGGGATGGTCAGCCGGTCAGAGGCCAGGGAACTCTGCTGGAGGGAAGGAGCTGAGCCAGCCTCAGCCTTTCTTTTGGGTGGGGACTTGGTGGCTCTGGAATGGAGCCCCAGCTTAGCCAGGCTTTTATGGGGCTTTCTAGTCAGGGTTAGGGGGTTGACTGAGGGGAAGAAAGCTTATTTTTGTGTTACAAAGAAGCACCCTGTGAAGGGCTGCTGCGTCCTGACCGGTGGGTGTGCAGGTTCTGAGGAAAGGGGCTCTGGAGGGGAAAGAGCAGCCTGGAACCTGCTGAGGCCCACCCGGCCAGAGGGAGGGGAATCCAGTCTCCCCTCAAGGGCTATTAACTTTACTTGAGAGCCAGCTTTGCTTTGCATATCTAAGGGGTTTTTTTTTATTTTTACAAGTTTCTTGAAAAAATGCAAAACCATCCATAGTACAGTATCGTGATCAGATTACAGGAGTCAATGAGAATAATAACCAAAATTTTAACAGTCGCATGTAGGATTGTATATCTACGTTATCCACACATCATACTTACCTCATTAAATGCTTTATTTGCTGTTAAATAAACCTTTCCTGTTCATCTCTGTGTCTTGTGTGTCATGTGAAATGTCCAAGGAAAAGTAATCTCTACGTACTTCACAAAGAAGTAAAGCCTTGGTCTAGGACAAGGGTGTCAAACATACAGCCCGCGGGCCGGATCAGGCTCGCAGAGGGTTCCAATCAGGCCCTCCAGCAACTGGCTGTCATCTGCTTCATTTTGTTGGTTGCCATTTTGGGTTTCTCCCCGGATAAGCCAGAGCAGCAAAGCAGCCTTTTCCTCTCCCCCCTCCCTTTTTCAGGAGGGAGGAGCAGCCTCAGCCAATGGGGGAGCTTGGCTCTATAGCTCTGCTGGGTGATTAAGTTTGCCAGGCTCAATTAATCACCCTGCAGAGCTACTGAGACAAGCCTATCTTAGAATCATAGAGCCATAAGAGTTGGAAGGGACCTCTAGGGTCATCTAGTCCAACCCCCTGCACAATGCAGGAAACTCACAAACACCTCCCCCTAAATTCACAGGACCTTCATGGCCATCTAGCCTCTATTTAAAAACCTCCAAGGAAAGAGAGTCCACCACTTCCAGAGGAAGCCTGTTCCACTGAGGAATCGCTCTAACGGTCAGGAAGTTCTTCCTAATGTTGAGCCGGAAACTCTTTTGATTTAATTTCAACCCATTGGTTCTGGTCCTACCTTCCGGGCCACAGAAAACAATTCCACACCATCCTCTAGATGACAGCCCTTCAAGTACTTGAAGATGGTGATCATATCACCTCTCAGGCACCTCCTCTCCAGGCTAAACATCCCCAGCTCCTTCAACCTTTCCTCTTAGGACTTGGTCTCCAGACCCCTCACCATCTTCGTCACCGTCCTCTGGACCCGTTCCAGCTAGTCTATATCCTTTTAATGAATGACTGAGGCTCCTCCCCTTCCTTGTTGTGCCCCCCGGGGAAGGAAAGAAAGAGCCAGAGCTTCCTTTGTGCAGTCCCCACCATCAGGAGAGCTACAAAGTGTGCTTTTAAGACTAGCAACGTTTTAGTGAAGGTATGAGCTTTTTGCCTTGCTACAGAGAGAGAGAGAGATATGTTGGGCTTGTTATGGGTGTAACTGGGTTCCCCTCCTCTTTTTCACTGTACTCATGCCCTCCAGTCTTGCTCAACAGGAAAGCATGTGAACTATTTAGAAGAGAAATATCAAAATTAGGCTGAGAGTGTGTTCCACCCCAGGTTTACCCAACAACTTTTCCTTAATTTTCCTTTCACATTTTCCTTTGATTGGGGGTCTTGAATTTAGACTTGCCAGATAATAGGCTGACACTGACCACTGTACATGGCTGTCTCTCTGTTCTTGTAGTTGTTTTTTGGAGGGGAGTTGTATTTTTTTTTTTGAATTGTAGTCATTTTCCTGGGGAAAATTATACTTTTGTAGACAAGCACATAGCCCTCAGTCTGTGCCATGGTGCTTTCACATGCTCTTGACTAGTATGTGAAGCAACTTCTGTACAAAAGCTCGGAAGGCCCAGCTGCTTCATGTTCCTCTGGGTCCTAGGCTCAAAGCATTGACCATGAGATGTTCTGTAATGAACGTCAATGAATCAAAAGTCGGTTTGCAACTGACAGATGTGCACACCTGAACAGCACATATTCAAGCCTGGTACAGCACAGACACTGCCTGCAGTTTTTGATGCAATAATTCATAGCAAGAGGTGACATTTATCAGAGACTGCAAAACAAAATATTGCAAGCGTGCTAGTATTTTAAGCATGTTTTATTTTAATTTTTAAAAAATCTTTAATTGCGTGTCTGTGCCCTTTATAAAGTTTATATGTCCGCTGCCTGGCATTACATTTTATGGCCCGGCCTGACAAGGTCTCATTTATGTCAAATCCGGCCCTCATAACAAATGCTACACCCCTGGTCTAGGAGGTTTCCAAATAAGAGAGTAATTTAAGTGGGGAATTCACTGCCAGAGGACACAGTGGTGGCCACAAGCACAGACAGCTTTAAAAGGGATTAGACAGATTTGTGAAGGATTGGTCTACCAATTGTTTCTAGTCCTGGTGAGCGAGGGGAACCTCCACATTCAGTAGCACCAATCCTCTGAATCCCAGAGCCAGGAGGCAACATCAGGGGAAGGGACTGGATATTCTTCAGTTCAGAAGGCAGCTTTCTTCAAAACCTCCCCCCAAACACACCCCACAACAGTCATACTTCTCCTCTGAGTTGTTCTCCCGCTTGACACATTTCATCTCAGAAAGTGAGTTACCCGGGGACAAAGAAGCTGCAAATAAATAAATAAAAATGTGCAGACCATATCGCTTTCTTTCTCTCATTTCGAACGATTAAAAGCCACAGAGAAATCTCATATAGTTCTGATACCCATTACTCATAAAAGAAGCCCGCTTAAAATCCACTAGAGACAGGGCCTTCTCTGTTATGGCCCCTACATGGTGGAATCAGCTGCCGGAGGAGGTGAGGGCCCTGCGGGACCTTGTTCATTTCCGCAGGGCCTGTAAGACGACCCTCTTCCGGCTAGCTTATACCTAGCTGAGACGAGAAACTCAATGTAGCTTGCCAGACTCCTGTTCACATAGCCTTGGAATGTTTAATGGTTTTAAGGTTTTATCTGTTTTAAATGTTTTAATTGTTTATTTATTCAAATAATTGTTTAATTTCATGTTTGACTAACTGTTGGGAGCCGCCCTGAGCCACTTGTGGGAAGGGCGGGATACAAATCATTCATAAATAAATAAATAAATAAATACTAGATCAAGACACGTAGTTGTGTTAATCTGCCTATAGCAGTAGAAAAGAATAAGATACCAGTAGCACCTTAAGGACTGAAAACATTTGTGGCAAAGTAGGAACTTTTGTGAGTCACTGTTCACTTCTTCAGATGCAGCTAGTATTTTAGTTCATCTACCCTATATTGGAAAGTGGATTTCAGATGCCATAGCTGGGAGTACTAATAATATAGGGTCTCAGGATGGAGTCCATATATCCTGATATATGGTAATGGTGCCTACACTTCAGACAACGGGACGTCCGAGATTGCCAGGTTTATATATCTTTGGCAGGAAGCAGAAAGTGCCCAGTTGAGGTTCTCAGGGTGTACCCATATAAATTTGTTCCTATATGGGGCTTTCTTCATTATTTTGTTGGTATTCGCCAAATGTTGGTATTCAGCAAATGCAGAAAACATTATACCAAAGGGACTGAGAATGAAAAACTCTCTACAATCCATTTACCCCACAAACGATGGTGAGAGTTTGTGTCATACTACAACAGCTATGTCCTTGATACCACAGACTTCCTGAGGAAACTGCAGTTCATCAGCCATCTCCCAGAAAACAGCATTCTAGCCACCACAGATGTTGAGTCTCTGTACACCAACATCCCCCATCAGGATGTTCTACAAGCCATTAGAAATATCATCCCTGACAACACCACAGCAGATCTTGCCACTGATATTGCCACAGCAGATCTTGCATCTTTCCCCTTATATCTCTGCAATGAAAAGGGCTAAGACCATTTTTTTTTTAAAAAGAAATATTGATAATATCACTGCACATTCGCAACTGTCACTTTTAAAAAAAAATCCTACCAAAAGCCACTGGCAAGGGAGGGGAGCAGTGTTCCCTCTAAGCTGAGTTAGCGTGAGCTAGCTCACAGATTTTTAGCCTCCAGCTCACATGTTTTTGTTTTAGCTCAGGAAAAATGGCCCCAGAGCACAGTAATTTATGCCGTAGCTCACAGCTTTAATGCCAGCAGTTCACAATTTTAATGGCAGGAGCTCACAAAATAGAATTTTTGCTCACAAGACTCTGCAGCTTAGAGGGAACATTGGAGGGGAACAATTCCTGGCAGAACAGAATGGAGCAGCAGGGACGGGAAAGCAGGGCTCATTAAAGCTCCGTGAAGAAGCTCATTAAAGTAGATCTCTTTAAAGCTCCTTGAGAACATGTGAGCATGGCAAGCCATTCATTCTCCAAACATTTGCCTTACCACCACCACCACCACCCCTTTTAAAGCCGTCTAAGCTAGTGCCTATCACTTCGTTCTGTGCCTCTGAGCCTGAAAGAGGGCACCCAAGATGATTAAGGGTTTGCAGCACTCTTCCTATGAAGAAAGGGTGAGGAGTCTGGGACTTTGCAGTTTAGAAAAGAGATGATTGGGGGAGATGACATGATAGAAGTTTATAAAATGATGCATGGGGTGGACAAAATGGACTAGAGAAAGAGAACTTTTTCTCCCCCTTCCAAAATACTAAAACTCAGGGGCATCCGATGAAGCTATTGGGCAGCAGATTCACGATGGACATAAGGAAATACTTCTTTACTCAACAAGCGATTAAAACATGGAATTCACTGCCAGAGGATGTCATGATAGCGAAAGGCAGCTTTAATAGGGGGCTCACAAACAAATCTGTAGTCAAAGCATACTAAGTACATGCAGCAATGATTACGTAGGAACCAAAGTCAACAGGATTACCAAACACATATATATTATACTAGAATCATCAACATTAAAAAGAGCAAATATCAAAAAACGGGTGGTAGCAAACACAAACCCACAATGAGTCACAGCACATATCTAAAGAATATTTTATATACATTTCACAAGTCCTTGAATTGAAATCCAAACATCTGTATATTGTGTCTTGTGGAAAATATACACAGTTCCAGATATTCAGCGTTTCAGATCCTTTCCTTCATTAGCTAAATCAGGTAAGACTTCATAGACATAAAGTAAATACGCATCTACAAATGAGGTTCAATCAAAATTTTCCAATTCGGCTCAGCTCCATATCTCTTACAAGTTGGAATTATTCATGGAGGATAGGTCTGTCAGTGGCTACAAGCCAAGGTGTCCACATTCAGAGACAGTGAACTTCTGAATTCCAGTGCCAGAGGGCAAGATTAGGGAAAGGCCTTGGCCTCTCTGCCCTGTTGTTGGCCCTCCAGAAGAACTGACTGGCTGCCATGTAAGACAGGAAGGATGCTGGACTAGATGGGTCATGGGTCTGATGTAGCAGGGCTCTTTTTAGGTTTTTATGAGTGCCATAAGTGGACTATGGATTGTGTGAAGAATGTCTGTCCTACATCGACTTCCCATCAGCTTTGTTGAATAACCTCAACTTCCAGCATTGCAGAAGAGGGAGAAAAAGCTCTGTATCGCCATCTTGTCCACATCAGCCTTGCATGTTTTACAAAAGCCTTCTTAGTCGTAGGTCAGCCCCAGTCAAGGGAGAGCTGAGGACATGCCAACGGCTGACCACATCCAAACTGTTTCCTAGCGCATCTTAACAGCTTATTGGTTGCTCACTTTTGTTGCTACACCCAAAGCAAAAGGGGATGTTCAAACAGCTCCAGAACACATTGGGCCCAGAGGATCCTGGGGCGTTGGCAGCCGCCCTCCCCCAGTGGCTCACAGTCATAAAAAAGCAATTTAAAACCAGGTGGCCTTGGCATAAAGTGTGTGAGGGGAAAGTTTTTTGTCCCTGATCAGGAGTGCTGGAGGTGACTGCAGAGAGAAAAGAGGGGTAAACACTGTGGCTGGAATCCTAAGTAAGGACACTTTCCTGGGAACAAACCCTCTTGAATATCATGAAACTAGTGAAGAGTCAAAAGGAGTTGCTTTGAAACTGCATTGTCTTTTACTTTGCCTACTGGTATCCCCCCCCCCCTTGATTAGGAGCGATGAAAGCCAGGATGGTGGAGGCATTTTAGGGTTGCCAGGTTTGCCTTTGTCATTGGCAGGGGGGGGGGGGTTGCCAGATCCAGGTTAGCAGACTCCTGGGGATGTGGGGATTGAGCCTGGGGAGCACAGTCAGGAACCCCAGTGGGACATAATGCCAGAGAACCCACCCTCCAAAGCATCCATTTTCTCAAGGGGAGCTGATCTCTGTAGTCTGGACTCTGGAGACCAGCAATAATTTTGAGAATGGTGAAAAACACTTAGCCATTGTGACTTTCTCACCTTCTCTACCCCACCCCCCTTTTCTATTAACAACTCAGCTCCCAAAATATTTTCCCTGCACTGGGATTCGTTAAGAACCAGGCTGCACTACAGTTAACTGTTTGAACTCCAAAATCCAGATCACCCCATTGCTCTTCTAGTCTAGCTTTTATTTCAGACCTGAAGAGAGTATTGCTGGAATTCTGGGCATTTTTCCCCTGCCCTGCCAGCACCCTCTCCGCTGCTAAAGATGGCTTTGAGGAGTTAGTGGAGATTTCATCATTTCCAGATTTGCTTTCCTCTTCACAGGTGACCAAACATAACAACCAGATCTTTAAGCCGCCTCCATTTCTCTATAAATGCCCATTTTACCACTTACTGAGTGGGTGGGTGGGGGAATCTCCCAAAGCCAACCACACAGATTTGTGTGTGGTTTTAAAAAAAATTCCTTTGTTCCCAATGCTGTGCAGGTGGTCCTCCCCCCCCCCCGCCCCCCATTGTTTTCATGACAAAAGGAAACTGGAAGAGTTGAAAAGGGCCTGGAGACTGAGGGGGAACTGAGCACTCACAAACTCATTCATCCACGTGCCCTACAGGAACTCACAGGGCCAAGTCCAGTTCAAGGCATTTTGCCACTGCCAACGGGTCAACCCGCATCACAGCCAGCTTGGTTGAGATCTGACCACCAGCGGCAAAGGCCTAAGAAAATAAGCTGGGGGCCCCCTCCTCACACCACACAGCAGCTCAGTTGGCTTAAACAGAGAGACCACGCCCTGCATGGTCTGTGAAGACAAGGCAAGAAACCCTGGGGCACATCCTGGATCTCAGGATTAAATTAAACCAGCCTCTCCCACCTACCACCTGAATGGGCTCCCAGGGAAAAGCAGGCGCTTTCAGTCATGACAGCAGTCCATCAGATGGCCAGGCAGGCGGTATTATTCTCTGGTCCAACCTGGAAAGTTTTCTCCAGTCAGGTAACCCACGCCAGCCCCTCCCCACCTTCCAGAGTCTGTTTTCATGTTCTGCTTGAACCACCAAATGGCTTCCCTGATCCCACCCCCCCGCCAGGCTCTGCTCTGGCTTCGTCCGCCCCGATGCAGCCTCTTGGTTCCGCCCAGCATTTCGGTCACGCCAAAAGCGGGCAGCTCATACAACATGAAGGGAAAGCTCGGCACCAGCCAAGTGCCTCGAGGATGCACCGTAAAGCCTGGATTACTTTAACGAATGTGCCTGGCCCCAAAGGCTTCATAACAGGAAGAAGCTGTTTTGGCAGCCTTTCCATTGCACCGTGTAAATTTGCTGCAAGCAGCTGCTGAGAAGCTCCTTAGAAAGAACACGCCCCCTCACCCCACCCACCCACACTCCTGGCACAGCCTTTTGGAATGCCTCCCTGCCCCCCCACCCCACCCCACCGCAGAAAATAGTAAGCTTTCTTTAGATAATCAAAAGAAAGTTACTTGCCTCAATGGCCCATCAAAGCGCTGGAATTCAACAAGCAAAAAACTCCCTGGTGCCTTCAGCAAGGCAGGCACGCAGCCTGGAACATCTCTGGAGAACCTCACACATGAACCTGTGAAGCTGCCACATACTGAACTAGTCCGTTCAAGTCAGACTGGCAGCAGCTTTCCAGGGTCTCAGGCAGAGGTCCTTCACATCATCACCTATGAAGATGAAGATGAAGATATTGGATTTATATCCCGCCCTCCATTCTGAATCTCAGAGCAGCTCACAATCTCCTTTACCTTCCTCCCCCACAACAGACACCCTGTGAGGTGGGTGGGGCTGGAGAGGGCTCTCACAGCAGCTGCCCTTTCAAGGACAACCTCTGCCAGAGCTATGGCTGACCCAAGGCCATGCTAGCAAGTGCAAGTGGAGGAGTGGGGAATCAAACCCGGTTCTCCCAGATAAGAGTCCACACACTTAACCACTACACCAAACTGGCTCTCCTACACCTATGAGCTCATCCTTTCAGCAAGAGTGGCTGGGGATTCTGCACGTCACACAGATGCTCTACCGTTGAGCCCTCCTCAAATCTCCTGGGAAATTCTGCATGAAACGAGGTTCCAGCATGGGGCCTGCTGCAGAAACACAAGGGAGGATTTCGCTTAGGGAGCAGGAAGCCCCTGTTGAGCTGCACGCATGGGGCTTTCAGGCAGAAATGGGGGTGAAGAAGCCACCAAGCGCTGTACAGCACTCAGGCAACAGACTGCTGGGAGATGCCAAACTGGCAATAGCAGCACATGGGAGGATAAGTGTCATCACTTCCCACACCCCTGCATCCACCACCCAACCTGCACCCAAGACAGGCTGCACAAGTGCTGCAACACACCTCGCAGCCATTGAAAGATGCACAAGAAGAGTCCTGCCCAGTTTTGCTGGCTAAAGAGTCCATGGGGAATGGCACAAGAAAAGGTGCTGGCAGCGTCCAAATGGAAGCCACTTGTGTTGCTGGCTCATCAAAGTCCCACACTCCTGGGAGGCAGCAAGGAACTTCCTGGTGGCTGTTGGTGAGCTCAACTACACAACCTGTGAATGCTTCTGAGAACCTTTTGTGGTGAACAACCTTGGGCCCTGCAAGACTGAGTTGTGTGCTCCCCCTGATGTGGCCCCCCCATTTGCAGGTGCAAAGGGCATGGCTTCTGGGGCTTTACAGACCCACGTGGCAGAAACTAAACGGAGATGCCTCCAAGAGCCAGCGGGGCTCCTCTAACTGAGGCTGTGCCTCTAGTTACACCATTTTATTTGATCAGACATCCTACCCTGAACCAACTTCACCGTGCACTCAACCTACGGTCAATCATTCAGATTGTTGCAGCATCCCTCTTTCTTTCTTTCTTTCTTTCTTTCTTTCTTTCTTTCTTTCTTTCTTTCTTTCTTTCTTTCTTTCTTTCTTTCTTTCTTTCTTTCTTTCCACCCATGCACATTAGTGTGTTTCTGAAGCTCCGGCTCATTTTTGAAAGCTCCTTTTCTGGTCCCTCTCAGCCTCCTTCCCTCTGCCTCTCTTAGTTGGAATACATGGGCGAGGGTAAAGTGAAGATTTATGTGAGAATACTCCCATTTCCTTCAGTACATTTACCCCTGTGTCAATCACAGGATGCTCTGCAACAGCAACTCTGATGCAGAAACAAGAGGGGGGGTTGGAGGGGACTGTCACTCAAAAACAACTCCCCCGGGGGACTCCCGATCCAGAATGACTACTTGGCCAGCAGGGACTGACAATGCCAGGGGCACTTATGCGCACTGCTACCTGATCCAAAAGGGGAGGGGAGAGGCAGAAATGGAAGGGAAGGTTCCGACGTCCCAAACAGCTTGACTTCACAAGAGGGGAGTTCAGACAGCTGGAAATGTGGGGTGAAAATGCTGGCATCCATAAAGACCAGACTTCCTCTGCTGTCTGTTAACTCAGCTTCAAAGATGGAGCAAAATAAGGTGGCATCAACTGGGGCACAGAAGGCAGACGTCACTGTCTGATCATGCTCTTTAAATCCACAAGGGTATCCACAATATCAGATCAAATTGCTCGTGAGACCGCAGCCTGAGCAGACAACACTGACTTTGATAGACTGCAGGTGGTCTAATTCCTTAGCACAGCGATCCCCAGCCTTTTTGGCACCGGGGAACTGGTTTTGTGGGAAATGATTTTTCCACAGACCAGAGGGGAGGGATGGTTTTGGGATGATACAATTGTGCACTTTATTTCTAGGAAAATCACAAATACTCCCCCCCCCCGCACACACACCATCTTTTACTTTTTTTATTTTAAACACAAACATACTTAAAACATTAAAAGTCTTGCAATGCTCTGTTGCTGATGCCCCGGTGCTGCCTGCTAAACTGGCGTGTTTGTCTACACAACTATAGTCTTCCCCAGAAAAGGAGGCAGTACAATAATAGAGAGACATCCAGGTATAGTGGTCAGTATGAGCCTACAATTTGGGAGACAAATTCAAAATCCCCAGGCTATAAAACAAAATGTGCTGGGTGCACTCTCACACACACAGAGTGTCGTAGTGCTCCCCCGACCCTAGACAGGCAGCTCTTGTGCGGCCTAGTTGCCAACAGTCCGTGGACCGGGACCGGTCTGCGGATCGGGGGCTGAGGATCCCTGTGTTAGCAGACAGCTTTGTGTGGCTTCATGTGGTCTTGCAGTGGGTCCAGAGGCAGCCTCTGAAGACGGGCAAGCTCCTTTAACCAGCTGCTTGAACTGCCCCTTTTTACCAAGGACCCTGCTGTAAATGAGGATGGGGGATCTCCCAGTATTTTTATGAAAAGCCTGCAGAGGCGAGGTGCCCCAACATGGAAGGGGTGGGGGTGGGGATGGGAGGATTGAACACTTTCTTCCCACTTTTCCCGCTGTGAATCATGGTTTCCTGAGCACAGAGTGCAACATACACACCTTATGTTAGGCGTTTCCACCTTCAAAGAGTTATCCCAAATCATCACAGTGCTCCGACTGATACTTCATAGAATCATAGAGTTGGAAGGGGCCTCCTGGGTCATCTAGTCCAACCCCCTGCACAATATAGGAAACTCACAAACACCTCCCCCTAAAGTCACAGGATCTCCATCACTGTCAGATGGCCATCTAGTTTCCCAGATCCTAGTCTGACACTTTAACCACATACCATGCTGGACAGAGTGTTTGAATCCCCACTTCCCCACTCCCCCCCAAACTGGAGAGCCAATTTGGTGTAGTGGTTAAGTATGCAGACTCTTATCTGGGAGAACCGGGTTTGATTCCCCATTCCTCCACTTGCACCTGCTAGCATGGCCTTGGGTCAGCCATAGCTCTGGCAGAGGTTGTCCTTGAAAGGGCAGCTGCTGTGAGAGCCCTCTCCAGCCCCACCCACCTCACAGGGTGTCTGTTGTGGGGGAGGAAGGGAAAGGAGATTGTGAGCCGCTCTGAGACTCTTCGGGGTGGAGGGCGGGATATAAATCCAATATCTTCATCTACCTCACAGGGTGTCTGTCGTAGGGGAGGAAGGGAAAGGAGATTGTGAGCCGCTCTGAGACTCTTCGGAGTGGAGGGCGGGATATAAATCCAATATCTTCATCTACCTCACAGGGTGTCTGTTGTAGGGGAGGAAGGGAAAGGAGATTGTGAGCCGCTCTGAGACTCTTCGGAGTGGAGGGCGGGATATAAATCCAATATCTTCATCTACCTCACAGGGTGTCTGTTGTGGGGGAGGAAGGGAAAGGAGATTGTGAGCCGCTCTGAGACTCTTCGGAGTGGAGGGTGGGATATAAATCCAATATCATGAATATCATCACTTCTGCTGTGCCATGCAAGCCTATTAGGTGGCCCTGGGCCTTACATGTTCTCTCACGTTAACCTGCCTCACAAGGCTATTGTTATGGGAGAATGGAGGAGGGGAGGACCAGACTCAACACTGCTTTGAGTCCCCATTGGGGAGAAAGCGGCACAAGGCACAAAGGAGGTTCTAAAGCTGAACTGGGACACTTTAGCCCCCTTAAGATGCCGTTCTCCACAGCTACTGCATAGCTACAGAAAAGGCGACTCAACTTGTTCTAAAGCATGATGCAGTGTTTGAGCTTCAGTACGGGACTGCTGTACAGACTGCTGTAAGAATTGCAACAAGATGATTTAGCTGAGGTGCTTTGCTTACTCAGGAGCACAGCAAAAATAAGTAGGTTTCCTGTTAATAAAGAAACACCAAATTTCAGTGTAACCCCCAGAACCCTTGGGAGGTATTGAACGGCAACGTTTATTCTGTCTTTCCTGCCCCCCTCCTGCAAACAGGTGCCGGGATCACTTGAAATGGAGAGCTGCACCTTCCTCAGCATGAAATTTTATTCCGGTACCTCTGCGCTCAAGGAAGAGACCTTGTTACAGAAGGGACAAATAAACCAGAAAAAGCTGAAAAGGTGAGAAATGCTCCACGTCAAGCACTGAGGCCACCACATAAAAGCAACATGTTAAAAGTATCCACAGTGTAGTTTTGCCAGTTTTGTGATAACTGGATTCAAGGGTTCTCCCTCCATCCTGGACTAAAATTAGGGACCCACTTCTGGCACCTAAAAAGATGCACCTAGTTTTCTAGATGCACCTGTTGAGTTTCCTCAAGAGGAGCGCATGGTCCTTGGAATTACAGGGAAGCCCGGGCAAATCTGCATCTCAGCACCCCCAGTGGATTAAGGACGGGGCAGTGCTTTCGGAAGAACAATGACACTTCTGAGATTTCCCCTGTGGAGTCCCCACTGCGTCAAAGAACCATGCTGTATTCTTGCTCCAACAATGTCCATGTACTGTGGAGAAAAATCAATGCATCCTCAGGTCTCCCCACACAAGGAGGTACAGGACAGCGGGTGCCTATTTCTGAGGCCTGTTTGTACAACATGCTGTCGTGGAATCAGGGCTCTAGTCCCTATGATAAACAATTTAAAAAAAAAAACATTTTCACTGCAAATAAATGAAAGCTTTTTTTGGAGGTACTCTGCACGTACATATTCAAAAACCTTTTCAATCAAAGCTGGAGACTTAAAAGTTTAACATATTTAGGGTTACTGAAAGGGGAGGGGAGACACCCATCTAAAGTTTGCAACTCGAACCGTATTGAATTCTTGGAGCACATCTTGTAAAAACAATATTCTCTTCTGACACCAGCAAAATAGCAGCAGCAGCAGCAGCAAAAGGCTGTTCCCTCTTCCCAGAGGCTTGTTGTTCCAAATAACAGAACAGAGATAACATTTTCTACAGAACAGAGTTCCTCAGTTCCAGTGGGAACCTGTCACCATGGAAAATCAGAAAATCAAGGCAACCGGGTTAAGGGTAATCCCAATGAGAACGGAAACTCTTTCGCCAAATCAAATTGTTAAGAGGCGCTTGATGACGAAAACTAGGCCAGTGAAACTCCTCTGATGGAAAGGAATGAAAAACCCTCCCATCGGAAAACATGTGTAGCTAATTCATTATTGCGCTGAGCACATGCAAACATCTGGGCTCACCATCTCTCTTGCACCAGCGACTCCTCTGCCTCATTCTCAGGAAGACATCCTGGGCACACCCACTGGGAACCTCCCAGAGCTCTGGCCAATTTAGGAGACACCTCTAAGGACTGTGTCAATCCCATGTTATCCTGGAGACCTGGGATTGGATTCCCACCATGTTTATTTCAGTGGCCAAATGCATCTGGGATCCAATCTGGATTTGGGCCACAGTGATGGCGCTGGGCTGTTTCTTTCCAACTCCACCCTCCCCCTGGAGTTTCTCCAGTGCTGCTATTAAGTCCACAAAGGGGGAAATCAAAGGAACTTCCTATTTCAAACCAATCAGGCCTAATAACAGTTGTGGTGATTTTTATTGTAAACATAATGAGGGCAAAGGGGTAAAGCCAGGGTGTCAAACTCATTTTGGAATGAGGATCAAATCTGACATAAAAGAGACCTTGTCGGCACAAGCCATGTCGGGTTGGGCCATGTTGAGCCAGGCAATGTGTGTGCCTATTTAAGCTCATACATACCACGAATAAACTTTTTTTTAATCTTAAAGGTGCCCCCCCCCCCCCCGGACTCTGACTTTGTCCTACTGCTTCAGATCAACATGGCTGCCCACCTGAATCTATCTTTTTCCACTGCTTCCTTTCAGGTTTGGTGTCTTTGCCTCTCTTTATGTGAGAAAGTGAAAGAGCCCCGTGGCGCAGAGTGGTAAAGCTGCAATCCTGCAGTCCTAAGCTCTGCTCACGACCTGAGTCCAGTTCCGGCAGAAGCTGGGTTGAGGTAGCCGGCTCGAGGTTGACTCAGCCTTCCATCCTTCCAAGGTTGGTAAAATGAGTACCCAGCTTGCTGAGGGGGGGAAAGTGAAGATGACCGGGGAAGGCAATGGCAAACCACCCCATAAAACAGTCTGCCGTGAAAGCGCTGTGAAAGCAACGTCACCTCTGAGTCTCAGCCTCAAGAGACCCAGCCCCCATGCCTTTGGCAATGCATCCCCTCCCTTTTGGCCATCAAGTCACAGATGCCTTACAGTGACCCTGTAGGGTTTTCAAGGCAAGAGATGTTCAGAGGCAGTTTGCCATTGCCCGCCTCTGTGTCATGAACCTGGGCTTCCTTGGTGATCACCCTTACAAAGACTGCTTAGCTGCCAAGATCTGATTGATCTCTGCTTCCTCTCACGACGGCTGTTCCTTTATATGTTCCTGGAGCAGACAGACATTCAGCTGGGAGTTTCATAAACAGAGATCCCAGATTTTTTTTCTCCTTGAAAAGTCAAGTTCCTAGGGTCCCTGATTCAATGGTGCAAGAAGAAGAAGATATTGGATTTATATCCCGCCCTCCACTCCGAAGAGTCTCAGAGTGGCTCACAATCTCCTTTACCTTCCTCCCCCACAACAGACACCCTGTGAGGTAGATGAAGATATTGGATTTATATCCCGCCCTCCACTCCGAAGAGTCTCAGAGTGGCTCACAATCTCTTTCCCTTCCTCCCCCACAACAGACACCCTGTGAGGTAGATGAAGATATTGGATTTATATCTCGCCCTCCACTCCGAAGAGTCTCAGAGCGTCTCACTATCTCCTTTACCTTCCTCCCCCACAACAGACACCCTGTGAAGTAGATGAAGATATTGGATTTATATCCCACCCTCCACTCCGAAGAGTCTCAGAGCGGCTCACAATCTCCTTTCCCTTCCTCCCCCACAACAGACACCCTGTGAGGTAGATGAAGATATTGGATTTATATCCCACCCTCCACTCCGAAGAGTCTCAGAGCGGCTCACAATCTCCTTTCCCTTCCTCCCCCACAACAGACCCCCTGTGAGGTAGATGAAGATATTGGATTTATATCCTGCCCTCCAGTCCAGAGTCTCAGAGGGGCTCACAATCTCCTTTCCCTTCTTCCCCCACAACAGACACCCTGTGAGGTAGATGAAGATATTGGATTTATATCCCGCCCTCCAGTCCAAAAAGTCTCAGAGCTGCTCACAATCTCCTTTACCTTCCTCCCCCACAACAGACACCCTGTGAGGTAGATGAAGATATTGGATTTATATCCCGCCCTCCACTCCGAAGAGTCTCAGAGCGGCTCACAATCTCCTTTACCTTCCTCCCCCACAACAGACACCCTGTGAGGTGGGTGGGGCTGGAGAGGGCTCTCCCAGCAGCTGCCCTTTCAAGGACAACCTCTGCCAGAGCTATGGCTGACCCACGGCCATGCCAGCAGGTGCAAGTGGAGGAGTGGGGAATCAAACCCGGTTCTCCCAGATAAGAGTCCACACTCTTAACCACTACACCAAACTGGCAAGAGGAAGGAGATTTAACCCCCAGGCCACAGGCCTGTTCTGAACGGGGCCTCTCTGTTCTCTTTGCCCCACTGCAGAAATACAAGGATACCAGGTGTCTGTGTGCTAAGAAGACTTGCACATTTAACCCAGTGATGCAGTCAGAATTCCTCATGCTGGTTTTAAAAAAAAATGCATTAAAAGTAACATAGGATTACCAGCCTCCACAGAGAACCTAGAGTTCTCCTGGGATGAAAACTGATCTTCAGACTACAGAACTCAACAGACTACAGAGATCAGTTCCTCCAGAAGAAGAAGAAAAAGCCACAGCTCCACTCAAAATTGTGTCCCAGCTCACAAGATTTTTAGAGAAATAACACTCGGAGAATTGTTCTTAGAGATACATCTGCTCAGCTATCTCCCATCCTGAATTTTACTTCGAAAATGCATAAGTCACATGTTGAATATACACCAAAAGTAGCAGCGAGAAACCACCACAGATCAGCATCTCTGGAGTGTGGGAAATGCCAGGAGCAACCATCAGCCTGTAGCTCCGAGTCCAGAGTGCTTGCTTTGCATGTGAAAAGTCCCCCATTCCAATGCACGGCATCTCCAGCAAAACAGGGGAGGGAAGCCACGGCCTTAGAGCTGACAATGTGCCGCTAGAAGGACCAATGCGCTATTGTTGCTTGAACTCCCTGCTCTCATGTTTTAAAAGCCACATATTACCCCAAACTCGCTTTTATAGCCAAAATTGGAATATTCCTTGCAAGTCATATTTTTTCAAACAGTGAAGAGGCAAACCGCCTGGAGGAAGCACAATTTCTAACACAAATAGTGGAGCCCCACTTCCAGTCCCCAGTGCGAAACATCACAGAAGGCTAATTTACACCTGCTCCTGCGTAACCGGCCCAAAATCCCATCAGGTCTTTGCCTGCCAATTTCCATGCAGCTGGGATTTTAGCTCTGCTTGACTTGGCAAGATTTCGTAATGAGGCCCGAAGGGCTTCGCAGGAGCTCTGCTTTCATCTCTCGGGAAACAAAGCAAGCGACGTAACCGGTGGACTGAACGCAATCGGCATGGCTTTCTGAACACATTAGACAAGCTCACAGACTCATGGATGGCCATTCGTGATGATAGACTGAATCTTTTTGAAAGTCCCAGGGGGAATAGGGTTGCCAATCCCCAGGTGGGGGCAGGGGATCCCCCGGTTTGGAGGCCCTCCCCCCGCTTCAGTGTCGTCAGAAAGCGGGGGGAGGGGAGGGAAATGTCTGCAGGGAACTCTGTTATTCCCTATGGAGATTTATTCCCATAGAAAATCATGGAGAATTGATCTGCGTATCTGGGGCTCTGCGGGGTCTGTTTTTTGGGGTAGAGGCACCAAATTTTCAGTATAGCATCTAGTGCCTCTCCGCAAAATATTCCCCAAGTTTCAAAAAGATTGGACCAGGGGGTCCAATTCTATGAGCCCCAAAAGAAGGTGCCCCTATCCTTCATTATTTCCTATGGAAGGAAGGAACATATGAACATATATGAACATATGAAGCTGCCTTATACTGAATCAGACCCTTGGTCCATCAAAGTCAGTATTGTCTTCTCAGACTGGCAGCGGCTCTCCAGGGTCTCAATTGAATAGGCATGTGGTCCCTTTAAATGTGATGGCCAGAACTCCCTTTGGAGTTCAATTATGCTTGTCACAGCCTTGATCTTGGCTCCACCCCTAATGTCTCCTGGCTCCACCCCCAAAGTCTCCTGGCTCCTCCCCCAAAGTCCCCAGATATTTCTTGAATTGGACTTGGCAACCCTAAGGGGGAATGATTTGAAATTGTTCATCTCTGCTCTTTGGACACAGAAGTCCTTGCTTCCATTTTGCTTCTCCCCTTGCGGCTAACTGAAGACACAATGTTGCCTGAACACACACATTCTTGCCAATTTGTTTCCTAGCAATGAATCCCCCTCCCCAGTAAAATGTCTGACATTCCGCGCATGTCAGTAAATAAACATTATACATAATATACATAGGTGACATGCGCTGTACATGTAAACTGCATATTGAAAAACCACACAGTGTATGTATGTATGCAGCACAAAGCAAAAGCATACTCGAAGAATGCCTCTGATACTGCTGTGGCCCTCATGCTCCGTTTCTGGGTTTGCCACAACATCGAGCCAGCCACTTGGAAACAGATACTGGACTAAATGGATCCTTAGTCAGATCCAGTTGGGCTGTTCTTATGTTAAATGAGTTCTAGAATCTGCTGACACTCTATTTCTCTCACGTGACAAGGTAAAGAGCGTTGGATTCAGATCAGGGTGACCTAGGTTCAAATCCCCACTCTGCCATGGAAGATCACAGAGTGATTTCTGATGTGGCCTACAGGCTCCAGGGAAGCCTGTATTAGAGTAGCAACCAGACCTACATTTCCCAGGATCCCTTCTGTTGTGTCTTGCATTTCAGTCCCAAAATTACAACACAGCGGACGCTACGGAGGTGACCAGTGGAAGTCCACTGGTCCCTGGATGTAGCTCCGCAAATACGCTCCGCCAATCAAGATCTGTGGCGGGAAGTTTAGCTGGCCAGGATTGGACCTGGCCAGACTGAGGGTTGTTCCGGGGTATGTATATAATCAGGACCCGGCCCGCATTGCCTCGTCTTGTGATGTACTTGCTAATAAAGCATGTTGCCTTCAACACGTCTCGTCACTCAGTACATTACACCTTCTGTCTCTCTGATTGGATGGCAGAAGTTTTGGAGGGAAAACTTGCCCAATGGAGACCAGAGGTGTGGGACCTGGGAGGAAACAAGAAAAGAACTAGCTAGAGAGGAAGGTGTGTTCTCTCTGGAAAGGCTGAGCTGGAGCAAAGGCTGCAGCAGAAGAGTTCCCTCATCCAAAGAGTGGTGAGTCAGTTGAATTCAGAAGGAAGGGAACGTATTAGTTGTGTCAAGGATTTTATTTTGCTTTGTACTACTTTTATTGTTTTTCCATGTTCACTGTTGCACTAAAAGTTTTATAACCCACTTGTGTTGCTCTTGAGCACTTATAATAAAACTATTGTTGTTAATGCTGCCTGGGTCTTCAAGTCTCTCTGGTCACAGATAAAAGGTTTTGTTAAGGAAGACCCAGAGTGGGGTGGGTGCCTGACAGATCCTACCAGAGTGGAGTCAGTCTGTAGATGCCCTCCCTGGTCCTTTGCTTGTGACACTACCCAACAGGGTTGTTGTTGCAGGGGGGATAAAATGGAGAAGAGGCGAATGATGCAGTCCACTTTGGACCCCCATCAAGACTGGCTTCCAGTCCATTTCATTCAGCCCACTGACAGTCTCCCTTCCAGAGCCCAGATTTTCATTCTAGAGCTCCGCCGCCTCTATCCCTATTGTGATATTTCTGACCTGGCTTACACAGTCAGCCCAGTGACTTCATGCTTAGGCCGAAGGCTATGCAGCCTGGCATTCAGAAAGACAATAGAGCCGTGGAGGGGTCGGAGTTGGCAGCTCTTTGAATGAGCCATTCCTGGTTTCATTCAAACAATGAATGTGAAAGCTAACAGAATTTTCTTTTGACTGGAGCTCCTGTATCAGGCCTTTCAAAACAAAGCAAGAGCCATGCTTGGGGGTGGGAGGGAGTGGGCTGAGAAGAGAATAATTCTCAAAACCTGCTTCACAGAGGCGTGGGAGGGAGAGGCTGTGGCTCAGGGGCAGAGCATCTCCTTGGCCTGCAGAAGATCCCAGGTTCAACTCTCAGCATCTCCCTTTAAAAAAGAACCAGGCAATTGGGGATCTGAAAAACCTCAGCCTGAGACCGCTGAGAGCTCCTGCTGGTCTGAGAAGCCAATCAGGGCCTGAGAAGGGCCGATGGCCTGATTCAGCGTAAGGCAGCTTCATCTGTTCATATTGCAAGGCGATTCAGTGCTCCCCCAGAAGGCCAAGCCGCACAGAAGGGCTGCAAAGCAAGGCGTTTTGCTGCACCAAGTTAGGCCCACCCATCCCTCCCTGGTCTTACCCTCCGCTGTCGTTGTTGCTGGTCTTTCATATCATCTGCTCTCTGGTCCTTTTAACTGGAGATGCCAGGGATTGAACCGGGGGCCTTCTGCAGGCCAAGCAGATGCCCTGACCCATAAATCACCTCTGCATATGTAAATCCAGATTGCCAGAGTTGAGTAGGAAGAGGAGGATCCAATTGCCAAAGCAGAATGGGCAGAGACATGGGAAAACCTCTTCTCCTTTGCAACCAGCCTTCTCACAGGCCATGGTGATTGTTCTGCTGCCCGGGCTCATTTTGGGTGACTAAATACAGCGGAGGGGACAAGATGGGAGGGAGAGGAGTCCTGGGCACATGAGGCTTAAGCATTAACTCCCCACCCACAGACCTCATGGGGCTACCTGTTCCTGCAGGTCTAGAGACAACCCAGGACACTTCTAAAACAGGACACCGCACAGACACTATAAGAGCAAGCAGGAGACTGGAAGTTCTGGTGTTCTTCAACAAGCCACGCTCCCTTCCAGCTCTACATTCCCCTGTGTAATCTTGGGGGAAATACCTTTGGCCCAACTTACAGGGCTGATGTACAGAGACAATAAATAAGAAGAGGCTTAGCGCTCTGTGCTTAAAACTTGATTCTATATAATAGTATGTTAAATTGGCGTTCCATACCTGATAGTTTCAGCTGCAACAGTGGAGCAAGATTGCACCCAGTTTTTTTTTGGGGGGGGGGTGGCTTTTGAGAGCCAAAGCGTCAAATCTGGTGAAGAGAGCTTTGGTTGTCAAAAGTTCATCCTAGCCAAAATCTTGTTGGTCTCTAAGGAGCTACAGGACTTGAATCAAACTCTATACGTGAGAATCATAGAGTCCAGGGTCATCTAGTCCAACCCCCTGCACAATGCAGGAAACTCACAAATATCTCCCTGTAAATTCACAGGATCTTCATTGCTGTCAGATGGCCATCTAGCCTCTGTTTAAAAACCTCCAAGGAAGGAGAGCCCACCACCTCTGTAAAGAGAGTATCTTTACAGCATCACATTAGATTTTAACTATGTAAATTGTGAAATGTTTATACTCTTATGCTTAATTTTATACTCTTATGTTAGATTTTATGTGTTGTAAGCCGCCCTGAGCCACCTGGTGGGAAGGGCGGGATATAAATTACAAATAAATAAATAAAAACTCAGGGCAGCCCAAGGCCTGATTTTTAGTCCATTCATTTGCAATGAACAAGAGATGAAGGAGATGCAACATTGCCCAACCATGTGCACAAGAAGACACACATACTGAATCAGGCCCTTGGTCCATCAAGATCAGTCCTTTCTACTCAGACTGTGAGGAGTCCTCAGGGACTCAGGGGACAGGTCTTTCCCATCACCTTTATCTTTATCTTTACAGCATCGCATTAGATTTTAACTATGTAAATTGTGAAATGTTTATACTCTTATGCTTAATTTTATACTCTTATGTTAGATTTTATGTGTTGTAAGCCGCCCTGAGCCACCTGGTGGGAAGGGCGGGATATAAATTACAAATAAATAAATAAAAACTCAGGGCAGCCCAAGGCCTGATTTTTAGTCCATTCATTTGCAATGAACAAGAGATGAAGGAGATGCAACATTGCCCAACCATGTGCACAAGAAGACACACATACTGAATCAGGCCCTTGGTCCATCAAGATCAGTCCTTTCTACTCAGACTGTGAGGAGTCTTCAGGGACTCAGGGGACAGGTCTTTCCCATCACCTATGACCTGATCCTTTTTAACTGAAGATGCCAGGGATTGAACCTGGGACCTTCTGCGTTTCAAGCAGATGCTCTACCACTGAGCCACAGTCCTTTCCCCACACAGCCCTAAGCCAGCACCCCTGGAATCTTGCTCTCCGAGGCAGCCGCCTGTTAGGCTAGAACTAGCCCTGCTTTCTCCACTGCCCTTAAATAACATCAGCCAAAAAAAAAAAAATCCACCCTGCGCTCACTGCACTGAATGAGAAGCGTTGCCAAATTTCCCTGCTGGAGGAGTCGTGTTAATTTGGCAGAGATAAATCTGGCGTTTTCCTTTGCTCCTTCCCCCAAAGCCAGTCATTCAAGGTACTGGGAAGGGAGTGACCAACATTCCAAACACAGAAGAGCTGCCCTGTCAGAGCAACTCCGAAGGCTCATTCACCACTTGGCGCAGTCCGGTTTTCAAAACAGCCGGGAACTGACACGGCCCTGTCTAGCGCTAATATTTGCACTGAGGGCCAGCCGGTTTAAAAATAAAATGCACCCGGGCTTTCAAACAGCAGTAAACAAACTGTGGGCGGAAAATTGATCTACGCCTCCTTGGGGAATTTTAAAATTAAAAAATCCCTAACCTTAGCTCATGTCACTTTGCCCAGGCTTCAGGTCAGTATATTCAGCAGAAAAGAAATACAGTATTTGCCGAGAGTTGTGAATCACCGGATTAAACCTACTCCTCCGCCCCAGATGTTTCACAGCACATGTCGCTTTCCTTCAAGAGCACTTGCAGGCAGAGACAGTCTTGCAGGATGGGATCTCTACATGCTCAAGACCCTGTTTGCACAGCAGTCCATAGACACACATCTAAATGTGCATAAGCTCTCCACACAACATCTGTACCCTCCAGTTCTGCAGGATACAGATAGCATGCAGGTTTTCTTAAAAATGGGGGCAGGACACCTGGATGCGTTCATTGCATTGCTACAGCAAAATGCGGCAGCACGGCTAGTAACTGCATTGCCTCTACAGGCAAGCATTCGACCAGTGCTGCAACAATTGCACTGGCTACCAATAGAGTACCAGATCCGCTTCAAGGTTTTGGTCTTAACATTTAAAACCTTACGCGTCCTGGGACCAACATACCTGTGGGACCGCCTCTTCCCATATGCGCCCCAGAGATCACTGTGTTCTGCTTCGCAGCATCTCCTGACCATTCCTGGCCCAAAGGATATTTGATTTGCCTCGACTAGGGACATGGCCTTTTCAGCCTTGGCCCCGGCATGGTGGAATCAGCTCCCTGTGGAGATCCGGGTCCTACCTGAATTAATGCTATTTCGTAGGGCCTGCAAGACGGAACTATTCTGCCGGGCCTTCGGTTGAGGCAGTGGACATCCTTATTTCCACTTGGCCTCCCTTACCTGCCATGATGTTATCTTATTTTAATATTATCTTAATTTATCATTCTACCTCTGGGCCTACTGTTGTATTGATATATATCAGGGGTGGCCAGTGGTAGCTCTCCAGATGTTTTTTGCCTACAACTCCATCAGCCCCGGGATCTGTAGGCAAAAAACATCTGGAGAGCTACCGTTGGCCACCCCTTTGCAGACTGCTGATTAAGGACTGCTGAACTGATGGATTTGCCTAAGTGACTTTAACTGACAGAATAGCGCCAAAAAATTCCACTGTTATTGTTAAATTATGTTAATTATATTAAATGTGAATTAGAACGGTTTTTAAGATAATGCTGATTTTAAAGTTTTTGTATAACTATCGTATGGATATGTTGTTAGCCGCCCTGAGCCTGCCTAGGCGGGGAGGGCGGGATATAAATAAAATTTTATTATTATTATTATGTGCTCAGTTGGAAACTGCCACCTGTGACATATATGTTGTTTGTTTTATTGTATCCTATGGTTTTAGCTTGTAGTTTTTAATTGTTTTAACTTTTGCTGTTATCCACCCTGAGCCCATTTGTGGGAAAGGGCAGAATATAAATTAACACAAATAAATAAATAAATAAAAAGAAATAACATTGCAGTCTTAGGTAGAATTAAACCATTGATCCAGCAACGTTCCAGGGGAATCCCAGGCTAAGCAGAAACATCCGAAATCTTCTTTTACTGGGCTTTGACAGGCACAGGAGCACATGAAGTTGCCTGCTACAGAATCAGACCATTGGTCCATCAGTGTCACAGTAATGTCTCTTTAGACTGGCAGCAGTTCTGCAATTTCTCAGGCCGAGGTCCTTCACATCACCTCCTCCTAGTCCTTAACTGGAGGTGCCAGGGACTGAACACGGGACTTTCTGAACGTGCCGAGCAGAGGCTCTTCTGCTGAGCCACACCCCCTTCCCACGAGGGCAGAACCTTGTATAGGACTGCCCTGCAAGTTCTTAGAATAAGTAAGCATAAAAAGTGCTGTTTCTATAACACACTCACTGCACATCTATATTAGCTCACATACCAATGGGGTTCATCTAACCAACTGCTCCTTGCGGTCTGCTCCACAATAAGAGGGCAAGGTGTGCAGCGGCGGATTCTGGGGCTTCCTCATTTCATTGCCGCAAAACTCTGCAGCAAGTTTCTGGAAGAGGAACACACAGTCACCCTCCTTCCTTCCCTGAATTTTGCAGAATGGTTTTACCCAGGAGAACATTCAATGGGATATCTCCTGGAGGGTCACTCTTGATGGCAGCTTCTAAGGATCTTATGCTGTCGACTTTAAACACGGCATGGGGAGTCTGGTCTTGTGATCTGGGAGATGGATTTTCATTCATCACTCAGTCAACCACGCTAAGTTCATTTCATGTGCTGAGTAATGCACTTTCAATCTAGCTATCATTTGCAAATGGATTCTGTATTTTCACACAGTAAAATCCAGTTGCAAAGTGCACTGAATGTGGATTAAAAATGCATCATTCATTATATATGAAAGTGGGTGCTACAGGAATATTTTAATACACCAATTCAGTGCTTTTTAAAGAACAACATAAAAATCCCAGTACTATAAGGCTGTGCCAATTTCCACCAATCCCCCCTCCCTCTGCAGATCACCACAAGGCCATTCCTGAGGATCAACTCTCTCTTTCTCGGGCAGGGCAGGCTGCCACAAGAGGACCAGGACTTGGAGAGCCCTGAAAAGGTGCGGGGACTCCCCGCCAGTGAGAGCCATCGGAGACAAAGTCCTGCATTTATTTATCTTCAACATATTTAAGGGTGGGCCTTTAAATCCTGTGGAGAACTTGCCTCTCACACTGCTGAAGTCTCTCTGCAAACCAACTCCCCAAAATCCCACTGACGCTTCCTGCATTAAAGCTGGAACCAGGGTATCCTCCCGGGGGCCATCTTCTCCTTTGAAAACTCTTCAGTGGTGGTGGGGGGAGGGGACTGCTATTGTCATGCCCTCGCTTCTATGCTATGTATGGCAAGTGTAAGGCAGAAGCTAAATCCCACCTCCACAAATGGCTGAGAGCATTCCTGCTGGGATCTACACCTGGCAGAGAGAGGACTGCGGGCCTGTTCAAGTCTCACCTCAGTCACGAGTTCATTAGATGACCTTCGGCAAGCCACTGTCTCCCAGCCTCAGACTGTCCAGTTCCAACTTGGACAACACCGCAGCTCAGCTTCCCTTACAGGGCTGGAGGGAGATTTACTAAGAGAAGGCCTACCAATGCTCCGAGTGGAGTAGTGCGAGGCAGTGTTCCCTCTACGCTGAGTTCGTGTGAGATAGATAGCTCACAGTTTTTTAGCATCTGGCTCACACGTTTTCGTCTTGGCTCAAGAAAAATAGCCCCAGAGCAAACTAATTTATGTAGCAGCCAAATCACTCGCTCACAACTTTAATGCCAGTAGGACGCTCACAAGACTCCACCGCTTAAAGGGAGCATTGGTGTGGGGCTTTCAAACATGGTGCCCATGGACCCCAAGGGGCCTGAGAGAGCTTCCTTTGGCGCCCACCAAGCTTTTCAGAAAGAGGGCAAGGTCACTGTAAGGCAGGGCTTGTTGCTGGCTGCCCTCACACAGAGAAAAGGGGGGATCCAGAGAGAGCACCTCTGGTGTGGTTTCAGTCCCCTTTCAGGCTCTTCTTCTCCCCGGGAGGTGGGAGGGGGAGGTATTCTGGTAGATTCTCACCTCTTTGGGGGTTGGCTCCACCTCCTTCCGCAGCCTTTTTTGGGGTAGAGTTCACCACCCCTCTCAAATTCCAAAAGTTCCCACAGGCTCAGAACGGTTGGGGACTCCTGCAGCAGGGTACATGAAACGTTCCCTATTGTTGTAAGCTCAGCCCACTGCCTCAACCATATTGTCGGTCACGGTCTCTGGCTGAGATAGACACAGATGTCCAACTGACTGCAGCATGACTTATGGACATCTGTCCATATACAGAATGTCAGCCTTCATTAATTCCATTTTCTGAACATTGTTCTAGCTGGGCTTCCAGTTTTCTAAAAGTGCCAAGGCAGCTAATGACAAAATAAAAATGCCAATAAAAATGCAAACAAAAATCATGGCACAAAAACTGAACAGGCAACAGGCAAAAACAGAAACAGAAAAGAAAATGGCAGGAAAATGTTGTGCTCCCCTGAAAGGCATTAATTGGAAGGGGACATCCCTTGGGAGGGAGTCTGAGTGTTGGCGCCACCACTGAGAAGGCATCTCCCCCAAAGCCTTGAAACAGTAGGGGTGTGCAAAGAAGGGTAGCTTCATGTGGTAGGCATGCCTTCATAAAACCTGTGTCTCGGCTGTGAGACAGTGAAAATCAGGACTTTAAAGTGGGCCTGGGAATGGACTGGCACTCAACGGAGGGGGTGTAGAATTGGCACATCTCCATCTACTCAGACTTGCAAAATGCTTCCCCTCTACATTAATACATTTGCAATAAGTAAACACCAAATGGTAGAGATGTGCACAGAGGAATTCTGCCTAACAGGCAGAAATTGTCCCCTAATGTGACCTAATGTGTTCTCCAGGTCTGCCCTAGCACTTAGTTGTTTTCCAGACAGCAGCTGTGTTGCTTGTAGCTCACCACTGCCGGTCCGCATTCCCAGTTAACCTTTTGTTAAAAATGGCAGCCTTGCCCACTTTCCTTAGTATGGGATGAGTTGGTTGCCAAGCATACAAATAGGTCTGAGATGAGGCTGAAGATTGGTGCCACATTTGCTGATGTCACAAAGGTACTTAGGGGTCCCAAAGTAAGATAAAAACAGGGATTTTCCTTTCTGCAGTTACAAGGGGAAAGAAGCCTCTGTCCAAGGTGAGAAGTGGCAGATTCTCTGAACATACAGTCTACTGCTTCCACCTCCCTTTCAGCTCTCCAATGGATGTTCTCCCACTCATTCCCAAGAGAAGAAATCAGGCAGGATTACAGAGAATTGGCACATTATCATTATGCTTTATTGGGGGCCGTTTGTGTGAGAGCGGCAGAATCCGGCCGCCCACAAATGAGGGAAGGCGTCCTGCGTACTTAAGGGATTCCTCAGATGTGCAGGGGGGGGAAGGACTTTGTAAGCCACTAAAATGTCCCGTTGAGTGAATTTGAAAACAACTGGAAAGTTTTTTATAATTATTATAACTTATCCTTGTAGTCAAACTGTGGTAAAATCCTGAAGTATAACTGATTAAAGCTTAACTCTGTAATTAAATGAGTAGCTTGGTAGCTCAGTATACGATAGATAATATTGAATGACAGATATGACAGATTTACATAAATCACATGGGTTCTAGTTGTGACTATTTTTTAAATAATACAACAAATGACAGTATGAAAATTTGGTAATGGCTCTTATGAGGTTACTTATATCATACTCTATAGGTTACTTATATCATACTCCAAAGGAGGCCTGGTTGAAGTCAACCAGGGACAGGGCCTTCTCAATAACAGCCCCTTGCTGGTGGAACCAGTTACCGGAAGAGGTCAGGGCCCTGCGGGATATTGGACAATTCCGCAGGGCCTGTAAGACAGTCCTCTTCCGGTTGGCCTATAACTGACCGGCATCAAACCACCAAATTATCAAAATGTTGAAGGAAGTGTACAGATTGTATGCTGTTGGATTGATGCACTTTTTTAATGTTTTAATTTTCTAATTATGTATATTCTTATTATATTTAAAATTTGAATTTTATGTTAGAATCCTTGTGTTGTAAGCCGCCCTGAGCCCGCTTCGGTGGGGTAGGGCGGGATATAAACCAAATCAAATAAAAATAAATAAAATAAATAGTAGATCAAATTAATAATGCAATGTTGACAATGTTAAGTAAGCAAGAGGATATTATAGAATATAGATAAAGGCTTTAATAGGAGGCTATATTGGACCTCTAAATAGCACGATATATTATGTTACATGTATCTAATTTTTTATATACACACACACACTTTCTCATGAAAGATTCCCATGTTATGCTACGATATCATGCCACGTCATATATTTGCTAAACTATTTTTCTTACGTTTTTGCATACGGAATAAGAAATATCTTCAGTATTTGTGTTAGTTAAATTGTCCATATATTGTGTACTTGGGTAATTATAACAAAACTTATTTAATATATGTTTCTCCCCTTTTCCCCAATTCCCATGTTCTCCTTCTGTAAAGGTAAAGGTAGTCCCCTGTGCAAGCACCAGTCGTTTTTGACTCTGGGGTGACGTTGCTTTCACAATGTTTTCAAGGCAGACTTTTTACGGAGTGGTTTGCCATTGCCTTCCCCAGTCATCTACACTTTCCACCCAGCAAACTGGGTACTCATTTTACTGACCTCGGAAGGATGGACGGCTGAATCAACCTTGAGCCAGCTACCTGAACCAGCTTCCACTGGGATCGAACTCAGGTCGTGAGCAGAGGGCTCCGACTGCAGTACGGCAGCTTTACCACTCTGTGCCACGGGGCCCCTTCCGTACCCCCACTGAAATTTTAAAATAAAAATGACCTGTTGAGGACTGAGTGTCCTCCAGGAGACACTGAATATTGAGAACTGTTGAGAGTCCGGAGAGAGAAGGTGGAGAGGAGTGAGATGGGGAAATCTGGGGTGAGACTGGGGTGAAAAGGGACCAGCTGGATATCAAGAATTGTTTGGGTTTTTTTACAGCCTAGGGAGGTGGTGAGCTCCACCCCACATTGGCAGTCTTCAAACAGCGGCCAGACAAATGCTAGTCAGGGAAGTTGTAGGCAGAGGGTTGGACAAGGTAGCTTGCGTGGCCCCTTCTGACTCTATGATTCTGTGATTCTATGCAGCAGAATTTCCCAGACATTTATTCACCCCAGCACATAATTCTTCATGGGCCCCCAACATCATACACTGCTTAATAGGATCTGAGAGGCCCAGATTTGAAAGTCATTTGAAAGCTCACTGGGTGACCTTGGGCCAGTTCCTGTCTCTCAGCCTAACCTTGTCTTACAGTGTTGTTGTTATGAGATAAAATGAAGCAGGGAAGAAGAATGTTGTAAACCACCTTGGTACCCCATTAGGGAGAAGAGAATAAATATCTAAATAAATTATGCAAAATGCACTGAGTCAGCCTAAATTTATGTGAAGTGCACCTGAACTGCCTACTATGTGATTTCTTAGGTAAATAAGAAGCAGAATAACATCAGTTTGTTGGTTCAAATTTATACAAATGTCTACCTTTTGAAATGACTGAGGCATATTCCCACACTACTATAAAAGCCGCATGGAAATGACGTGTTATCCTTGTAGCAAGGTTAATCACAGAATCATCAAAATCTCTGTTCACACCCCTGCAAATAAACATTTTGCAACTGGTCCATGTATGCATTTTTGCCATGAGATCCACAACCACGCTACTTAGCATGTTCCCTTTGCAGGGTCTGAAACTTTAACTTACAGAGAAACCTCTAAGATCGTGGTTCTTTGAGGCAGAAGAACAGCATAAAAGCAACAGCAGAACCTCTTGCCTGTAATTTGTACGCACCAGAATCATCCAGGATTGAAGAAGTCCCTTTTTAAGAAGAAGAAGAAGATATTGGATTTATATCCCGCCCTCCACTCCGAAGAGTCTCAGAGCGGCTCACAATCTCCTTGACCTTCCTCCCCCACAACAGACACCCTGTGAGGTAGATGAAGATATTGGATTTATATCCCACCTTCCACTCCGAAGAGTCTCAGAGCGGCTCACAATCTCCTTGACCTTCCTCCCCCACAACAGACACCCTGTGAGGTAGATGAAGATATTGGATTTATATCCCGCCCTCCACTCCAAAGAGTCTCAGAGCGGCTCACAATCTCCTTTACCTTCCTCCCCCACAACAGACACCCTGTGAGGTAGATGAAGATATTGGATTTATATCCCGCCCTCCACTCCAAAGAGTCTCAGAGTGGCTCACAATCTCCTTTCCCTTCCTCCCCCACAACAGACACCCTGTGAGGTAGATGAAGATATTGGATTTATATCCCGCCCTCCACTCCGAAGAGTCTCAGAGCGGCTCACAATCTCCTTTCCCTTCCTCCCCCACAACAGACACCCTGTGAGGTAGATGAAGATATTGGATTTATATCCCGCCCTCCACTCCGAAGAGTCTCAGAGCGGCTCACAATCTCCTTGACCTTCCTCCCCCACAACAGACACCCTGTGAGGTAGATGAAGATATTGGATTTATATCCCGCCCTCCACTCCGAAGAGTCTCAGAGCGGCTCACAATCTCCTTTACCTTCCTCCCCCACAACAGACACCCTGTGAGGTAGATGAAGATATTGGATTTATATCCCGCCCTCCACTCCAAAGAGTCTCAGAGTGGCTCACAATCTCCTTTCCCTTCCTCCCCCACAACAGACACCCTGTGAGGTAGATGAAGATATTGGATTTATATCCCGCCCCTCCACTCCAAAGAGTCTCAGAGTGGCTCACAATCTCCTTTCCCTTCCTCCCCCACAACAGACACCCTGTGAGGTAGATGAAGATATTGGATTTATATCCTGCCCTCCACTCCAAAGAGTCTCAGAGTGGCTCACAATCTCCTTTCCCTTCCTCCCCCACAACAGACACCCTGTGAGGTAGATGAAGATATTGGATTTATATCCCGCCCTCCACTCCAAAGAGTCTCAGAGCGGCTCACAATCTCCTTTCCCTTCCTCCCCCACAACAGACACCCTGTGAGGTGGGTGGGGCCGAGAGGGCTCTCACAGCAGCTGCCCTTTCAAGGACAACCTCTGCCAGAGTTATGGCTGACCCAAGGCCATTCCAGCAGGTGCAAGTGGAGGAGTGAGGAATCAAACCCGGTTCTCCCAGATAAGAGTCCGCACACTTAACCACCACACCAAACTGGCTCTTTAAGAGTTTCAGGTGGGTGGCTGTGTTGGTCTGAAGCAACAGAATGAAGCTGGAGTCCAGCGATACCTTTAAGACCGGTGCACACAAAAACTGGTCTTAAAGGTACCGCTGGACTCAAACTTTGTTTTATTTTCAACAGGGTGTCCCTTCCACTCTCCATCAGCTTTGCCATTTAGCTACACATGCAGAAGCCGCCATGACTTAGAATGCCCAAAGATCCTAGTGTCCAAACCGGCATTCATATGATGGAATAAGAGACCTGAGAACTTGCAGGCAAACTTTATTCATTCTTCAGCCAAAGAACAAATAAATGAACCCTATTTCAGAACGAGTGTTAACACAGTCTGTGCTTTGTGGGAAGCCTTTAACAGACCTAGGGAAGTCACTCAAACTGGAGATGTGGAATCACTGACAGTCCTCCATAGACACCCCCACCCAGTACTTCTTCACATGATCCTTCAAGAACCCTCAACATACGCGCAGGGAGAGCAGTGCAGAAACAAGATCTTTTTTGTATACATGCACACATGTACACACAGCAAAAAATGTAACTCTGAGTATGCCAAGATGTGTTTTCTTTAGTCTGCCCTGAATCTACTACTGAGTGTTTGACAAGGCAAAGCTAAAAACTACCACTGAAAACAGCATCACAAGCCTATCCGCAACAAAGCTCATTGCTGGTCTTGCCACAGTCATTTGGGGGGGGGGGGGGGGCAGTGCTTTGACTGAAGCTTGGCTTGCTTTGGGTTACAGTTAACCCATTGTTCTCCAGAGCCAGCTCAAGAGGGGCAGGCCGTGTTGCTCTGATCACAGCAGCAGATAAGAGCCAGCCGGAGTCCACCCGAAAGCCTAACAAAAAAGTGTGGCAGGGGAGGAGCTTTGGTGAGTGGACGGCCCAGTTCATGAGATGAATTTCTTTTTGTCTTGTTTTGTTGCCAGGGAGTAAAGTCGATTGCAAGCCACAGTCTCGGAGCAAGTGAGCAGCACAGAGACTCAGGAAAGCCCTTCCTCCCACCCCTGCCACAAATTCTGTTAGTGCTCCTGGAGACAGACTTTTGCTCTTCTCCACCGTCCAAAGAGATCCGGCAAGTTTTTGAAACACTCCCCTAACCCTGCTTTCCTCAGGCAAAAGGGGCAGGTGGGACCACCACCCTACTGGCTAGGCCCAGCCAGCACACCTGCGTGCCTTCGATGGAAAAGGGGCCAGGTCTCACCTGCGGTGTCCCCCCCCCCCGCCAGAACAGCTGCAGTTACAGCGATGCCGAAGCGGCCCCAGAGTCGACAGAGCCTTCTGAGAGCCAGAGAGGGGCAGGTTGCAGGCCTGAGCGGCGTTGGCCCCTCGACCGGGGCAAAACACAACCGCCACGTGATCCCGCTCAGAGGCTCCCCGGGCCGCTTCACGACAACCCGACAGCCCGGCCGCTCCCCCAGCCCTGTTGCTCCGCGTGCAAAGCCGAGCAGGGCAGCGCCGCTTCTTGCGGGCCGGGAGCCGGAGCTCCCTCTAGGCGGAAGGGCGCCGCGGCTGCCGGGCTTTGCATGGGCTGCGGGCAGGAGGGCGCGAAGCGGGCAGCCGGCGCATTCCCCGGCACGGCCGCCCGGGCAGCACACGGCGCGCGCCCTCCCGGGGGGTCGGTGGCCCCGCGCTTCCTCCGGCCGCCCCGAGGGAGCAGGACGGACGACTCCCCCCCAGAGCAAGGGCGCAAAACTCGACGCCGCTGGAATACCTCGGAAGTCCTGGCGGCTCCGCGTGGCCCTCCCTGCCCGGCCTGGCGAGAACGCAGACGGCGGCGCTGCTGCTGCTGCTGCCAGGCGGGCGCCTGCTCGGATCCCGGAGCGCCGCGACGGTGGCGGCTTCTGCCCGGTCCCAAGGCAGCCTCCGGGCCGCCGCGTTGCTCTCGGGCACCTCCTGGCGTTAGCCGGGCCGCCCCCCCCACCCCACCCCGCGGAGGAGACGCCGCCGCCGTCGGGCCGGCGCACGTGGGAGGGAGCGCGGGCTGGGGTGCTCGGAAGCCGCTCCTCTCCCTGCCCTCTGGAGCGCCCGGGGCGGGCAAAAAGTGCGCCCTGCGGCTCCTTGGCGGGGGGGGGGGGACATAAGAACATAAGAGAAGCCATGTTAGATCAGGCCAATGGCCCATCCAGTCCAACATTCTGTACACACACACACACACACACACACTGTGGCTAATAGCCACTGATGGACCTCTGCTCCAGGCAAGGAGACAGGCCCTCTCTCTGATCTGCCTGCCCTCCCCTGCAGGGGTGTTGTGCGGCGAGAGAGAGACAGCTGCGCCACCCCCCCCCCCCCGCGCGCGCCTTGGGGGACCCGCGGGGACTCCCCCGTGCAACGTCTGAGTAACAGCCCTTCCCGACCCCCAGCCGGAGCACGGGGTCTCACCCAGACCCCCCCCCCCGCTCTTGTTCACAGAAAGGCCATTCCCCACCGGCATTTCATTAAGGGATTGCAGGGTTGCCAGCCTCCCGGCGGGGCCTGGAGATCGCCTAGCACAACGACTGGTTTCTAGCCGACAGAGGTCAGTTCCCCTGGAGGACTCGGCTGGACGGACTCAGTGGCCCCACGGAGGTCCCTTCCCTGCAAAACAACAACTACAACGCCCTGTTTTCCTCAGGCTCCGTTCCCATATTGCCGGGATTTCCTGGAGATCTTCAGCCTGGAGTTGGCAAACCTATCGGGGTTGGAAGCCCACTCTTCTCCAGGGGGCTATACCTTCGCATTTGAAATACACGTTTGTTTTTTGGGGGGTGGGGTGTTGTGTCTGGCGTTCGTCCCGGAAAGTACAGCACAGCACACCTGTGGGCGGTGCCTGGAAGAGACGAAGGCAGCCCGTCTATGAGATCAGTGGCGGGAAGTTTAACTGGCCAGGAGTGGACCTGACCAACAAGAAGGTTGTTCCGGGAAATGTATACAACAGGGGACCTGGCCCCGCCATGTTGTCTTTGTGATGTACTCGCTAATAAAGCATTTTGCCATCTGAACGTCTCCGACTTCAGTACATTACACTGGTGACGAGGATGGGATACCGGTGAGCAGAGAGCAGCCTCCAGCCGCCCGCAAGCCCTGCGATTCGAGCTCTAGTGCTCCCGCGGCCGAGGTCATGGCTACTGCTCCCAGACAAACCGTACCGGGATTCGACGTCACCCAGCCCGACTTATGGGAATCATGGGTGGACCAGATCAACTGCTACATAAAGCTGCACAAAATAGAGACAGAGAAGAAGACGCTTCTCCTGAGTTTGTGCGGGGTGGACACCATCCAGCTGAAGCGACTCATCACGCCAACCCCCCTGGCAAGGGCAACCTACGACCAGCTGGTCAAGGTGATGACGAACCACATGGCGCCGCAGCTGTCCCGTCTCACATGCAGGCACACGTTCTACATGAGACAGAGCTCCGTGGATTGAGATGCGATTTCACGGGGGACCTGGAAGAGATCCTGCTGGACCTTTTCGCGGTTGGCATCCGGGAGGAGAAAATGCGCTGAAAGTTGCTAGCATACGAAGACAAAGAGATCAACCTCGCGAAAGCACTCCAACAGGCGACCGCCTTTGAACAGACGCACACCAGCCCTTCCGCGAACTGCAGAAGCTGCGGAAAAGTGGGCCACATCACCCGAACTTGCAGGGCCAGACCCAACAGGAGGCCCCAGTCCGCACACCACGACTCGACAGACACACACACGACGGCAGCAAACAGCATCCAGGTAATGAACTTGCCCCAGGACACCCCCGACAAGGTCAAAGTGCACGTCTTGATCGAGGGGGATCCCTGCCTGATGGAATTGGACACAGGATCCTCCATCTCCATTCTTTCGGAGGAGTCCCTCAGTAAATTCTGCCCCCACAACCGGCCGGCCCTGCAGCCCGCGGAGTTCATATTGCGGGACTTTAAAAAGAATCCAGTGCAGATTATGGGGTGGGACAGAGTTAGGGTGGAGTTCAAAAATTTTAAAGGGGCCCTGGACATTCTTGTGGTGAAGCGCCGGCTCACCACCCTATTGGGATTGGTTTGGTTTAAGGCCCTGGGCATCAAAATTGTAGGGGCAGACACAATTTTGACCAAGTGTGCTGGGAGTTCCCAGAAGTATTTGATGGGGCTCTGGGAACGTACAAGGGGCCACCTATTGCATTGCAGCTGAACCCCACGGTTAGGCCCTTAAGGCTGAAGGCTCGGCAGGTTCCATTTGCACTTAAGCCAAAAATTGAGGCCGAACTGGACCACCTTATGGCCCAGGGGGTGCTAGAGCCTGTCTCCCACGCCACTTGGGAAACCCCCATAGTCACCCCAGTCAAGCTGAATGGGAACGTGCGTATCTGTGCAGACTACAAATGCACAATTAATAAAGCACTACAGGGCCACCCATACCCCGTCCCAGTGGTCAGCCATGCCCTTGCCTCCCTGACCGGTTCCAAGATTTTCGGGAAGTTGGATTTGGCCCAAGCATGAGCAAACGGCTGAGGCTCAGACCATCATTACGCACTGGGGGGGGGCTTTCAAGGTGCAGAGACTACAATTTGGGGTCAGCGTGGCTCCAGGAATTTTCCAAAGCTTAATGGGACTCTCTCTTACGATTGCACCAAAGCTCTGCCAGCATCATGGCGCAGGGATGTGGGAGATGTTGCAACGCTGTTTTGTCTGGTGCTGGAACAGATGGGTGCAACACTCACAGTGCGCATTGGGGCAGAACTGGGGCCTTATTTCCGCTGAAGAGGCCGTCCACATTCAAATTCCAACGGAAGCCTGGGATTAAGCTGCGTGTCAAAACCATTGCGTTGGTCTCGAGGAATGAAACAGGGCTCATTGTGCTGTCAGAATGACGATCCAAAAAAACAAACCCCTTCAGGGATGAATGAATAATGAATGGGTGTTTGCAGGCCGGCATGAAAGAGGTGCGCACATCAGCAATGGGATGTGGCTGCAAGTGGCATTTCATTTGTTCCCATGTGCTATAGAGGCACTACCATCGCCCCAAACATCTGAGGCTTTCTGCTTTTGATCTTAAAGCCGCAAATGAGAGTCAGTGTGGCATAGTGGTTAGGATGGCAGTCTGAGGATCTGGGAGGCCTGGGTTCGGATATGGCCTAGTCTGTCATAAAAGCTTGCTAGGTGACCTTGAGCAGATCACACACACTCAGCCTAACCTATTTATCCTCACAAAACCTCACAGGGGTTTTGTGAGGATAAATTGCAAAAAGAACACTGTAAACTGCTTTGAATCCCTGTGGGGAAGAAAGGTGGGGTAAAATATTATTAGTATTAGTAGTATTATTATGGCATTGTATAGTATATCCTGGAGATCCTAAGATTGTCTGGCAGCTGAAAGTGAGCATTATCACCAGGTGGCAAGCTAGACTTGGGTTTTGGAGAAGCTGCGAGAGTTCTGAGAGAGCTGTGACTGACCCAAGGTGACCCAGCCGGCTTTGTGTGGAGGAGGAGTGGGGAATCAAACCTAGAGTTTGCTGCTCTTAACCACGACACCAGGCTGGCTCTCTCATTCAGAGGTGGTTTGCTATTGCCTGTTATTGCAGCTGAATATGCCAAATTCCCTCCCTTATCCAAAAGTGAAGCAGATCTGTACTGCAAAAACTGTACATCCACGCTTGCCATCAAATGTGCTTCTTCCTTCTTTCCATCATCTTATCCTCCAAACAATCCTAGGAGGTAACATCGGCCATGAAGAGAGTAGTTGGTCCACAGTCACCCAGTGAGTTTCGTGCCTGAATGTTGATGTGATCTCAGTAACCCCTGTCCCACTCTGCCGCTTCAACCACGATTACACCCTGTTGCCAGGCCACTCTGCAGTCCTGGCTACAAGTTCTGCAAAACAATCCAACCTTTGGATTTCTTATGAAGTCCCTGACTTTAGTCCCCGATGATCTACAAGAGGGCTCAGAGTGTTCCAGCCCCCCACTACTATCTATCGTGGCCGCTAAAAATACAAGCCTTGTGTCTCTCTGCTTAATTTTGTGACTGGGAACTGAGATCACATGGCGAGGTCCTCCTGACTGTCCTACCAATCAAAGATACTCACTTGGTATGAGAGGAAGGGTCTTTTCAGTGGCAGCCCCATGATTATGGAACAGCCTCCCCAGGGTAGTGTACCTGGCCCCCTCACTTCCAGTCTTCAGGTGAGAGTTGGAGATGGAATGCATTTGACTAATTTAGTTTTCATTGGGAGTCGTAACTGGAGATTTTAAAGTGTGGTCTTTAGGTGTGTTTAGGATTGTCATTTTATTTATAGGGTAACCTGCCTTGAGTTTCATAAGGTAGAAAGGTGGCTAATAAATGTTTTAAATAAATGAAATAATATAAACCCGGGGATTTGTGTGCCAGTTCTAGCCAGCGGGATTTCATGTTGCGGCCTTCCAAATGGACTGTGGAAAGTTTTTCAGGTTGCCCGCATCTGCTTTCCAGGCACCCCGCCTACTGTCGTACTCTAAACATGGATTGGGAAGGGGGTTAAGATGCTAGAAGAGCCTGGGAGGAAGCTGAGGCCCTGGTAGGGTTGCCAATCCCCAGGTGGGGGCAGGGGATCCCCCGGTTTGGAGACTCTCCCCCCGCTTCAGGGTCCTCAGAAAGCGGGGGCGGGGGGAGGGAAATGTCTGCTGGGAACTCTATTATTCCCTATGGAGATTTATTCCCATAGAAAATCATGGAGAATTGATCTGCGGGTATCTGGGGCTGTGGGGGGGGCTGTTTTTTGGGGTAGAGGCACCAAATTTTCAGTATAGTATCTAGTGCCTCTCTTCAAAATACCCCCGAAGTTTCAAAAAGATTGGACCAGGGGGTCCAATTCTATGAGCCCCAAAAGAAGGTGCCCCTATCCATTATTTCCTATGGAAGAAAGGAATTGAAAAGGTGTGCCGTCCCTTTCAATGTGATGGCCAGAACTCCCTTTAATTATGCTTGTCACAGCCTTGATCTTGGCTCCACCCCAATGTCTCCTGGCTCCACCCCCAAAGTCCCCAGATATTTCTTGAATTGGACTTGGCAACCCTAGGCCCTGGCAGTGCTGCCAACACCGCCAGGTCTGCTCCCCAGTCCATGCCAAGCTGCCCCTGCCCCTCTGCCAGCACTATGGGGCCCACTCGCTCCTGCCTGCTAGAGGCCATGCAGGTGGCAGGCAGCTGATCACAACCTTCCCAGCAAAGCCCCCCCCCCCCCAGAGCGGTGCAGTTCCCATCCTGAGCAGAATAGAGCTGCTGCCATCTTCAAATGGGCCGTGGGCAGTGCAAGACCCCACAGGGCTCCAGATTCCTGCTAAAGCGGGGCTTCCTGCGCTAATGAGCGGCCGCTCACGCCCGCAGCTTAGAGGGAACACTGCTTTTCGGTAGGGTGAAGGACCTGCTGCTCCTGGAGCTGGCAGAGGGCTGCCACTGAAAAGACCCTTCCTCTCATACCAGGTGAGTATCTTTGATTGGTGGGACAGTCAGGAGGGCCTCGCCACGTGATCTCAGTGAAGAAAAAGAAGGGTTGCGCCAGGGCAATGAGGAAGCAAACTGGTGCAGAGGTGCAGAGGAAAAGGAATCTTTTTAGTGTATGCACGGGAACGGAACTAAAAAGAATCTAATTATTAAAGATTCATTTCCCTCTGCAGTTTGTTTTTGTCATCAGAGTTAGCCAAGGGCCAGTCTTTGCTCTTTCTCTGTTGGCACTTCCTCTCAGGTGGTGCCACCACACCATGATGCCACTCTTCTTCCTGGCAAAACAAGCCTCTCCTTCCTCAAGCATCTTCTGGCTCACCCTTGCATCTTTTGGTTCTGTAGCATCAGGGAACACACAGTCACCTCCCTTGGGAATGCTTTTGCCAGCCTCAGGCTCTTCTTTAAAAACCAGCTGGAGAGGAATCTGCAGGGCAAAGCCTTTGGATACTGAACAGTGTTTTTGTACATGGGCAGAGTGTGTTTCTCCATGCACTGAATAAGCCTTCACCTGTCTAGGGAAGGAGACTGTGGTTACCAGACACTTCTCAGCCCCACTCACATTATACTATGTAGAAATTTAGCACCAAGCTGGAGAAATGCGTCTGCCAAGCAAGGATATGCACCCAGTTCCCCAGACAGACACATAAACAGCATAACCACCTGATCCCTCCAGTTTTCAGATTTTAATGCCTGATTTTAATGCCTGATGCAGTCAGCCTAAGTTCACCTGCTAGAGTGTGAATCTGAAACTTCCAAACGAACACACAAAGAGCCCCACTTGTATAAAAAGGACATCTTGGCAAGACAATTTGTCATGGGGACAGGAGAGAGAAGAGCAGCATCAACTGAAGTTTCTCCGAGGGAAGGAAAGGCAGATTCTCATACCAGCCTTCTCGGAGAACCCAGAAACAAATTCTGAGTAGGGGCTGGTAGAAGGACTTTTAAGTAGGCACGCTCCGTCTCCAGTTCATTTTGTTCATGTCCTGTTTGCCTGTCCCAAGCGAGGAAGCAATCATTTGATATGCTGATTGGATGCACCTGAGTAAATTCGGATTGAAGTTTACTACTAAATTGAGACTTACTACTTAGGTGTTCCTTTGGTGTCTGCCCATGAACTCAGCTAAACTTGTAATCCCATTATTATTGTGATTACTTCTTAAATCGATGCTGCTGTCTGCAGGGGCATAAATCTATCCAGTCTTGGTTATTTAAAGCATCCATTTGTGCAGCAAGTGATTTCTGTGTTTTTGAACATGTCGCTCAGTTTAATGATACGGCCATGGCCAGCAACAAGCTGAAACTTCCTGCCGCTGGTAACGCAAGCGCACGGGCACTGGTAACACAGGAGCAAAACTCCTTTATAGGCTGTGATGCTTGAGTTGAATTGCTCTAGGTGAACAGTATCCATCCAAGTTCTCAGCAGGTCTGAGGCTTGAGACAAGCCGCTTGCTGTGTCTTACTGTGTCTTACTGCATCTCTCAACAGTGTGCCCTACAGCAACTGATTGTAGTTACACAGCACTCTGATTCAGCAAGACACAAACTGCTTTTGAGAAACAGCCAGTCGCTGCTTTTGGCTAAAGGATACAGGAGGAGCTAGGGCCCAGCCTTTGGGAGGTATAAGGGAAGTATTTTGCTACTGATGGCACCAGTCTAAATTTCACCCAGGATTTTCTAGCACTTTAAAATAATAACTGTCCCTTGTTAGAATATGTTTGCTTTGCCCCCTCCTTCCCTCTGCAATTCACTGCCTCCCTCTTCAGGAGTCCCATAAAGACCTCTCTCTTTAGGAGTTTCTGGCACTATCTGAGCTCCTGGGAGCCCCACTGATCATGTTCTGTAGCCGGAACTTTGCCTGTTTGGGAGGCATCATTAACACACTCAGCCCACAAAGACCAGGCTTGCAGTTGGGATTGCCAACCTCCAGGTAAGGCACGAGTTTCTCCCAAAATTACAACTGATCTGCAGACTACAGAGATCAGTTCTCCTGGAGAAAATGGCCACTTCAGAGGGCAAACGCTATGATATACCATAAATTCTAGACGAAATGACTCCACACATTCTCTCCTCCGCATGCACTGCTTCCAAATCTCCAGGTATTTCCCAGGCTGGACTTGGCAACCCCAGACACCATTAATCACATGTCTAAAGGTCTTTCTCACACACAAACACACCCACGAGACCCTCAGCACAATCTGCTCCCGTTTTAGCCAACACCAATGCTGCCCCCTCCTGTTCCTTGCTGCGTTGTGGCATTCTTCTGGTCGGTCCCTCAGTGCTTTGTGATCTTCCCTCTGCTCTGCTTCACCACTGAGTGCCCAGCACCATTGCTGGGGGCAGCCAACAGGACTCTGACTGTGCAGGAGACTTGGGGCTCCCTGTGACCCTTGCCAGCGCCTCCCTCGCCCTTGCCGCAGCCAGGCCACTGGGCAACCTGCATGGTCCAGGGAAGGAGGGAAACGGGTATAGCCAAATCTCATCTGACCTCAAAAGCGAAGCAGGGTCAGATCAGCCCTGGTTAGGACTTGGATGGGAGACCATCAGGGAAGTCCAGGATCACAATGCAGAAGCAGGCAGTGGCAAACCACCTCAGAACGTCTCTTGCCTCAACAACCCCTTGGGGGGGAGGGGGTCACCATAAACTGGCTGCCACTTGGCAGTGCTTTCCACTATGACCAGCAAAGTGCTCTCCGCTCTTTACTGCATCACTCCAGTCTGGGTTCTGTTCTGTTCCTTGGCCGACCTGCAGTGTGACGGAATGGAAGAAGACTGGAGCAGAATGGAACAGGCACGCGTGTGCATGCATGGATCTGTTCTACAAGCTCCTTTCAGAGGATATGTTCATTAAATAAGTACGTCAAAACTAAAAATGTACATGCGTCCCTGGACAATTGGTAAGGAAATACATCTCTGTTGTTCAGTTTATCGTCAAGGCCTGCCCTTTGCATTTGAGCAGTCAAGAACAGAAATCGAACCGTTTCAAAAACCTTCTTTTAAACCGTCGCACGATTTTGTTTTGCAAAGACTTTTCCCCGGCTCCTTTCCTTTCTTGGTTTTTCCCCCCCTTTCCCAATAGCTTTGCCCAGGCAGAAAACGTCTGCTAGAATTCCATTGTAGGAAGTAACTTTTTTTTTTTCTTCTGGTGCCGTCAAAACAACTGTTCCTTTGATATCCCAGAAGGGAGAGAAATCTATCAAGGAGATAAAGGGGAGCATTAGTGGCATTTGGAAAGCCAAAACAAAGCTTTCTGGAGAAGATCAGGCGGCAGACAGTTGTCCAAGCCTCTACAATGAAACTGCTTAGCCAGTTCCTGCTTGTTCCTATGGGCTGCGTAAACAGACAGGAGGGACCAGTGAGCACAGCAGAATTCCTGTGTTTAGTCAGTGAAAGCATTTCCCCTTGGTGGGGTGCCAAGAAGACCAGGGGAGCAGGCTGGAGCTAAACTCCAGGCTGAAAATTCCTTAGTTAGATATCTAACCACCATAGTGAAGCCCCTTCCACTGTCTGTTAGTAGAGCTCCAAGGTCTTCCAGATGCCTGCAATGTAGGATCCTCTGGCTGGAGATGTCAGAGACTTTAAGCATGCAAAGCATGTGATCTGCCACTGACCTTAAGGACTCTCTGAGTTAAAACTATCTCCGTCGTCCTATACTTGAATTACTGTGGAAGAGGAGCCCCTGGCAACCACACGCTATTGCCTGGACAGACAGACGTCCCTCTTCTTCCAGACAAGGAGTTAAAGGTATTCTGCAGCCCTGGGTGACAAGTTGCTCAGACTGAGGCATCAGGCCGGAGTCAGCCGCTTTGTAACGCTGAATGGGATCTATGGGCTCTTCTTGATTTAAAACAATTTTATTGGTAAGATATGGTAATAAATCTATTTCTTACATCTTTAAAAACTTCTTTTATCTACCCCATCTATTACTTTCTACCCACGCCTCCCCCCATTACTTGATCCCCGCCGGTGTTATTTACTTAAAATGCAAATATTTAAAGGTACCCTTAACTATTAAAACAAAAAATTAATATTCTTTTTTTTAAAACTTAATCATTATCAAAAATTGTCCAATGTCCTTTTATTTTCCACTCTTTTTCTACATACCTTCTAAACTTTTTCCACTCCGTCTTAAAAACTTCTAAATCATAATCTCTTAATATTCTTGTTAATTTGTCCATTTCACTCCATGTCATAACTTTTATAATCCAATCCCATTTCTCTGGTATTTTTTCTTGCTTCCACAACTGCACATATAATGTCCTAGCAAGTACCAAATTACAGTTCTATCTTCTTTTGGAAATTTTTCCATTTGTAATCCCCACAGAAAAGTCTCTGCAACTTCCTTGAATTCATATCCCAAGATCTTAGAAATTTCTTGCTGAATCATCTGCCAATACTTTTTTGCTCTTTCACAAGTCCACCACATATGATAGAAAGAACCTTCATGTTTTTTACATTTCCAGCATCTCTCTGGCATCTTATTGTTCATCTTTGCCAATTTTTTAGGAGTCATATACCATCTATACATCATTTTAAAACAGTTCTCTTTATGTTTAAACAATTTTATTGATAACATATGGTAACAATATCTAATTATATCATTACTATCTCTAACCCATATGATATTTTCCAATCCCCCCTCCCTCCATTACTAGACTCCCGCCGAGGTTATATAGTACCCTTAACCAATCAAAGTTCAATATCTTTCTTTTCTCCTATTCATGTTAAAAAATTGTCCAATGTCTTTTTACATTCCACTCTTTCTCTATATATCCTCTAAATTTCTTCCACTCCTTTTTGAACACATCCTAATCATAGTCTCTTAAAGTTCTTGTTAATTTGTCCATCTCACTCCACGATAAAACTTTCACAATCCAATCCCATTTCTCTGGTATTTTTCACAATCCAATCCCATTTCTCTGGTATTTTTCACAATCCAATCCCATTTCTCTGGTAAATACCAGTTAAAACAGTTCTCTTTAATACTATGACACGTCGAAAGCTTCGTAGAATTCTTCCACAAGTATTCCCAAGTTTCCATCTGTATTTCTTTATTTACATTAATCGCCCATTTAATCCTTTGAGGGATCTATAGGCTCTTCTGTCACTTGTTCTTACTGGGTTGGTGGCTGCAGTACCACTTCCCAGCCATTTGAAGAGAGGCACTGCAGAGCAGCAGTTTCAAGAGTTAGCCTGCCACTGTCCCCACCAGCCGTACCTACAGTTGCATTGAATGATGGGCAATACTATATTTACAATAGAAATGACAGGAGAAACTCTGACTGCCACTGATGTTTTCTTACACAGTTTTAAAAATTAAACCCCAACACCTCCCCCCCCCCCGCCCCTGCTTTTTGGGTAGCCTTGAGCCAGTCGCTTTCTTTCAGCCAAAAGGATAAAAGGACAAAATAAGAAAGGAAGAACCATGAATGGAGGGTGGGCAGGATAAGCATTAGATAGACGGATGACCAGTTCCTTGTGTGATGATGAAGGGCAGGTGGGAGCCAACACCAAAGGAGGGTAAATGAGTGGCAAGAGCCCCGTGGCACAGAGTGGTAAAGCTGCAGTACTGCAGTCTGAGCTCCCTGCTCATGACCTGAGTTCGATCCCAGCGGAAGCTGGTTCAGGTAGCAGGCTCAAGGTTGACTCAGCTTTCCATCCTTCCGAGGTCGGTAAAATGAGTCCCCAGCTTGCTGGGGGGAAAGCGTAGATGACTGCGGAAGGCAATGGCAAACCACGCTGTAAAAAGTCTGCCGTGAAAACATTGTGAAAGCAATGTCACCCCAGAGCCAGAAACAAATGGGGCTAGCACAGGGGACTACCTTTACCGTTTAAAATGAGTGGCATCTTTTATTACACAGGCACCAAGTAAGCTTGGCTCTTTCCCTTGACTCACTCCCTATCCGCAAAACAGGCATAAAGCATCATAAGTCCCAAACCTATCTAGGATGCAGAATGAGAAGGTAGAATTCAGCACCACCCTCCTTCAAACTGCCCCGTGTCCAACACAGCCTAGATGAGCGTGTGCTAGAGGGCAAAGGAGACGTGTTCCGCTGTTGCGCTAGGTTGCAGAATGCTTTAAATAAGCCACTGGGCCAGTAAAAAGCTCTCTTGCCTCCAGAATCTTAGAAATGATGAGCAGGACCAGCGCATGGGAGTAGGCAGGGCAGGCGGTGGTCTTGGGCTCTACCCGGCCTGGGGGTGCTACGAGGCACCCCCCCTTACTCCCCATCACTCTTTGGAGGCTTCCTTGGAGCGTAGTTTCTCAGCAGCAGCCAGCCACTTTCGGGTTGAAAGCGACTGAGGAGCATCTTTCCATGAAGGCACCGCTCGGCCGCTTTCAACCCAAAAGCGGCCAGGCACCTTTAAAACAACGCACTCTCCAAAGAGTGCGGTGTTTTAAAGGCAGCCAGCTGCCTTCGGGTTGAAAGCAGCCCAGGGACACCTTTCCATGAAGGCACAACTAGGCTGCTTTCAACCCGAAAGCGGATGGTCGCCTTTTAAAAACTACACTCTTTTAGGGTTGCCAAGTCCAATTCAAGAAATATCTGGGGACTTTGGGGGTGGAGCCAGGAGACATTAGGGTCGAGCCAAGATCAAGGCTGTGACAAGCATAATTGAACTCCAAAGGGAGTTCTGGCCATCACATTTAAAGGGACGGCACACCTTTTCAATTCCTTCCTTCCATAGGAAATCATGAAGGATTGGGGCACCTTCTTTTGGGGCTCATAGAATTGGACCCCCTGGTCCAATCTTTTTGAAACTTGGGGGGTATTTTGGGGAGAGGCACTAGATGCTATACTGAAAATTTGGTGCCTCTACCCCAAAAAACAGCCACCCCAGAGCCCCAGATACCCGCGGATCAATTCTCCATGATTTTCTATGGGAATAAATCTCCATAGGGAATAACAGAGTTCCCAGAAAACATTTCCCTCCCCTCCCCCCGCTTTCTGACGACCCTGAAGCGGGGGGAGAGTCTCCAAACCAGGGGATCCCCTGCCCCCACCTGGGGATTGGCAACCCTACGCTCTTTGGAGGCTTCCTTGGACAGTGTAAAGACAGTGTAGAACGGGGGGGGGGGGGGGAATCCAAAAGGGAGCTGGAGGGGGGGGGGGGCTCAGGGGTCTGCCTTTAGTGGCAGAACCCTTAGCGCCGGCCCTGATGATGAGGGATCCCCATCCAGACTTCCTGTGGCCAGCCTTGATGCCTCAGGGACTTAACTGGGTTTCCGAGCAAAACCAAAAATGCAAAACAAAAGTGTGTGTGTGTGGGGGGGGAAGGATAGGTAACGAAGAGAGCACCAGCATGGTTAAAAAGTGTGCACGGCTGACTGTGGCTGCCTGTGTCAGGAGTCCCTGCTCTGTCGTCAGAGGGCTGAGACACTCCAGCCTCGTTCTCACTGAGGTGGCAAACCTGTCCGACGCATGGCCCAGCCCAGACACCAGTGGGTGCAGGCTCATGTGACAGAATGCTCCTCCAGAGGAAAATAAACCCCTGCATGCAGAAAACCAGGGAGAAAACAAGGCTAGAGCCCTTTTCTTGATGTGGTATTTTCCTGCAAGGTGGGTGTGTTCACACCACAGAACCCTCAGTTGTGTGAGTCTCCCCCTTCTGTCTGAAGCAGCCCAGGCCACAGCCTCTTGCTTTGAGAACTAGCCCTTGGTCACATCATGAAACACAACCTATTTCCTTCAAGCAGGAAGTGGCTCAAAAGTAAGAGCTGTTTCTGGCAAGGAAAATATCAACCCCCTTCCCTCGGGGAGTGTGAAGGAATTGTGAGACGGACGGCAGCCCTTTGTCTCCTTCTGTGTGCCTGCAACGTTTCTCTGGCACACCCATGTGCTCTTTGGGTTCCCTTTCCTTCCGTGAAATGTTATCATAAGGGAGTGATGTAAAAATAGGCATGACAGAATGCACACACGGGGGATGTTCTTTATCCCTGATTGCTTCGTTTTTCAGACTTGCACACAACATAATACCAAGAGGGGGGGGGGAAATCCCCAGATCTACAGTTGCTAACTGATCCAGAAAAATCATCTTGGAAAATTTTTTACATACACATTTATCCAGGTCAGTTGCTGGAAATATATTTGTAAAAGCTAGAATTGGGGGGGCGGATTTGTGGGTGTGCAACCACAGCAAACTGAGATTATTTAGAATCACAGAATCATGGAAGGGGCCATACAGACCATCTAGTCCAGCCCTCTGCTCTATGCAGGATCAGCCTAAAGCATCTCCAACAAATAATCATCCAGCCGTATTCTGAAGACTGCCAATCACCACCTTCCTATCTGGGGATGTTTCTAAAGCAAAACCCCCCAGGAGCCAGATTTTTACTTGGCATACATGCTCACACTGCTATTTGACGATGCCTTTCTCGAAAAACTACTGTCCTAATCCATGGAAGATAAGTCTGCTGATGGCTTTTAAGCAGAATGAGTCAATGGAACTTCCATGTTCAAAAGCAGGGTACCTGTGAACAACAGTTGCTGGGAGGGGGCAACATCTGGAAGAAGTGGGCTTCTGTGGAGGCACCTGGTTGTGTGGGAAAGGGGACCCTAAATAGATCTTCAGTTCTTCTACCTTTGCAAGAGTCTGGAGGGGTGGGTTTTGGTTTTCGTTATTTGTGAAAGAATTCAAGGTTTCCCTGAGCCCTAAAAGTTTAGATTTGGAGGATGCATATGTATCTTGATTCTACCTGCATGAGGACACAAACGTGAATGCTCCATCTCCCAAAGATATACACATGATAAATGCCTGTCCAGACAGAAAAATGCTGCTGGATGTCTTCTGAGTGGCAGAATTAAAGTTTGTTGGTCTTAAAGGTGCCCCCCTGGACTCAGACTTCGTTCTGCTGCTTCGGACCAACATGGATGCCCACCTGAAACTATTCTGTGAGTACAACTGAATCCAGAGTGCAATTAAAAGCAAAACACCTTAAACATTCAGGTTCTTTTTTTTTTTTAAGTTGTGGTCCATTTGGAAAATGCCCTGTGTCTCAGAAGCCAGAAGAGGCTCAATGCAGACCCACCCTCTGCAATACCTCAGGGCCCCCCAACCTCTTCTAGCCTGCAGACACCTTTGGGATTCAGACATTGGGTGGTGGGCGCAACCACAAAATGGCTGCTGTAGGAGGAGGAGCCACACACAGAGGAGGCCCAAGTGTAAGGGAGAAGAAGGGTTATTAAAAATACACTGGAAAAGAGGGGTGAGAGAGGATAAGAGAAATACTGTGGCAGCAGCTGCCACTGAGTTATTTTAATTTGCATAGCCCATCACGTCTCCACTGGCAAATCAGAACCCCTGCCGGGCAAGAGCCCTGTGTGGCCCTATCCACTTTCTAAAACCACTCCAAGAGAGGTGTCAGTGGTGCTGGGGACCCCCAGCCTAATGGGAGGGAGGGGAATACAGGCAGTGGTCCATGGTCAATTTGTATGTGAACTGTGGGAAGGTGGGCCTTCGTGGATGCTATTCAAAAAAGGACTTTCTTTCAGGGAACTGCAAGTGGTTCTGCCAGCCCTCCCCTAGACAGTTTTGTACACCATCTGACTTAGCTTTAGAAAAATTCTGGAAGCCCTTTCTGGTGTTCTAGATTTTACAAAACCTCCCCCGCCCCCAATATTTTACAGCTCACTCTCTCAGGAAAACCAGTACGCTACCGAGGAACCCATACAAATTTGCTTATGGAGAATACACAGCATGGGATTCTTAACTGAAATATTATTATTGTTATTATTGATAATTGAACTTCTATGCCACCCTCCCCATTAGGCTTGCCAATCCCCAGGTCCCAGCGGGTGTTCTTGGCTTTCCCAGGCTCCTTCCTGCCCCCAATCAGCTGGCCGGCAGGGGGAAGTCCCGCCCCCGCAGCCACCATGTGACTTTTCCCCTCCGGAAGCTTCAGTCTCCGATTGAAAGGCTTCCTCTTGGGATGGGGTGTCTGTGTTACTTGGAAGAAGTTGGCTGCAACTCGTGAGTTGAGAGGCCAATCCCTCACTTCAGAGTCGCCGGAAAGGGGGGGGGGAGAAGGGAAATGTCTGCTGAGCACTTCATTATTCCCTATGTGGAGATCGATTCTCATAGGGTATAATGGGGAATTGATCTGGAGGTTTTGGGGGCTCTGGGGGAGCTGTTTTTTGAGGTAGAGGCACCACATTTTCAGTATAGTATCTAGTGCCTCTCCCCAAAGTACCCCCCAAGTTTCAAAACTATTGGACTATAGGGTCCAATTCTATGAGCCCCAAAAGAAGGTGCCCCTATCCTGAGTATCAGCTTTCAGGTGCATGTGCACTTTTCCAGATTTTTGAGAAGTGTGCATGCACACAAAAGCTGATACCCAGAATTAAACTTAGGTGATCTTAAAGAACATAAGAGAAGCCATGTTAGATCAGGCCAGTGGCCCATCCAGTCCAATACTCTGTGTCACACAGTGGCCAAAAAAACCCCAGGTACCATCAGGAGGTCTGTCAGTGGGGCCAGGACACTAGAAGCCCTCCCACTGTGCCCCCCCCTCCAAGCACCAAGAATACAGAGCATTACTGCCCCAGACAGAGTTCTAACAAAGAGTTCCTGACAGAGAATTCCACAAAGCAGCCAAAATAAACACATTTTGGGAGCACATACTTTGTGGTCTCACTGGAGCAATTTACTCACCATGGGAGTTGTTGGCTGCTCTATACTCAACCCAGTTTGTCGGACTAACACAGGGAAACCAGAAGTTACTATTTTAGTGTGCAAACAGCTTCTTAAGGCATTGTAAAATAAATGGAGGTTCTGGGCTCCTTCCCTTCCCTTCCAACAGGCACCTTGTTCTGTAGGCTCGCTCTGCCCCCATTGAGCCTGGCTGGAAGATTTAAAGGCACACAACCTTTCTAGAAGCAAGCTGTTCCCAGTGTCTTTCTAAGCCTTCTGAGGCAGGAAGGCACATGGTGACTGTTGGGGTGGGACTTCCCCCTGCTGGCCTGCTGACTGGGGGGCCAGGAAGGAGCCTGCCAAACCGGGAGATCCCCTGCTTGGGACCTAAGGTAACCAACAAGAGAAACGTGGAAAAAATGGAGCAGGAAAAAGGTAAGAACCTCCGCGAGTAACCAGCCTCAAAACAGCAGAAACTTAGAAAAAGAATATTTATAGACAAAAAAACCCAGCATAAAGTGAACCTAATCACAACTTATGAAAACCACACCCACACCACAATTTCAAAAAGGTGAAAAAACGTCCATAGATATGATGCAGAAATCCGGTTTCTGGAGAGGAATAATTTTCAGCAGAGTCCAAAGCTCCAAATCTTCTTCACAATAACTTGGTGGAAAAGTCCTGTGCAGCAAGCCACAAATACAAAGCGACAGGGTTGTACTAAATTCCCTGTTTCACAATAAGAGCTTCAACAAGCTTCATAGTCCCATTATACATTTTTCTAAAGAGCAAAGGTTCAAATTCTCTGGGTTGGGAAATTCCTGGAGATTTGGGGGTGGAACTTGAAGAGGTAAGGGTTAGGGGGGCGGAGGGACCTCAGCAGGGTACGTGTCCACAGAGACCACCGTCCAAAGCATCCACTTTCTCCAGGGGAGCTGATCTGTGTGCTCTGGAGATCTCACCTGCAGGCTGGCAATTCTAGTCCCAGAACATCTTACAGGATCTTCTGGGACCACTGCTATTTCCTTGATGTAAGGGGCCTCTAGAGAAGGCAATGGGGCACAGTTCTCTCATCACAGCGTCCTGGTTTCCTGTTTGGAGAGAGATCCGCAAGGGGCCTTCTACAGGGCCCGTTCATCCTTCAAGCATAACTTCAAAGAACAATGTTTGAGTCCAGTGGCACCTTTAAGACCAACAAAGCTTAATTCTGGGAATAAGCTTTCATGTGCACACTGCTTCAGACTGCATCTGAAGTTGATGCAGAAGCTGATACCCAGTATCTGAAGAAGTGCGCATGCAGGGCCTGGCAATCCTGCTATAGAGACAAGTTCCCCTGGAGAAAATGGGCGCTCTGTAAGGTGGACTCTATGACATTATACCCCGTTGAAGTTTCTCCCCTCCCCAAACCCCTCCTCCCTTGGCTCCAGCCCAGACCTCTCCAGCTAACCTACCTCACAGAGCTGTTATGAGGCAGGGGAAAGCATGCATGCCACCCGGAGCCCTTTCGAGGAAAGACAGGTTTTTTTTTTAAAGTAATAAATAAAACCATATGCCTTATCCTCTTGCAAAATCAATTGGCAGGGCTTTATTTGTAGGAAAAGCCCAGCAGGACCTCATTTGCACATTAGGCCACACCCCATGTCTCCAAACTAGCCTAGGGTTGCCAATCCCCAGCTGGGGGCAGGGGATCCCCCGGTTTGGAGACCCTCCTCCTGCTTCAGGATCATCAGAAAGCGGGGGGAGGGGAGAGAAATGTCTGCTGGGAATTGTATTATCCCCTATGGAGATTTATTCCCATAGAAAATCATGGAGAATTGATCTGCGGGTATCTGGGGCTTCGGGGGGGGAGCTGTTTTTTGGGGTAGTGGCACCAAATTTTCAGTATAACATCTAGTACCTCTCCCCAAAATACCCCCGGAGTTTCAAAAAGATTGGACCAGGGGGTCCAATTCTATGAGCCCCAAAAGAAGGTGCCCCTATCCTTCATTATTTTCTATGGAAGGAAGGAATTGAAAAGGTGTGCCGTCCCTTTAAATGTGATGGCCAGAACTCCCTTTGGAGTTCAATTATGCTTGTCACAGCCTTGATCTTGGCTCCACCCCTAATGTCTCCTGGCTCCACCCCCAAAGTCCCCAGATATTTCTTGAATTGGACTTGGCAACCCTAAACCAGCCGGAACTGTGTCCCTGTGCATTCCTGCTCGAAAAAAAGCCCCGGCGATTGGGAATTATTGAGAGGTGCCCAGTTTTACATTGTCAGGGTTGTTTCAGCCACCTGAGATCTAACAGTCTCCTGTGCGGCTGCTAAAGCTTTTGTCTGAACGGCGGCACGCAGCTCGGCTGGGTTGCTGGAGAGAAGCAACAGGCCTGGACTGGCAGGGACCTTGCTTAAAACGCAGTTAATGGCTGTTGGGCAAGAGCTCCGCTGGGTGTGATCGGAGGGAAAGGGAATAAACCTCGCAGCACAGCAGGATCAGAGGGAGCTTCCAGGATCCTCTTCCCTGCAGCTCCTGCCAACTCCAAAAGTCATCAGAACTCCCGTTTTCCTCATAATAATCCGGAACGGCTGCTTTCAAGTTGGGGCTTGAAAGGGCGTCAAACTGAGAAATTAACCAACAGAAGTGCTAGTAGATTGGGGTGGGCCCACCACTGGAACGCACCCCGTGGGTCTATTTGGGTCCCTGCCAGGGTTGCCAAGTCCAATTCAAAAAATATCTGGGGACTTTGGGGGTGGAGCCAGGAGACATTAGGGGTGGAGCCAAGATCAAGGCTGTGACAAGCATAATTGAACTCCAAAGGGAGTTCTGGCCATCACATTTAAAGGGACAGCACACCTTTTCAATTTCTTCCTTCCATAAGAAATAATGACCGATAGGGGCACTTTCTTTTGGGGCTCATAGAATTGGACCCCCTAGTGCAATCCTTTTGAAACTTGGGGGGGTATTTTGGGGAGAGGCACTAGATGCTATACTGAAAATTTGGTGCCTCTACCCCCAAAAAACAGGCCCCCCCCAGAACCCCAGATACCTGCAGATCAATTCTCCATGATTTTCTATGAGAATAAATCTCCATAGGGAATAATAGAGTTCCCAGCAGACATTTCCCTCCCCTCCCCCCTGCTTTCTGATGACCCTGAAGCGGGGGGAGGGTCTCCAAACCGGGGGATCCCCTGCCCCCACCTGGGGATTGGCAACACTAGTCCCCGTGTGCTGCTACAAATGGACATTCCTGTAACAAGGGACAGATGTTGTTGCCAACTTTGGGTTGGGGGAAACCGGGAGCCTTCAAAGAGTGGGATCTGGGGAGGGGAGGGACTTCAGAGGGATCTAATGCCACAGAGCCCACTTTTCAAAGTGACTGTTTTCTTCTAGGCAAACTGATCTCTGTTGTGTGGAGATCAGCTGTAATCCCAGGAGATCTGCAGTCACCACCTGGAGGTTGGCAGCTGTAATAAAAATACTGAAGATGCATTTTCAGTCACATAGGAAAACCCTGTAATTAGCAATGCAGGGATGGAGAACCCACCAAGGCTGAGAGAGTTTGGGCCTAGTCTGTGCCTGGGTGGGGTTACTAAATCATATAGTCGTAACAGTTGTGAGGGACCTCCAGGGTCATCTAGTCTGCCAATTAGGCTTCCCAATCCCCAGATCCCAGCGGGAGATCCCCTGGTTTTACAGGCTTCCCCCGCCCCCAGCCAGCTGGAAGCCACGCCCCCCACAGCCACCACCTACCTGTAGATCTCTGGCAGCTTTAGAAACCTGCAAATTGGTTCCGTTTTAAAATGTGTGTGTGCCTTTAAATAAGAGCAGGAAGCAGGAAGTACTTCATTGGGAATGGTCAGAAGCAGTTCTTAGTCAAAGCAGAGTCCCTCCCTTTGTTTTGCTTTCCTTTCAGAGCAAATAAGTGTGTGTTAAAGTTGCCAATCCCCAGGTGGGGGCAGGGCATCCCCAGTTTGGAGGCCCTCTCCTCACTTCAGGGTCGTCAAAAACGGGGGGGGGGGGGAGGGAAATGTCTGCTCAGCACTTCATTATTCCCTATGGAGACTTATTCCGATAGGAAATAATTGAAAATTGATCTGCGGGTATCTGCGGCTCTGGGGGGGAGGGCTGTTTTTTAAAGTAGAGGGACCAAATTTTCAGTAGAGCATCCAGTGCCTCTCCCCAAAATATCTCCCAAGTTTCGAAAAGATTGGATCAGGGGGCCCATTTTTATGAGGCCCAAAAGAAGGTGCCCCTATCCTTCATTATTTCCTATGGAAGGAAGGCATTTAAAAAGGTGTGCATTTTAAAAGTGATGGCCAGAACTCCCTTGGAGTTCAATTATGTTCGTCACACCCTTGCTCCTGGCTCCACCCCCAATGTCTCCTGGCTCCACCCTCAATGTCTCCTGGCTCCACCCCCAAAGTCCCCAGATATTTCTTGAATTGGACTTGGCAACCCTACTGCCAGGCCTCTCCCGCACAATGCAGGAAATTCACAAGTGCCTCCTCCCCCACCCCCAGTGACCCCTGCTCCATGCCCAGAGGATGGCAAAAAACCTCCAGGACCCCTAGCCAAACTGGCCCTGAGCAGGCCTGGAACTACAGGGGGGCCTGTGGGGACCCTGCCCCCTGACTTCCTGCCAGGTGCCCCAACACAGTTGCCGCTGACCTTCCCTCCCCCCTGCCACTGCTACAGGGGTAAAAGCAGGGGGGACCACATGGGAGGGGCAGTGGCTACTCCCACGCAGGGTCCCCTCTAAGCTGAGTTAGTGTGAGCTAGCTCACAGTTTTTTAGCCTGTGGCTCACACCCTTTTTGTCTTAGCTCAGGAAAAATGGCCTCAGAGCAAACTAATATATGCCGGTAGCTCACGAAGTAGGATTTTTGGACACAAGACTCCGCAGCTTAGTGGCAGCATCGCTCCTGGGTCCCCTTCCTGTGCAATGTAAGTCACAGGGAAGAAGGAGGTGGCCTCTCAGCTTTCACCCCTGCAGCCCCTCAGGCATTGGCAGTGGGGGTGGGGAGGGAAGATCAGGCAGCCTGAACCATGGAGGTGGCAGCCAGGGAAGGAAAGCTGTTGTGCCTCCTGACATTCTTACATTTCCCCCCCACACACAACTTTTAAAATCCTAGCTATGGGCCTGGCCTGGAGAAAACTGCTTCTTGAACCCAAAGTAGCAATCATCATATAATCAATCAATCCTATTTCATAACTCCAGTGTGCTGTACTAGTTGGACTAAGATTGGGAGACCTGGGTTCAGATCCTCACGCCACCATGAAACTCACTGGGTGACCACAGGTCAGGCCAGCCCCCCCTCGGAGGGTTCTTGTGAGGATCAAGCAGGGTGGGGAAGGATAGACACAGATCTCACCCTGAGTTCCTTGGAGGAAGGGTAGGATTGGGGAGGGACGGTGGCTCAGTGGTAGAGCATCTGCTTGGGAAGCAGAAGGTCCCAGGTTCAATCCCTGGCATCTCCAAAAAAGGGTCCAGGCAAATTGGTGTGAAAAACCTCAGCTTGAGACCCTGGAGGGCAGGGGAGGGATGGTGGCTCAGGGGTAGAGCATCTGCTTGGGAAGCAGAAGGTCCCAGGTTCAATCCCTGGCATCTCCAAAAAAGGGTCCAGGCAAATTGGTGTGAAAAACCTCAGCTTGAGACCCTGGAGAGCAGGGGAGGGATGGTGGCTCAGGGGTAGAGCATCTGCTTGGGAAGCAGAAGGTCCCAGGTTCAATCCCCGGCATCTCCAAAAAAGGGTCCAGGGAAATAGGTGTGAAAAACCTCAGCTTGAGACCCTGGAGAGCCGCTGCCAGTCTGAGAAGACAATACTGATTTTGATGGACCCAGGGTCTGATTCAGTATAAGGCAGGTTCATATGTTCATATGATTAAAATATAATAGATGAATAGAGATTAAAAACATCACTACTTATTACATTTCTACTCTCCCGGGATTTATTTGCCTTTCAGAGCAGCTCTCAGTCCCATGATGGGGAAAAGAGCAGGTAAAAATGTGATCAGTACAGAAGTCACCTGACACGTTCTTCAACATCTAAAAAAGGCCTTTATCATGAGTTTTTGGAGATGTGCTAGTAAAATGTAATTGATTAATTTAGTGGAAGAACTGGTTAGATAATTCATGAAGTACAAATTCTCTAATTGGCTGCTGGCCCTAGCCAGGCAATCCTTGGCTCTTCTAAGGAAACATCACGTTGAAGCATCAATCATTTCAGGATGTGGGTTTCATCCTTCTGGGGACACAACATAATCCTGGGGCGTGACAGTCACACCTCTGGTTCAGTGGAGGCTCCCCCACTCAGTCAAAGGTGTTGACAAAAGGACCTTCCCAGATGAAAGGAGACTTTACGAAAGCTTCAAGGCAGCTTGCAGGGTTCCAGGGAAGCTCCCCTCCCCTCCCCTCCTCCGGGCATGCGTGAACCTGAATGAAGGTGTGATTGTCTTGGGCAACACATCAAAGCACACGCAGAGACAAGAGCCTGAACTCCTCTGCAGACCCAAACCTTCTCAAGACTGCAGGCTGAGACTTCGATGCAGCCGGTCTGCTGGTGACCATCACATCATGAGCAAACCAGTGACATAAAGTTTCAAGGCCCTTTTAAATAATGACAAAAACAGTGCAGGGAGTGTAGGGTTTGAGACATGCTGGGGAACAGGACATGGAACCATCAACCTCCCCAGCCCACTTTGGGGTCAGGCAGCAATTTTTCTCCATACCAGTTTGACCAGGGATCCTGGAGGTAGGGGTTTTTTTTGAGGGGGGCATGGAGCAGGGATCACTGGGGATGTATGTGGGGAGGGGGAGGCAGTTGTGAATTTCTTGCATTGTGCAGGGGGTTGGACTAGATGACTCTGGAGGTCCCATCCAACTCTATGATTCTATTATTCACTGTCACCTTCTGCCCCCTCCCCAGGAGGAACAACAGAAAGCCCCATCTTCTTCACCAGCTTTTACCCAGCTGTTCTTATTATCTGTTTATATCCTGCAGCTACCTTGATATTAATATGAAGGAACAACCCACTCCTATCTTTCCATTTCCCCCCATTGTTTGCAAAGCATCTGAGTGATCCTTACTAAAAATGAGATGCCAGCTTTCAAAGCCCTTGGTCTGATTCAGCAAGGTGGTTCTTATGTCCTTCTTAGGGATATGCACAAGAAGCAAGATAAGAATCAAGATCCGACCCAAGCAACACCCATTCATAAATATTGTAAACGCTTCAGATCTGAACAGAATTATTTCCGCCTTTCAGGAGCAGATAAAAACTTCCTGTTTTGGCGGTCTTTCTAGAGCCAGACTCTCCAGTTCCATTTTCCCAGCCAGCAGAATGTGTGCGAGGCATCAAGGGGTGGGGGGGGGGGAGGGAGGGAGAGATGAAAAGACAGAGCACTTGGTAATGCTGCCTCAAATTCCTATGAGGATTGGCAGGATCAAAAAATGCATGAGACTGTGACATGTGTTTGACAGGGACAGCATCCAACCAGAACAGATAGTTAAGCTTCCCACCAAACAGAATTCCCACAGCTGGAGTTTCTGTGCCCAGCATCTCCACTTCCTGCCAGTCACTGTATTGTTTAACTGACCTTACTTAGGGGAGATAATCTGACCACAGCATCTCAGGCAATGATGAAACCACTTCAAGAAAACCAGCCAAGTGAATAATTCTGGAAGTTAAGCCTTCCTTCCTCAGGCACCACTCCAAAATCTCTAGGAATGTCCCAACCCAGAGCTGGCAACCTTATGGGGTATGCGGGTGATGTGCTTTTCTCTCACTGGCCTGAAATGCAAGGAGGATTCCCCCCCCCCCGGTGAAGGGCACAACCCCTGAAAGTTTAGCTAGAATGGAATGTATCTCAGCTGATTTTCCAAACTGAATATTGATTTGCAAAATCATGGTGCTACAAATGATAATATGATTTCCCAAAACAATTAGCAGAAAACCCACTCTCTGAACATTTCATCCCAGGGGAGAGGTTACATCCTCAGGTTGGAAAATATCTGGAGATTTGAGGGGTGGGGTTCCTGAGGTGGGTGGGGCTTCCATGGGGTCTCATGCCACAGAGTCCACCTTCCAAAGCAGCTGTTTTATCCAGATGATCTGAGCTTTGTCACCTGGAGATCAGTTATAAGCCCAGGAGATCTCTGGCCACCTTTACATCCACAAATGTATTTCCCACTGCTTCTAATGAAAACAACAATCACTTTAATTTCCTAATAATTTTGAGTTTAAAGAATCCAGCATCAGAAACTGCTCTCAGCCTGCAGCCAAACAATTAGCCCCCTGACTGTTCAGTCTGGGCTCTGCAGGGACCTCAGACACTCCTGTGCAGTTGAACATATATGAACATACGTAGCTGCCTTCTACTGAATCAGACCCTCAGTCCATCAAAGTCAGTATTGTCTACTCGGACTGGCAGCAGCTCTCCAGGGTCTCAAGCCGAGGTTTTTCACACCTATTTGCCTGGACCCCTTTTTAGTGGAAATGCCAGGGATTGAACCTGGGACCTTCTGCTTCCCAAGCAGATGCTCTGCCACTGAGCCACAGCCCCTCCCCTGCTCTCCAGAGTCTCAAGCTGAGGTTTTTCACGCCTATTAGCCTGGACCCTTATTTAGTGGAGATGCCAGGGATTGAACCTGGGACTTTCTGCTTCCCAAGCAGATGCTCTGCCACTGAGCCACCGTCCCTTCCCAGTTCATATACCTAAAGAGATGAGGGCTCTGCAAAGGATGGGGTGGCCACTCGCCTCAGGGGTCTCCTCCCCACCCCACCCCACAGTGTCCCCAGCCTGCTGAGTCACTTGGATGATGAAAGAAGTGCTTTAGTGGCCACAAGACAATCTTCAACCAGATCAGCCGGTGTCTGCTGGCCTGGCCCTCCTGCCTAATCCCCGGGAGAAGTTCCCATGAAAGACACTTTATGGCTCTGGGAGACACGGAAGCCGCCCCACAGTTTAAAGAAATGCCAGAAGGGCAGCATCCCATGACCTGCTGTGGGATCTTTTTGTTTGGATGAAATGCCTGGAGGCTGCCCTATATCAGCTGGGGTGCCAACCAACTGGAAGAGGGGATGACCTGTCCCTTTAACAGAAGCTGAATGTGTAGAAATGGTCAGCTGAAGCTTTTCATGGCATGGAGGGAAACAGCATCACCTGACCAAGAACGTCCCCTGAAGCTTCTACTCAGGGCGCAGCAGGAACAATTTGCATATTAGGCCACGCCCCCTGACATCAAACCAGCTGGAACTGTGTTCCTGTTTGTTCCTGCTCAAAAAAAAGCCCTGCTTCTACTAAAGGGATAGAACACCTTTTCTCCAGGCTGTTGGCAACCCATACTCCTTTCCCAGTGGAGAATCAGCAGCAGGAAAGAGTGCTTAACCCTTTCCACACCCACCCAGTCTTCCCTGCAAATAGGGTTGCCAACCTCCAGGCGGCAGCTGATGATCTCCTGGGATTACAAGTGACCTCCAGGAAATCAGTTCCCCTGGAGGAAATGGCAGCTTTGGAAGGTGACCTTTATGGCATTAATACCCTGTTGAAGTCCCTCCTCTCCTCAAGCCCTGCCCTTCTCAGGCTCCGCCTCCAAATCTCCAGCTATTTCCCAACCTGGAGTTGGCAGCCCTCCCTGAAAAGTCCCTCTCCCCTCCCCCAAGCCAGTCAATATTGGCTCAGGAATCAAAAGCCAAGCCAAGGGTGGGGGGGGATGGATCTTGTGGACAATTCAAGCAGAAGTGGCCAACACAGACAGAACGCCCCCTTCTCACCCCAGAAGTGCCTCCTGTCGCCACGTCACCAGCATTGAACCTGGCAACAGCCATGGCTTTTATTTGGTGTTCTCATTCTAATAGGGAATGCTGTCATTCTAAGGGCCACCACGTGCCACAGCAGATGTGCCCAGGGAGTCGTGGGTCCGGAGAGTCCAGCTACGATTAAAAACATCATACGCGGAGAAAGATCGCCGAACGCTCTGTAAACACACCCCCATTGTTGTTCATCCCCCTTTTGAAACTGGATCCCCAAATCCACTTTGTCAGAAAACCTGTTTATGAACACAGAAATGCTGGATTTCCTGTCAGTAGTAACCCGGAATTCTCTCCCTAGTTTAATTGGTAGGCTCATTGCATACAGGGCTGCTATATTCTGAAAATTTGATCAGCCGGTTTTGCATATTATGCAGATCCACAGTTAATTATGTAAATCGTTCGCATTAAGTGTTTGTGGTATCTATCGCTTGATTTACATCTTTTCCTGATAACTACGATTAAGAAGTTGAGGCTGGATTGTAAAAAACATCTCCAGGCCTTCCCTGGGGTTGGCCGTGGGGGGAGGGGGGGTGGCTTTGTCAGGGCCAACTCAAGAAACATCTGGGGACTTTGGGGGTGGAGCCAGGAGACTTTGGGGGTGGAGCTGGGAGCATGGGTGTGACAAACACAGTTGAACTCAGAGGAGAGCTCTGGCAATCACATTTAAAGGGACCACACGCCTTTTAAATGCCTTCATTTGAAAATAATGAAAGATAGGGGCACCTTTTTGGGGGGCACACAGAATTAGACCCTCTGGTCCAATCTTTTTGAAATTTAGGGGATGTTTTGAGGCGAGGCAGCGGATGATATACAGAAAATTTGGTGCCTCTACTTCAAAAAACAGCCCCCTCAGAGCCCCAGATACCCATAACAAATGAGTTCAACACCCCGGCCCTATAGGAAGTGGTTTCCATAGAGCATAATGGAGTGCCCAGTAGACATCCCCGCCCCCCCTTGCTTTCTGATGACCCTGAAGTAGGGGGAGGGCCTCCAAACTGGGGGATCCCTGCCCCCACCTGGGGATTGGCAACACTAGTTGGGGCGGAGCCTAGGAAGGGTTTGGGGAGGGGAGGGGCCTCAGCAGGGTTTAATGCCATGGAGCCCACTCTCCAAAGCCGCCCTTTTCTCCAGGGGAACCTGTCTCTATTGTCCAGAGATCAATTGTAAGAGCAGGAGATCTCCAGGTGCCACCCGGAGTTTGGTAACCCTACTTGCCCCTTCGCTTAGGCCAAGATTAGCTCAGGATTTCTAAACAGCAAAGCTTGGCTAAGAGAGAGAAAGACCGCACAAACAAAGCCCTGCTTTTGTGGCTTTCTACATTGCTGTAAAAGGAGGAGGTCTGATTTTCTCCCAGGCCTTGAAACCTCGATAGCTAAATGCTAAACACAGACCGATTTCCCACTAAACGCCGCTCTCACTCTCCTCTCCTCTGCAGAGCTGCTGCTGCATTTTACACAAACTGCCCTGGACCAGCGGGTTGCTCCGCCTCTCTTCAAGTTCCCTCTGCAGCAGGCAGGATCCTCTGAAAACCGCTTTCTGTCTGCCACAGAGGGAACTTAAAAAGGGGTGGGGAACTGGGGGCAGCTTGTGTGAAATTCAGCAGCAGCCCCGCAGGGGAAAGGAGCCACGAGACCAGACAAGGTGAGCGGGAAATCGGTCACAGACACACCCTTAACTCATAGTTGGGAGCCTTCACAGAAATGGAGCGAAAGAGACCAACTTCTAAACAAGTCAACCTAAGTCATATCCCCAAAAAAGCTAGGCTGGGTCAACCCTGGTTAGTACTTGGATGACAAACCACCATAGAAGTTGAAGGTCTCTGCAAGGCACAGAGTCTCAGTGGAACAGGCTTCCTCAGGAGGTGGTGGGCTCTCCTTCCTTGAAGGTTTTTAAACAGAGGCTGGATGGCCATCTGACAGCAATGAAGATCCTGTGAATTTAGGGGGGGGGGGCGGTATTTGTGATTTCCTGCCTTGTGCAGGGGGTTGGACTAGATGACCCTGGAGGTCCCTTCCAGCTCTAGGATTCTATGATTCTAAGTTTCCACCGGCCTCCTCGGGAGGTGGTGGGCTCTCCTTCCTTGGAGGTTTTTAAACAGAGGCTAGGTGGCCATCTGACAGCAAAGAAGATCCTGTGAATTTAGGGGGGGGGGTATTTGTGATTTCCTGCCTTGTGCAGGGGGTTGGACTAGATGACCCTGGAGGTACCTTCCAGCTCTAGGATTCTATGATTCTAAGTTTCCACCGGCCTCCTCGGGAGGTGGTGGGCTCTCCTTCCTTGGAGGTTTTTAAACAGAGGCTAGGTGGCCATCTGACAGCGTTGCAGATCCTGTGAATTTAGGGGGCGGTGTTTGTGAGTTTCCTGCATTGTGCAGGGGGTTGGACTCATCAGATCTCAGTAGCCAAGCAGGGCCGGCCCTTATTAGTGCTTGGAAAGGAGGCCACCAGTGGCACCATGGAAGTGCAGTGTCGACCACCTCTCAATATCTCTTGCCTTGAGAACCCTACAGGATTGCTATAAATTGGCTGCAACTTGACTGATAGCAAAAAGAAAAAAGAATACAGGTCTTGAGTACATTCCAATAAGCTTGACATAAATGAAGTATACAACTGAAAATTCATATCCTGTGTCCAGAATTCCATCCATCTAGCTGAAGCTGGGAGAAGCGCCGTCACAGGTTCCTTGCCAACTGCCGGCTGTTCTGCTGCTGCGCTCCCAGCTCCAACTTTGCAGAACCCGAATATGCTTTTTCTTTGATACACAAGAGGAAGGAAAGGAGCCCCACTATGCAAAAAAGTTAGTCTGGAGCTCAGAGGTCTTTGTGAGCTTTCAGAGTATTGCTGATTCCTGCCATGTATGAAACCAGTTGGTGTAAAAAAACCCCCAACAACCCTAAGTACAAAGCCTTCCATTTTCTTTTCTTTTTTTAGGTAAGCAGAAAGTTCTTCATCTCCTGAACATATCCTGAAAGACTGAACTAATTGCATGCCCTCTGACCGCTAGGCCATGCCACCCACTTTGACTCCATCAAAAGTTACTTTCAAGATCTGAAAATATAAAGATCACTTTGGGGGGTTGTTGTTTTTTTTGCTGATCTCCAACTTACAGCCAGAACAAGACAGATAGCCGTGCTGGTCAGTCTTTAGCAGCAGAAAAGAGCCAGACTCCAAGAGCGCCTTCAAGACTAGCACACAATTGGAGGCAGGAGAGCAGCTTTTGTGAGTCACAGCTCACTTCTTGTACCCTGCCACAAATTTTGTTAGTCTTTACGGTGCTACTGGACTCTTACGCCTTGCTGTTACAGCCAGAACTTGGAGAAGGGACTGATAAGTACAATCCCTTTACATTTTTAAAGAGAGAAGCATATTTTTATGACCTTACTGATAAGTGGTTGGAATCATTTGGAAATTCCTTTAAAAAGCATGAAATCCTTTCCCTTAAACTTACTTACTTTAAGAAGCCAGCCCAGGTGGAAGAAGCTGCAGCCACTGATGCAGTTCTGGCTGTCAACAAGGAAGCACAGCAGCATCGGCTTGGGCTTCACACACCTGCAGGTCATCAAAGTTGTGCCTTCATTGGCTAGAATCAAAGGGAGGAGGAGGAACAAACTGCTGCATCACTGAAGCAGAAAAGTGCCTTCCCATTTTGCTGGATTTCTAGGAAAGCTAGAAATCCAGGCCAGTGGGGGGGGGGGGCTCCAGTGCCTGCCAAATGTTTTTAGAAAGTGGGGGGAGCCGGTGGGGCTTTTGCCCAACAAGGCCTCTGACAGGTGTTGCTGGTATTTAAAAATGTTGCTTTGGCAGCAGCTGCCACCGCAGTACAAGGATCTTCACCGTGTGGCTGAAGGCAAGCTGTGGCAGCCAGAACACCAATAAGATGGGAACGAGGGTTGCGAAGTCCAATTCAAAAAATATCTGGGGACTTTGGGGGTGGAGCCAGGGGACTTTGGGGGTGGAGCCAGGAGCAAGGGTGTGACAAGCATAATTGAACTCCAAGGGAGGTCTGGCCATCACATTTAAAGGGACAGCACACCTTTTAAAATGCCTTCCTTCCATAGGAAATAATGAAGGATAGGGGCACCTTCTTTTGGGGCTCATAGAATTGGACCTCCTGGTCTAACCATTTTGAAACTTGGGGGGCATTTTGGGGAGAGGCACTAGATGCTACACTGAAGATTTGGTGCCTCTACCTCAAAAAACAGCCCCCCCCGAGCCCCCGATAGCCACGGATCAATTCCCCATTATTTTCTATGGGAATTGTTCTCCACAGGGAATAATTGCCCAGTAGACATTTCCCTCCCCCCCCCCCCCCGCCGCTTTCTGATGACTCTAAAGGGAGGGAGGAAGGGCCTCCAAACCTGGGGATTGGAAACCCTCTTTCTCTCTCTCACACACACACACTTACTGGGTCTGGTTCCTCCACAACGACATCTGAAAAGAACGGGCTACGCTGCTCTCTCTCTCTCTCTCTCTCTCTCACACACACACACACTTAGTTGCTCTGAAATGAAAGCAAAACAAACCAAGGGACTGTGTTGCTGACCCTTCCCATGAAGTACTTCCTGCTCAACTTTAAAGGCACACACACATTTTGAAAGGGACCTGTTTTCAGGTTTCTAAACCTGCCCAAGATCTAGAGCGGCATGGTGAGTGTGGGGGCGGGGCTTCACATACCAGCCAGCTGGCTGGGGGTGGGGGGAAGCCTGTAAAACCGGGGGATCCCCCGCTGGGACCTGGGAATTGGGAAGCCTAAAGGGGACCCCTGGGCTAGTGGGCCAAACAAGCACTACATGGCATGGCCAGGTAAAATGGGCCATATGACAATGGTAAATGAACAGGAGACTCAGCCATAACCCCTAATCAAACTGATGCCTGAGCACTGCCAGATGTTTGGGATGAAATGATGGTATTCCTTTTGTTAGTTGAGCTAGCAAGAGGCTACTGTGAAGAAGGGGGGGGGGGTCTTCAGGCCTCCGATTCAGTGGGAGCTCACAGGAGCACAGCTTCTGAACCTTTCTGAGAGTTCCACCTCTTCCTTTGGAGAGTTCCACCTCCTTGTCCATTGAATAGTAGGTGCAGCTGCATAACAACCCCTGCATAACAATCCCTATTTTTCTACAAAACGACCCTGGGGGTATTACTTAGTGTTCTTCAGGGAAAGAACGCACATGGCTGCTTCTTCCCTAGACTGTAAAATTTACACTGCTTTGGCTGTGGTCCATAAGAACATAAGAGAAGCCATGTTAGATCAGGCCAATGACCCATCCAGTCCAACACTCTGTGTCACATAAGAACATAAGAGGAGCCATGTTGGATCAGGCCAATGGCCCCTCCAGTCCAACACTCTGTGTCACATAAGAACATAAGAGGAGCCATGTTGGATCAGGCCAGTGGCCCCTCCAGTCCAACACTCTGTGTCACATAAGAACATAAGAGAAGCCCTGTTGGATCAGGCCAGTGGCCCCTCCAGTCCAACACTCTGTGTCACATAAGAACATAAGAGAAGCCCTGTTGGATCAGGCCAGTGGCCCCTCCAGTCCAACACTCTGTGTCACAAAAGAACATCAGAGAAGCCCTGTTGGATCAGGCCAATGACCCATCCAGTCCAACACTCTGTGTCACATAAGAACATAAGAGGAGCCATGTTGGATCAGGCCAGTGGCCCCTCCAGTCCAACACTCTGTGTCACATAAGAACATAAGAGAAGCCCTGTTGGATCAGGCCAGTGGCCCCTCCAGTCCAACACTCTGTGTCACATAAGAACATAAGAGAAGCCCTGTTGGATCAGGCCAGTGGCCCCTCCAGTCCAACACTCTGTGTCACAAAAGAACATCAGAGAAGCCCTGTTGGATCAGGCCAATGACCCATCCAGTCCAACACTCTGTGTCACATAAGAACATAAGAGGAGCCATGTTGGATCAGGCCAGTGGCCCCTCCAGTCCAACACTCTGTGTCACATAAGAACATAAGAGAAGCCCTGTTGGATCAGGCCAGTGGCCCCTCCAGTCCAACACTCTGTGTCACATAAGAACATAAGAGAAGCCCTGTTGGATCAGGCCAGTGGCCCCTCCAGTCCAACACTCTGTGTCACAAAAGAACATCAGAGAAGCCCTGTTGGATCAGGCCAATGGCCCATCCAGTCCAACACTCTGGGCGTTTTCGCACTCACCTTCAGCCAGCGCGACCCCCCTCTTCACCGCGCAGGATCTGCGCGGATTTCACACTAAATGCCGCAGAGCAGCTGGAAGAGCCGGAAAGTCCCGGCGCTTTTGCGGCGCAAACGTAAACCGCCAAAAAGCAGTTTCCGTTTGCGCAGCAAAAGCACCGGGACTTTCCGGCTCTTCCGGCTGCTCCGCAGCGTTTAGTGCGAAATCCGCGCAGATCCTGCGCGGTGAAGAGGGGGGTCGCGCCGGCTGAAGGTGAGTGCGAAAACGCCCTCTGTGTCACATAAGAACAGAAGAGAAGCCATGTTGGATCAGGCCAATGGCCCATCCAGTCCAACACTCTGTGTCACAGAAGAACATAAGAGAAGCCATGTTAGATCGGGCCAATGGCCCATCCAGTCCAACACTCTGTGTCATATAAGAACATAAGAGAAGCCATGTTAGATCGGGCCAGTGGCCCACCCAGTCCAACACTCTGTGTCACATAAGAACATAAGAGAAGCCCTGTTGGATCAGGCCAATGGCCCATCCAGTCCAACACTCTGTGTCACATAATAACATAAGAGAAGCCATGTTAGATCGGGCCAATGGCCCATCCAGTCCAACACTCTGTGTCATATAAGAACATAAGAGAAGCCCTGTTGGATCAGGCCAGTGGCCCACCCAGTCCAACACTCTGTGTCACATAAGAACATAAGAGAAGCCATGTTAGATCGGGCCAATGGCCCATCCAGTCCAACACTCTGTGTCATATAAGAACATAAGAGAAGCCATGTTGGATCAGGCCAGTGGCCCACCCAGTCCAACACTCTGTGTCACATAAGAACATAAGAGAAGCCCTGTTGGATCAGGCCAATGGCCCATCCAGTCCAACACTCTGTGTCACATAATAACATAAGAGAAGCCATGTTAGATCGGGCCAATGGCCCATCCAGTCCAACACTCTGTCACACAGTGGCCAAAAATATATACACACACACACACACACAAACTGTGGCTAATAGCCACTGATGGACCTCTGCTCCATATCCATGTGTGGAACAGGCTCACGACAGCCCCCACAGGGCTCTAGAGAAAAATTCCACCTGCCTCGCCATGTGGTCCTGCTTCAAAATGTTCCAGAAATCTGTGGTCCGAGTGTCCCACCCAATAGAAACACTCAGCAATGTCCAGTTGAGGAGGAAGAAAAACAAAATTTATTGCAATAGATTGTGGAGCTTTCTGTTAGCATGAACAGAATAACAATTGTTCATTAGATCACCGAATGGCACAAAAAGTAAAATACGCAACCTTGGGAGGTGGTGGGCTCTCCTTCCTTGGAGGTTTTTAAGTAGAGGCTAGATGGCCATCTGACAGCAACGAGGATCCTGTGAATTAGGCAGATCGAGAAGGAAGACAGGAAGGGTTACATCAGTGCTTAGTTCTCATGGCCCTTTCTTACATGCCCAGGGAAATACTGACTGCCAGCAATTTTTCTCCAGGCCAATTTCTTCAGCAATCCTGGAGGTTCTTGCCATCTTCTGGGCATGGGGCCTGTAGGGGTCACTGGGGATGTATGTGTGGGGGGAGGTATTTGTGAAGTTACTGCATTGTGCTGGGAGTTGGACTAGATGACCCTGGAGGTCCCTTTCCAACTCTATGATTCTGTGATGCTACATTCATTGAATGCAGGATTCCAGTTTTGCAGGACTTCAAGCTGACTCAGCCCCCCAGAATTCTGCATACCTAGTCCCCCCACCTTCTCACCAGCCCCTGTATGGAGAAACACATCTGGCAAGATGAGAGAAGCTGCCTTACACAGAATCATACTATTGGTCCATCAAGTTTAGTCTTGTCTATTCAGCCTGGCAGCAGCTCTCCAGGGTCTCAGGTTGAGGCCTTTCCCATCACCTGCTGCCAGATCCTGCCAATGGAGATGTCGGGAATTGAACCTGGGTCCTTTGGCATGCCAAGCAGATGCTCTGCTACTGAGCCACAGCCTCCTCCCCGTCTGTATTTCCAGCAGCCAATGAGTTTTAGATGCTATTGTTGTTGTTTTTTAAAGCTTGTAAAAATCATTGAGGATTTCTCCTGAAATATCTTGTTTTATGGGTTGAGAAGGATAACAAATCCCTTTGAAGACGGCATAATGGAAATGTTCCTACAGATTTAGCTATAGTTGGGTCTCACTTCATTCATATATGATTTCCCCATGAATAGCCGGTGCACAGGTCTCCCAAAGTCCCGTAGCTGAGTTTGGAAGCAGACGTGGGTTGGCAAATTCATAATGCTATCAATGTTCCCTCTAAGCTGCAGAGTCTTGTGAGCAAAAATTCTACTTTGTGAGCTACTGGCATTAATGTTGTGAGCTACTCCATAAATTAGTGTGCTCTGGGGTCATCCTTCCTGAGCTAAGACAGAAAGGTGTGAGATGGAGGCTAAAAATCTGTGAGCTAGCTCATGCTAACTCAGCTTAGAGGAAACACTGAATACTACATATCCAAGGAAATACATTAAAGAAGGGCAACAACACAATCTTGTAGATTCCACATTTGGGAAATAAACCCTGATGTGTTCAGGCTGTAAGATAACTGACTTGCCCAAGTGATATATCATGTTTTTCACCCTGAGAAGCAAATGGTAGGGGGTCTGCTTAGCGTTTCCTCCTAATATCTTCATTAGGGAAAACTACTAGAGAAATACTTTTGTTCCCTTTGTAACAGAAGCCGAACATTTAGGAAAGGGGTCTGGTATATCTCAGAGGGAGCACATCCCTGCAAAACTTAGGTGGGTCTATGTTAGAGTTCCCAATCTCCGTATGGCGCCCGGCCTCCTCTCAGAATTACAAGTGCTCTTCAGACTTCCTCTGGAGAACATGATGGCTTTGGAGGAAGGACTCTGTGGCATCACATCCCTACTCCCCCCCCCCTCCCCAGGCTGTATCCTCAGATCTCTAGGCACATCCCAACTGATATCTGGCAGCCCCAAGACCTTCCAGATAGAGGCATGAATCACCCCAGTTTCCTATCTGCTGGACACCCACTGGGGTCTCTCAGGGAGGCTGTACACAAGATGGCGGTCAGGATATGAACAGCTTGGTGAAACGTGTTAAAGCTGGCAGCTGCATTGACGGATCATTGCACAGAGCATCTCTTTCAGGGAAAATCCTGATATACCTTTTCCATTGAACATCGTAAATTATCGTGACTTCTATAGAATTTCATCCTGCTTAAAAGTTTTTATCCCTGTGTGAAGAATTGGGACTTAAAGAATACGGGATTTACAAAGTGAATGACTTTTGCACCCAACTGGATTCTAAGTCCCTGTACTGCTGAGATTGTATGGATATGAATGTGATTATTTGATTGGACTTTAAAATTTTGTACTGTTGGGACTAGTCAGTGATATGAATGTCTGAATATGACTTTTGATGGGGGGTGGTGCATGAGAGGAGTATACAATTAAGTGTAATTGTGTTGCGGTACTTTGGTTTGATACTCTGGTTTATATTTTCCATGACTTTCTGAAATTGTTACTAGCCTCCAGGTGAGGCCTGGAGATCTCCTAGGATTACAGCTGATCTCCAGACAACAGAGATCAGATCCCTTGGAGAAAAGGGGCTGCTTTAGTGGGTGGACTTTATGGCATGGCACCTCACTCAGACCCCTCCCCGAGTTCTCCCCTTCCCAGTGTCCATCCCTAAATCTCCAGGATTTTTCCAGCCCAGAGCTGGCAACCATGGCGGCTGCTGGTGGGGATTTGTCCATTTGGGTTCACCTCAGGCCACTTTCCTCGCTGTGTTCCTTCTCTCTGTAAAGCATCTCTTCCATATCTTCATCCTGGAGAGATTGCTCACCATGGTAACTGTGGGTTAAGTGGTCCACAGCTCTCTCTGTTTGCATCCACTTCTCTCCACCTCTTCAAATGAGCCGGCTTGCTCTTTGCCTCCACAGCTTCCCCTTTTGACCTCCTCTCTCATCCATGCTCAGGCCTGATTTTACTTGAGTCATTGCTTTAGAAATATGTTTAAAGGGCACTATTGACAGGAAACAGGATAAGACTGGGCTGGAACATGAATGTGTATATTCAATATAAAAGCATTCTCATAAGGATTGGTAATTGTTGTTGTGGCATGCAAGAATCACTTTGCACGCAATGCACAAGGAACTGGTGCTTGGAGCAGGTATTCTGGAGAGGCAACACAGAAGTGGCTCAAATAAATGAAGAAGTTTGCACATCATCCACATGTCATAAAGAGTTGTTGCAATTCCAGCTTAGAAAACTTTCCTCCGAAAGACGAGCAGCACCCTCAGGTTCTTCTAGGAGCACTTTTGATGCCCTGGTCTGGAAGGGATTTTGCAACCCTTAGAGAGATGGGAGGCCCCAGGCATTCAGGCTTCTGGTGATGCATGGTGAGGGGGGGGGGGTTGCCAGCCTCCAGGTGGGGAGGAAAGGAGAAAACAAGCCCTAAGGCATCCACGAAAGACCAGCCTCAATGATGAAAATATAAAGTTTACCAAACAGTTTAAGCAAAAGTGCAAAAAATCACCCGGAAACCCAATGTCCTTTCAATTCATAATAGAAGTTCATAGTCTTTATGGTGGAGATCTGGGAAAGAATTTGGCAAAGAATTTGGCCAGAGATTTCTTCAACACATGCCGGTGTAGAGACAATTGACAGCCCAGCACGAGAATGCAATAGGGAGGCACTTATCTTGATTTCAGTAAGGCTTTTGATAAGGTTCCACATATATCCTTGTTGCCAAGTTGGTAAAATGTGGTTTGGATCCTGTTACTGTTAGGTGGATCTGTAACTGGTTGACAGATCGCACCCAAAGAGTGCTTGTGAATGGTTCCTCATCCTCTTGGAGAGGAGTGACAAGTGGAGTGCCTCAGGGATCTGTCCTGGGACCTGTTTTGTTCAACATCTTCATCAATGATTTGGATGAAGGAACAGAGGGAATGCTTATTAAATTTGCAGATGATACGAAATTGGGAGGGGTTGCAAACACAGAAGAAGACAGAAACAGGATACAGGATAACCTTGACAGGCTGGAAAACTGGGCTAAAACCAATAAAATTAATTTTAACAGGGATAAATGTAAAGTTCTGCATTTAGGTAGGAAAATCCAATGCATGGTTATAGGATGGGGGAGACTTGTCTTAGCAGTAGTATGTGCGAAAAGGATCTAGGGGTCTTAGTGGATCATACGCTGAACATGAGTCAACAGTGTGATGCGGTGGCTAAAAAGGCAAATGCAATTTTGGGCTGTATCAACAGAAGTACAGTGTCCAGATCACATGATGTGATGGTATCGCTTTACTCTACTCTAGTAAGACCTCACCTGGAGTATTATGTTCAGTTTTGGGCACCACATTTTAAGAAGGATATAGACAAGATGGAACGGGTCCAGAGGAGGGCGACGAAGATGGTGAGGGGTCTGGAGACCAAATCCTATGAGGAAAGGTTGAAGGAGCTGGGGATGTTTAGCGTGGAGAGGAGGCGGCTGAGAGATGATATGATCACCATCTTCAAGTACTTGAAGGGCTGTCATATAGAGGATGGTGTGGAATTGTTTTCTGTGGCCCCAGAAGGTAGGACCAGAACCAGTGGGTTGAAATTAAATCCAAAGAGTTTCCAGATCAACATTAGGAAGAACTTCCTGACCGTTAGAGCAATTCCTCAGTGGAACAGGCTTCCTCAGGAGGTGGTGGGCTCTCCTTCCTTGGAGGTTTTTAAACAGAGGCTAGATATCCATCCGACAGTAATGAAGATCCTGTGAATTTAGGGGGAGGTGTTTGTGAGTTTCCTGCATTGTGCAGGGGGTTGGACTAGATGACCCTAGAGGTCCCTTCCAACTCTATGATTCTATGATTCCTGTCAGGGGCCCATCCTGACAAAATGGACCTGTGGCTGAGCTTCTTTGACAAAGGCTTGGAAACAGTGACTTAGTCGACATTGCAGTCAGAGTTTTTAACTTGAGTCCATACCTAAAACGGGATGTGAAATCAACAAGCCAAGATCCTAAAGGGATTTGGAATATTGTCTGATAAAGTCTTGGAGTGGCCCAGCACTTTCGGTGGAACAGGCATCCGTTTTCTCTTTGAAGTATTAAAGCAGACAGGAATACCCGCTTACCTGGAACAACAGCAATTGCGTATGCATTAGCATTGTATTTATTATAGAGATTTCATGAACGCTTTTGGATTATTGCATTTGTAATTGTATTTCACAGTTTCTCCCAGGCTTCTACCTTTTCCATGATTCTCTCTTGGTGGGCTGGAGATCACCTCGAATTACAGCTGTTCTCCAGATTACAGGGATCAGTTCCCCCTGGAGAAAATGGCAGCTTTGCAGCGGGAGTGGCCTCACTGAGGCCCCTCCCGATTCCAAACCCTGCGCTCCCCAGGCTCCACTCCCCAAATCTCCAGATATTTTCCAAGGGGGGAACTGGAAACCCTCCCCAGTGAGATTCATGACCGAGTCAGCCATCTGAACCAAGATCTCCACAGTCTAACCCACTATGCTGTTTGTCACAGGTAGGTGAATTAGAGGTGCCAACCTCCAGTTGGCACCTGGAAATCTCCTGCTATTACAGTTGATCTCCAGACAATCAAGATCAGTTGTCCTGGAGAAAATGGCTGCTGGGGGTGGGTGGGTGGGCTGTGTGTGGACTCTGTAGCATTAGACTCTGCCAGGGTCCCTCCCCTCCACAAACCCTGCCCACGCCTGGCTCCAACCCCAAAATCTCCAGGTATTTCCCAACCCAGAGTTGGCAACCCTAAAGTGAACGAGGTGGCAGAGCGGGATGCCCACAAGTAGTGGATTGTTGCTTTCTTTCTTTCTTTCTTTCTTTCTTTCTTTCTTTCTTTCTTTCTTTCTTTCTTTCTTTCTTTCTTTCTTTCTTTCTTACGAACCACCCACCCCCCGCCTGTTGATAGAAAGCGAGCAGTGCAAATTCTACATAATTCTCTTTTTCTCTGTGCTGGTTCTCTGTTTATGGAGGGGTGTGTGTGTTACTATAGGGCAACTCTGAAATGAACTCCTCCACCTGCAGCCCATTCTTCCATCTCATTCTCCCGCAGGTGTGAACTGTGTCTCAGTGTCCTGTGGGTACTGGGGAAAGGAAGGGACAAATGTTGGCCATTGCCACTGGGACAGCAGCACCGACCCAAGAGGCGATGGGTGTATCTCGTTTGAGGTGACACAATTCGGTGAGCTGTCTCTGGTCCCATGGCTGTTACCTACACAAACAGAGGGGCAGGAGCTGTTCTCTTCATCTTCTTGACCCATGATCTAGGCAGGGCCGTTGCCAGGATTTCATGTTTGGTGGGGCATGCAGTAGAATTTTTGTTTGGAGGGGGCCAGGGGGGCACCCGGTTTGGTCCTAAACATAGATACCAGGAAACAAGCAGAAGCCCTGCAGAGTGAGAGCTGGCATGGTGTAGAGCATCAGTCTAGGACCAGAGAGACCCAGGTTCGAAAGCCCACTCTGCCATGGACCTTGGGCTAGTCACGCACTCATAGCGCAAGCTACCGCAGAGGGTTGTGGGGAGGGTAAAATGGAGGAGAGGAGAATGCTAGGAGTTGCTTTGGGTCGCTACCAGGGAGACAGGCAGGGTATAAATTACGTTTTTTTTTTTAAAAAGGAGTCTTGTTGCACTTTAAAGATTTGAAACCTACTTTTATTTGTACATCTTTGTAAACCAATTAAGAGCCCTTAAAAGCCATGAGCCTTTTTGCCTCCTCCTCCTTGTCCAATGCAGCTGCCTGCAGCCCATCCGGAGAGCCATCCTGACTGGCCGTTTGTGGCAGACAGAAGATGATTCCAGATGCGGTTGCCCACCAATCTCAGGTTGTCCTATAAATCGTTTCAAGGCAGGCATCCCCAACCTTTTGGGGGACCTTTGGAATTCTAAGACAGAGTGGTAGGTGCAGCCACAAAATGGCTGCCACAGGAGGAGCCAATTATGAAATAAGTGAGATCATGCATAACCCTAACAGTAATTCTTCAGCATTTCAGGCAGAAGCTGTTCAACAGGGGGCCTTTTCAAATGAACATACTGTTTTAAAATATTTTCGGCACACACACAGCTTACCTTCTGTTGCGCAGTGAAGATCTTTTCCTTGTGGTGGCAGCTGCTGCCAAGGGAGCGTCTGAAAAACGGCTGGACAAAACCCTGCTGGGCAGAAGGCCCCTCCCCCCACTCTCTTGGTACTCACCATGAAAGCTGTTGATGGGAAGCCATGGTGCCCACAGACACCAGGTTGGGAATCCCTTTTTAAAGGGAAGGTGGGGGGCAATTCTCTGTGCCTATACAGACCAGGAATCATGCCGAACTATGTTAAGACAAAAGGTGGCAGCTGAACCAGTAGGCCTCGAATTACAGCTGTTCTCCAGATTACAGGGATCAGTAATCACCTGGACTGGGGATCCAGCCAGGGCTGGCCCTTCCACTAGGCAAACTAGGCAATTGTCTAGGATGCCAGCCTTCTGGGGGCGCCGAATAGGGTGCACCTCCATGTGACTCGGTGATGTTATCAGTGCGGGGGGGGGGGGAGCACCAGACGTTAGCCTTGCCTAGGGTGCCAGACAGCCTGGGGCCAGCCCTGGATCCAGCCCATCACCCCTTGGCCCGGAACACCAAATGCGATCCGTGCTCCTCAAGGGTCATTTCTGCCACACAGTTATGCAGCTGAGACGTTTAGCTCTTGCTGCTGGCTTTGAACTCAGTCCCTGGAAGGGAAAGGGACTGGCTTTTATTTCCAATTTATTTTGGGAGAAACAAACACCAAGCTTGGGAATCTATAAAAAGCTAATGCCAAGGAGACAACAAACTTTGTCCTCTTTCCATTCTGCATGGAAGCAGCACCGACCCCCTCCCCTGGGCCTGAAGAAAGGAGTCTCTTTGGCAAAGCAAAAAAGGGGAGCTGCTTGCAAGACTCTATGGCCCTGTGCGCCAGCACTTTCGGAAGGGTTTTTCTGCCTCCTGCTGTGAAGAGTTCCTTTTGCCTCCCTCTTTTCTAAGGAGGCTTTGATCCCCGGTGGAAGCTGGGTTTTCAGGTAGCTGGCTTGAGGTTGACTCAGACTTCCATCCTTCCGAGGTCGGTTAAATGAGTCCCCAGCTTGCTGAGGGGAAAGTGTAGATGACCGGGGAAGGCAATGGCAAACCACCCCACAAAAAGTCTGCCGTGAAAACGCTGTGAAAGCAACGTCACCCCAGAGTCGAAAACGACTGGTGCTTGCACAGGGGACCTTTCCTTTTCCTTTTCTAAGAAGCAGGAAGCATCTTTGGCCCTCTCAGATTCCTTTAGAAAAAACACAATTCCATTTAATACCTTTGAACATATGAACATATGAGGCTGCCTTATACTGAATGAACATTGCCCAGAGATCATCCTCTGTTTTAGAGTGTCCTCCACCTCCACCGATCTGACCGCTGGAAGTAGCATAGGCAATAAGAGTCTAGTTATTTTTCATAAACTCCTTCTTGTCTTTTTCTTATCCTGCTGCTTATTGTGAGCATCTGTACCCAACGTGTCCTCTCTGTGTGCACTTTAATACGAAGAGTGTTCAGCAGAACTTTGCTCCCAACATGAAGAGAGCGAGGGACAGCGAGGAGGAGAGCGAGAGAGAGTGTGACAGTGAGCAAGAGAGAGAGAGAGCGACAGTGACGGGGAGAGTGAGAGTGAGAGAGAAAGAGAGAGAGAGCTGGGGCCAGGTGGGCTGGGGAAGTGGGGGGAGTGAGGGTGGGTGAGCCTGAGCAGTGTGGCAAGACTCCGAGGGGGCGGCTTCTTCCCTGTCCACATTCCCCACACCCTGCTCCCCGCGGACTCTGTGGCCTGCTCAAGGCTGCTCGGGTGAGCAGGGGCTTTCTCCTGAGTAGTAGGGGAAGTAGGGTTGCCAATCCCCAGGTGGGGGCAGGGGATCCTCCGGTTTGGAGGCCCTCCCCCCACTTCAGGGTTGTCAGAAAGCGGGGGGAGGGGAGGGAAATGTCTGCTGGGAACTCTGTTATTCCCTATGGAGATTTATTCCCATAGAAAATAATGGAGAATTGATCCGCAGGTATCTGGGGCTCTGAAGGGGCTGTTATTTGGGGTAGAGGCACCAAATTTTCAGTATAGCATCTAGTGCCTCTCCCCAAAATACCCCCCAAGTTTCAAAAATTCTATGAGCCCCAAAATAAGGTGCCCCTATCCTTCATTATTTCCTATGGAAGGAAGGAATTGAAAAGGTGTGCCGTCCCTTTAAATGTGATGGCCAGAACTCCCTTTGGAGTTCAATTATGCTTGTCATAGCCTTGATCTTGGCTCCATCTTTAATGTCTCCTAGCTCCACCCCCAAAGTCTCCTGGCTCCACCCCCAAAGTCCCCAAATATTTCTTGAATTGGACTTGGCAACCCTAGGAAGTGACCCTCGCCTGGGAGTGGGCAGAGGCCGAAAGCAGAACTGGGAAGAAGCAGTCAAGCCCCACGCCCTCTCCCCACCAATTTTTAAAATCTCCCAGGGCCCTCCACCCAAAATTTTCTGGCTATGGGCCTGGGGAGTGCTGCTTTGAGCAGTGGAGGGCCTTCCTCCTCTGAAAACTCAGATGGGCCTCCCTGGGGTGGGAAGTTCAGGCCTGCTACAGAAACCCGACGAAAACAGAGAGTAAACAGAACAGGTGGAGCAGCAGGCATGTATTCCACTGTGCTTGAAAAATACATATCTCCTGGATACTCTAACTTCTTTTAAGACGAGGATGTGAGAAGACACAGCCATGCAGCCGTCTCCCCCTTCATCCTCTGAAGGAAAAACCTTCATAGCTGAAGCTGTGGGGAGCTGAAGACATCACCAGATGGACTTCCAGTCAGATGGGAAAGTCTTGTGCATCTTGGAAAATCTGACTCTGGGTCTCTCCAGCAGGGTCTCCTCCCTAAGTCAAGTGGAGACACAGATGGTTCACTGGACAGAGGAAGCCTGGCTGGGGGCCCTTTTCTCCATGCCCTGAGATGGGCAGCTGAGGAGATGGAAACAGCCAACATCTGTTGCCAGCCATGACCACTGTGGCCCAGCTCCAAGCCAATCAGGCCCCCTGTGGCTGCAGGGCTTCTGGGGTCAGCTGGGGGGGGGATTCCAGGTGATTTGAGGGTGATGCCTGGGGAGGGATGGGATCTCAGGGCGGGGGGTGTAATGCCATAAAACCCACCCTCCAAAGCAGCCATTTCTTCCTAGGGGAACTGAACGCTGTCATCTCAAGATCAGTTTGTAATTCCAGGAGGTCTCCAGGTCACATCTGGGGTTTGGCAACTCACTGTGCCTTGAGGTCTCTAACCGGTTCCTGTGATTCCCCTTCAAATGGGTGCTGTTGAGAAAGGGCAGCTGGAGAAAATCCTCCTTCATTCTTCTTCCCTTCCCCTCCCCCCCTCCTCCGCCTCTCCTTCTCACACAGCCTAGAACAGGGGTGTCGAACTCATTTGTTATGAGGGCCGGATTTGACATAAATGAGACCTTGTTGGGCCGGGCCATAAAATGTAATACCACGTAGCGGACATATAAACTTTATAAAGGGCACAGACACGCAATTAAAGATTTTTTAAAAATTAAAATAAAACATGCTCAAAATACTAGCGCGCTTGCAATATTTTGTTTTACAGTCTCTGATAAATGTCGCCTCTTGCTATGAATTATTGCATCAAAAACTGCAGGCAATGTCTGTGCTGCACCAGGCTTGAATATTTGCTGTTCAGGTGTGCACATAGTCAGTTGCAAACCTACTTTTGATTCATTGAAATTCATTACAGACATCTCACGGTCACTGCTTTGAGCCTAGGACCCAGAGGAACATGAAGCAGCTGGGCATTGTGAGCTTTTGTACAGAAGTTGCTTCATGTACTAGTCGAGAGCATGTGAAGGCACCATGGCACAGACTGAGGGCTATGTGCTTGTCTACAAAAGTATAATTTTCCCCAGGAAAATGACTACAACTAAAAAAAATACAACTCCCCCCCCCCAATAACTACAAGAACAGAGAGACAGCCACGTACAGTGGTCAGTGTCAGCCTGTTATCTGGGAAGTCTAAATTCAAGACCCCCAATCAAAGGAAAATGTGAAAGGAAAATTATGAAAAAGTTGTTGGGTAAACCTGGGGTGGAACACACTCTCATCCTAATTTTGATATTTCTTTTCTAAATAGTTCACATGCTTTCCTATTAAGAAAGACTGGAGGGTGTGAGTACAGCGAAAAAGAGGAGGGGAACCCAGTTACGCCCATAACAAGCCCAACATCTCTCTCTCGCTGTCTCTCTCTGACCAATTTCGCACTAGACCTTTAATCCTGGTTTAGCCCTGTCCCCAAACTGACATTCGACACTAGAATCGGAGAATCAGATAAACCAACTCTGTGACTCTATGATTCTATGATTTTAGTGTAGAATGTCAGCTTGGGGACAGGGCTAAACCAGGATTAAAGGTCTAGTGCGAAATTGGCCTCTCTCTCTCTATAGCAAGGCAAAAAGCTCATACCTCCACTAAAACATTGCTAGTCTTAAAAGCACTCTTTGTAGCTCTCTTGATGGTGGGGACTGCGGAAAGGAAGCTCTGGCTCTTTCTTTCCTTCCCTGGGGGCACAACAAGGAGGGGGAGGAGCCTCAGCCATTCATTAGAAGGATATAGGATCCAGAGGATGGTGACGAAGATGGTGAAGGGTCTGGAGACCAAGTCACAGGTTGAAGGAGCTGGGCATGTTTAACCTGGAGAAGAGGCAGCTGAGAAGTGATATGATCACCATCTTCAAGTACCGTATTTGAAGGGCTGTCATATAGAGGATGGTGTAGAATTGTTTTCTGTGGCCCCGGAAGGTAGGACCAGAACCAATGGGTTGAAATTAAATCAAAAGAGTTTCCGGCTCAACATTAGGAAGAACTTCCTGACTGTTAGAGCGGTTCCTCATTGGAACAGGCTTCCTCGGGAGGTGGTGGGCTCTCCTTCCTTGGCGGTTTTTAAACAGAGGCTAGATGGCCATCTGACAGCAATGAAGATCCTGTAAATTTAGGGGGAGGTGTTTGTGAGTTTCCTACATTGTGCAGGGGGTTGGACTAGATGACCCTAGAGGTCCCTTCAAACTCTAGGATTCCTCGGGAGGTGGTGGGCTCTCCTTCCTTGGAGGTTTTTAAGCAGAGGCTAGATGGCCATCTGACAGCAATGAAGATCCTGTGAATTTAGGGGGAGGTGTTTGTGAGTTTCCTGCGTTGTGCAGGGGGTTGGACTAGATGACTCTAGATGTCCCTTCCAACTCTGATTCTATGTTTCTAAGAGAGGCTTGTCTCAGTAGCTCTGCAGGGTGATTAATTGAGCCTGGCAAACTTAATCACCCAGTAGAGCTATAGAGCCAAGCTCCCTCATTGGCTGAGGCTGCTCCTCTCTCCTCCTCTCTTTGGGAAAAGGGAGGGGGGAGAGGGAAAGGCTGCTTTGCTGCTCTGGCTTATCCGGGGAGAAACACAAAATGGTGACCTACAAAAGCAGGCAAGGGAAAATGAAGCAGATGACAGCCAGTTGCTGGAGGGCTTGATTGGAGCCCTCTGTGGGCCTGATCCAGCCTGTGGGCTGTATGTTTGACACCCCTGGTGTAGAGATCTTAGCAGTTAAGAGGCTCCTGCTGCTTCCCTTTGCCTTCCCTGGAGATCGCTGGCGCCCTCCTCAGGGGACAGACTGTAGTGCAATGGTGATGTTTTTACCCATGGGCTACTAAAATACTTTGCATTTATATAGCCTTTTCTGTACTCAAAGCCCTTGGAACCTTTGCGGTGCCCTGTTAAGCACCTCGGGCTTCTTATCGACATTCTGCAGAGAAGGAGGCTGAGGGGATGAGAAAGAGTGGCATATGATATAGGTTTGCCAACTCCAGGTGCAGAAATTCCTGGATATTTGGGGGCAGAGCCTGGAGGTCTGGGGAGGAGTGGGACCTCAGCTGTGCATCCGGCCACGGAGTCCACTCTCCAGAGCAGCCACTTTCTCCAGGGGAAGTGACCGCTGAGGTCTAGAGATTAGTCATAAATCCAGAGCATTGCCATCTGCACGTTGGCAACCCTGCCCCCAAGTCACAGCAGAGGCAAGATTTGAACCAGGGCCTCTCTGATCCCAGTACATTCAAGTAACCTGCTGTTAACTGTGCGCTTGCTGATTTGTTACAGGTGGTGAACAGCGGCCTTATTTACCAGATGCATGAAGCCAATTAAGATGCTGGGTCTGTGTTGGGGTTGTCAAATGTCCAGGCAAGAAGACATCTCGGACTGCTCTGGGGCTTTTGAGTGCAGTTTGGCTAATCACGATGAGCAGAGGCAGCTTTCCACGGCACAACAACAAACACCACTGCCTGCAAATAGCCGCTGCGAAATGCAAAGAAGTCGTAGCTGGCAAAGTTGGCAATTGGCTGTACTTGGCTGCTGGGCTCCATGTGGCTTGAGGGTCGCAACAGCTGCCAGGCTGAGAAAGATAAAAAGGCAGCCTTGCTGAAGAGGTTTATAATACAACTAACATATAGTAGAATACTGACACCTATTAATTGTTTTGGCTCATGTTATATTTGCATTTATTTATATCCCACTTTTGCTTCCCGGTTGGGACTCAAAGTGCCTTTTAGAACATGGTTCTCAAAACTGCTCCAGATTGTCTCATGACAGAAGAAGAAGAAGAAGAAGAAGAAGAAGAAGAAGAAGAAGACGAAGAAGAAGACGACGACGAAGAAGAAGAAGACGATGACGAAGAAGAAGAAGAAGAAGAATTGCAGATTTATACCCCGCCCTTCTCTCTGAATCAGAGACTCAGAGCGGCTTACAATCTCCTGTATCTTCTCCCCCCACAACAGACATCCTGTGAGGTGGATGGGGCTGAGAGGGCTCTCACAGCAGCTGCCCTTTCAAGAACAACCTCTGCCAGAGCTATGGCTGACCCAAGGCCATGCTAGCAGGTGCAAGTGGAGGAGTGGGGAATCAAACCCAGTTCTTCCAGATAAGAGTTCACACACTTAACCACTACACCAAACTGATCTAATGTCAAATATATGTGTGTGTGTGCACGTGTATGTGTGTGTGTGTGTGTATGTTTGAAATGTCATAAAGTATGAAAGCCTTGTTTTATTGAAAGTTATAAATAATATTTGGCATTAGATCAAGATCAATAGCCCTGTTAATCTGTCTGTAGCAGCAGAGAAGAGCAGGAGTCCACGAGCACCTTACAGACCAGCAAAATTTGTGGTTGCAGGGGAGGAGCTTTCGTGAGTCACTGCTCACTTCTTCAGATCTGATATTAGGTGTGAGACTGGAAGCCATGTCTCCCAGAGGTGTGTGTGTGTGTGCATCCTTCTCTGCTTGTGCTAGCTGAGAGGGCAGAAACAAAATAAAACCTCCAGCAACCCTGTGAGGTAGGCGTCCAGGCTGACCCAGCCTTGGAGCAGCGGCATCCCCAAGTTTCACCTGGGTTTGGTCTGAGGAACTCCCTGAGTAAAACACACTATAAAGCAAAAGAAGGCTTTACCGAAGAAAGTAAAGACAAAGTAATAAAAATACAAGGCACATCCACAAAATAATAAAGCTATCTCATTATCTTACTTACTTAGGTCTTACAGCAGCAGTGACGGTTCTTAAGCATAGAATTCCAGAACATAAGAGAAGCCATGTTGGATCAAACCAATGCCCCATCTGGTCCAACACTCTGTGTCACACAGTGGTCAAGCCTCAGGTGTCATCAGGAGATCCACCAGCAGGGCCAGAACTCCAGAAGCCCTCCCACTGTTGCCTCCCAAGCACCAAGAATACACAGCATCGCTGCCCCAGCTGTAAGAATGTGAGAAAAGCCATGCTCTGTGTGTGTGTAAACAAGGGGTGGAGCGTGGAGAGGTTGGGCTTGGAGAAGGGGTGGGACCTCAGAGAGGCACAATGCCATAGACTCCACCCTCCAAACCAGTCACTTCCTCCTCAGGAACCATTGTTGTCACTCTCCAGGTTTAGGCTGGAGATCACTCAAAATCACAACCGCTCCCCAGGTGGCAGAGATCAGCTCTGCTGGAGAAAATGGCTGCTTTGAATGGTGGACTCTGGCATTGTACCATGCTGAGGTCCAGGGCTTTTTTTGAGCAGGAACGCACAGGAATGAAGTTCCAACTGGCTTGGTGTCAGGGGGTGTGGCCTAATATGCAAATGAGTTCCCGCTGGGCTTTTCTACAAAAAAGCCCTGTTGAGGTCCTTCCTCTCCCTATGCCCCACCCTCTCCCAGCTCCACCCGCAAAGTCTCCAGGTATTTTCCAGCACAGCCCTGGCAACTCTATCCCTCTTGCTGGCACTTGGAGGCTGAGAGCTCCTGGGAGAGGCCAAATGTTGGAAGCAGTCCTCAGGCTCAGAAAAACTTGGATGAGGCAACTAGTTTGAGGTGGAAGCATCAGGATAAGGCCCAGGCCAAGGCTGCCTCTGAGCCCCGCCCAGCAGCCTGACAAAGAAGCAGGAAGGCTGACCTTTTCCTAGGATCCCCTGCCCCCACCCTCCTCTGCCAGGATGTGATGTGCTTTCTTAAGCTAGGAAAACGGGTCGTCGTCTCTCTCTCCTTGCTTTCTGACTCATTTCCACTCAGGAACAATGGACTTGGACACGCCCCCCCCCATGTTTGGGCTCTGTCTCTGGCCTGCTTGGTCCCTGCTGGACTCTGAGCAGAAATCGGGCTCTGGGACCTCCAGGGAAATCCTGGGACCTCAGCGGGACCAGGCAGAAGGAGCACCTGGGAGGAGGAGGAGGAGAGTCAGGGAAGGGAAGAAGGCCAACAGAGTCGCAGCATGGTGCAGGAGTTAAGAGCAGCAAACTAATCTGGAGAACTGAGCTTGATTTCCCAACTCCTCCTCCCCATCAGGCCTGCTGGGTGACCTTGGGCCAGTCACAGTTCTTTCAGACCCTTCTCAGCCACACCAACCTCACAAGGGGCCTGTTGTGGGGAGAGGAAGGGAAGAAGAAGAAGATGAAGAAGATATTGGATTTATATCCCGCCCTCCACTCCGAAGAGTCTCAGAGCGGCTCACAATCTCCTTTCCCTTCCTCCCCCACAACAGACACCCTGTGAGGTGGGTGGGGCTGGAGAGGGCTCTCCCAGGAGCTGCCCTTTCAAGGACAACCTCTGCCAGGGCTATGGCTGACCCAAGGCCATGCTAGCAGGTGCAAGTGGAGGAGTGGGGAATCAAACCCGGTTCTCCCAGATAAGAGTCCGCACACTTAACCACTATGGCTGACCCAAGGCCATTCCAGCAGGTGCAAGTGGAGGAGTGGGGAATCAAACCCGGTTCTCCCAGATAAGAGTCCGCACACTTAACCACTACACCAAACTGGCTCACAAGGCTTTGAGACTCTTGTCTGTGCACTCTGTGTTTCCTCTTATGGGTCAGTTCCCGCCTGGCTCATTGGAGCCTTTAGGACTGAGCTTGGGGACATGGAAACAATGGGAAGCAGGATCCAACTGCCAGCCCCCTGCTGGTTCAAATGACCCAAGGACATTCTAGCGCAGGAACTCTTGAGTGTATCTAGTTGGCCCTGCTCAGCAGTCTTACTCTAACTGTAACCATGGGGTAACCTGAATAAAGAGCTTCGATCACTGCAGCCCTCACCTCTTCATGTATTGAACCCACTATTTAACAAGACTCCTTACAGTAGAGAAGAGTGGGGTATAAAAACAATCTTCTTCTTCGCTATTTCACAGATGAATATAGAGAAGAAGAAGAAGAAGAAGAAGAAGAAGAAGAAGAAGAAGAAGAAGAAGAAGAAGAAGAAGAAGAAGAAGAAGAAGAAGAAGAAGAAGAAGAAGATGATGATATTGGATTTATATCCCGCCCTCCACTCCGAAGAGTCTCAGAGCGGCTCACAATCTCCTTTACCTTCCCCCTCCCACAACAGACACCCTGTGAGGTAGATGAAGATATTGGATTTATATCCCGCCCTCCACTCCGAAGAGTCTCAGAGCGGCTCACAATCTCCTTTACCTTCCTCCCCCACAACAGACACCCTGTGAGGTGGGTGGGGCTGGAGAGGGCTCTCCCAGCAGCTGCCCTTTCAAGGACAACCTCTGCCAGAGCTATGGCTGACCCAAGGCCACGCTAGCAGGTGCAAGTGGAGGAGTGGGGAATCAAACCCAGTTCTCCCAGATAAGAGTCCGCACATTTAACCACTACACCAAACTGACTACACCAGACACATATTTATTCCCCTGCCAAAAAAAATAAACAAATCCATGCCCAACTCCTCCCATGCGATCATTGTGCATATTTTTCTCCCAGTTAATCTCCAACGGCAGCGTTAATAGCTGTTCCCTCCTCCATTTATAGCGGCCCCGTGGCGCAGAGTGGTGAAGCAGCCATACTGCAGTACTGTGGGTCTGAACTCTCTGCTCATGACCTGAGTTCGATTCCGGCGGAAGCTGAATTCAGGTAGCTGGCCCAAGGTTGACTCAGCCTTCCATCCTTCCAAGGCCGGTAAAATGAGTCCCCAGCTTGCAGGGGGGAAAGTGTAAAAGACTGGGGAAGGCAATGGCAAACCACCCCGTAAAAAGTCTGCCGTGAAAACGTTGTGAAAGCAACGTCACCCCAGAGTTGGAAACGACTGGTGCTTGCACAGGGGACCTTTCCTTTCCCTCCATTTTACCTCACGACAACCATCCTGTGAGGTAGGCTGATCCAGAGGTCTTAGAGTTCGTGCAGCAGCATGTCAGTGTTCAGCATCTTTTCCACACATCTCAGAGGTTCCAGCCTTCTTCTCTGCTCCCCCAGTCCCTTCCTCACCCCAAGAGCATCCTTCCCTGAGGCCATGTGGAGAAGCAGCCGTGGAGATTGCAGAGGAGGGAGGGGGCTGCGGCTCAGTGGGAGAGCACCCGCTTGGCACGCAGAGGGTCCCGGGTTCAATCCCCAGCATCTCCAGTAGGGTTGCCAAGTCCAATTAAAGAAAAATCTGGGGACTTTGGGGGCGGAGCCAGGAGACTTTGGGGGTGGAGCCAGGAGACATTGGGGGTGGAGCCAGGAACAAGGATGTGACAAGCATAATTGAACTCCAAGGGAGTTCTGGCCATCACATTTAAAGGGACAGCACGCCTTTTTAAATGCCTTTCTTCCATAGGAAATAATTAAGGATAGGGGCACCGTCTTTTGGGGCTCATAGAATTGGACCCTCTGGTCCAATATTTTTGAAACTTGGGGGGTATTTTGGGGAGAGGCACTAGCTGCTATACTAAAAATCTGGTGCCTCTACCTCAAAAAATAGCCCCCCCCAGAGCCCCCAATACCCATGGATCAATTCCCTATTATTCTCTATGGGAATCGTTCTCCATAGGGAATAATAGAGTGCCTAGTAGACATTTCCCTCCCCCCCACGCTTTCTAAAGGGGGGGCCTCCATACCAGGGAATCCCCCCTCCCTGCCCCCTCCCTCCCTCCCCCCCCTCTCTCTCTCTCTCTCACACACACACACACACACACAAATACTTACCGTACTTGGTCTTCTTCCAGCAGAATTTGCTGCTGTGAAAACGAAAGCAAGCTGCACAGGAAAAGAAAGGGAGGGGCCGTTCCTGTTTCCTGTGCAGCCTTAAAGGGACACATTTTAAAAAAGGATCCCAAGCTGTAAAACAACATGATGCCTACAGGTATGTTCTCTCTCCCCCCGCCCCCAGATTTTTTAAGAGCGGGGGAGGAGGCTGAAAATTCGGGGGTCCCCTGCCAGGGCGGGAGGGTTGGGAAGCCTAATCTCCAGTGAAAAGATCTGGAGGAAGATGATGTGAAAGAGCTCTGTGCCTGAGTCTCCAGAGAGCTGCTGCCAGTCTGAGTAGACAACGCTGACCTTGATGAACCACGATGCAGTACAAGGCAGCAGCTTCCCCTGTGTGTTCAAGGGGGTGAGATGCCCCTTCCTGGCGTTCCCGGAGCATGCTTCGGCGGGGAGGGCGGGATAGAAATCAAATCAGATTAAAACAAAACTCCTGCGCTTTCTGTCAGCAGAAGCTCTTCTTCCTCTTTGCAGCACCCTGGTCCTTGTGCTCTCCCCCAGGAAGATCATTCTGGGGGGTAGCAGGGACTGCAGATCTGAAAAACTGAAAAACAGCTTGAAGACACGCAGAATTGAAGCATAAGTCCATTGAAATGAAAGATCAGGAATATATGTTTTTCCCACCATATAGGAATGGCTAACAGGGCAGAATATAAACCCAGTGTCTTCCTCTTCCTCTTCTTCCTCTTCTTCCTCTTCTTCCTCTTCTTCTTCTTCTTTTACAGAAAGAATCTCCAAGAGGGGAACAGAATGGGGGCTGTGACATCCTCCTGTGTGTTCTGCGGTTATGGACTAGCACAGCTGTCCACATGGAATGGTCAACTTTGTGGTGATCACATACTCCTGTTACTGAAGTTAGGATCAGTTGTGGGCTGAAACAAGGTGCTGAAGATAAGGCACCTTCATCTGTGCCTGAAATGCAAACTGCAGACCTTGCACAACCTCAGTCTGCCTCAGGGCCATGCAGGGAAGAACAACCCTTCAACATAGTCAGGCTTCACTCATCAAAACTAGGTACTCTGCTGCATTACTGGCAATTTAAAGGGACAGTGCTCGTGTTTTAGAGGACGTGACTTTTCAAGGCGAAGGTCTTTATCAGTCTGAGGAAAGAGCCATCAATCTCAGCTACGGTGGCTGAATGGGATCTTCTTGTTTGGCAGTCTGCCTCTGAACGGCACCTTCTGGAGAGCAGCCATTGGGGGAGGATGAGGAGGCCTCTTGGGGCCAGGATAGCTCTGGTCCTCCTGGCCTTCCGCACACTATGCAAAACATACAGGAGAGCTTTTTAATATGGGCTAATAAGGCTGTAAAAAGGTAACAGTAGTCCCCTGTACAAGCACCAGTTGTTTCTGACTCTGGTGACGTTGCTTTCACAACGTTTTCATGGCAGACTTTTTACGGGGTGGTTTGCCATTGCCTTCCCCAGTCATCCACACTTCCCCCCCAGCAAGCTGGGTACTCATTTGACCGACCTCAAAAGGATGGAAGGCTGAGTCAACCTGGAGCCGGCTACCTGAACCCAGCTTCCACCAGAATCGAACTCAGGTCGTGAGCAGAGCTTAGGACTGCAGTACTGCAGCTTTAACACTCTGCGCCACGGGGCACTATATATAAGGCTGTACTGCAACAAAATATCTCAGAAAGATGTTCTGGTAAAGAGATAGGGACTGTGGATCATACATGTGTATCATACATACTGCCTATTGATGTAAGTATGATCCTATTATGTTTGCAGTATGATCCTACTATCTGTGTTTGGTGTAGTGTTAAAGAGGGGCAGACTCTAACCTGGAGAACCAGGCTTGATTCCCCACTCCTCCTCCACATGCAGTCAGCTGGGTGACTTTGGGTCAATCACAGTTCTCTCAGAGGGCGTTTTCGCACTGACCTTCTAGTGGCGCGACCACCCTCTTCACACCGGAGGATCTGCCCGGATTTCGCACAAGAAGCGCCGGCGCACACAAAAGAGCCGGCGACTTCAGTCGCGAAACCCGCTCAAATGGAAACCGCCAAGAAGCAGGAAAACGTTTGAGCGGGTTTCGCGATGGAAGTCGCCGGCTCTTTTGGGTGCGCCGGCGCTTCTTGTGCGAAATCCGGGCAGATCCTCCGGTGTGAAGAGGGTGGTCGCGCCACTTGAAGGTCAGTGCGAAAACGCCCAGAATGTTCTCTCAGCTCCACCTACCAAGAAGGGAAGGAGCTTTTAAGCTGCTCTGAGACTCCAAGTGAAGGGTAGGGTAGAAATCCAGCTCTTCTGCTGCTGCTTCAACATCTGCTTTATTTAATGTGCCATGTTAATACTTCTGGCTTATTTCAGCCCTGATTCCACTCAAGGTGTAGATTTCTGCTTCTTTTCAGATTCTGAACCCTCCTGCTTTGCTTATTGGATGGCCCATCCTGTTGGTTGTATTTGACCTATACTTTGAATTCTGCTTTGAGTCTTGGTCAGAAAGGTGGACTATAAATAATGTGAATGAATGAATGAGGAGGGTCTTGGGGCATCTGTTTAGCCAATGTGGGAAACGTTGCTAGTCTAAACAGACCTTTGCTATAGCCCACAAGGCCATTTATGAAGATAATTAATGGTTGTATTTTTACAGTGTCATATTTTTACTTGTTTGACAACATCACCCAAAGGGTGATTAACATGTGGAATTCAGTGCCACAGGAGGTGGTGGCGGCCACAAGCATGGCCACCTTCAAGAGGGGGTTAGATAAAAATATGGAGCAGAAGTCCATCAGTGGCTATTAGCCACAGTGTGTGTGTATGTATAAAATTTTTTGCCACTGTGTGACACAGAGTGTTGGACTGGATGGGCCATTGGCCTGATCCAACATGGCTTCTCTTATGTTCTTATGTGACACAGAGTGTTGGACTGGATGGGCCATTGGCCTGATCCAACATGGCTTCTCTTATGTTCTTATGTGACACAGAGTGTTGGACTGGATGGGCCATTGGCCTGATCCAACAGGGCTTCTCTTATGTTCTTATGTGACACAGAGTGTTGGACTGGATGGGCCACTGGCCTGATCCAACATGGCTTCTCTTATGTTCTTATGTGACACAGAGTGTTGGACTGGATGGGCCATTGGCCTGATCCAACAGGGCTTCTCTTATGTTCTTATGTGACACAGAGGGTGTTTTCGCACTCACGTTTTACTGGCGCCACGACCCTCCTCACGCCGGCGAATCTGCATGGATTTCGCACCAGAAGCGCCGGCGCACCCAGAAGCGCCGGCTACTTCCATCGCTAAGCCAGCGCAAACGTTTTCCTGCATCTTTGCGATTTCTGTTTGCGCTGGCTTAGCGACGGAAGTAGCCGGCGCTTCTGGGTGCGCCGGCGCTTCTGGTGCGAAATCCATGCAGATTCGCCGGCGTGAGGAGGGTCGTGGCGCCAGTAAAACGTGAGTGCGAAAACGGCCAGAGTGTTGGACTGGATGGGCCACTGGCCTGATCCAACATGGCTTCTCTTATGTTCTTCTGTGACACAGAGTGTTGGACTGGATGGGCCATTGGCCTGATCCAACATGGCTTCTCTTATGTTCTTCTGTGACACAGAGTGTTGGACTGGATGGGCCATTGGCCTGATCCAACATGGCTTCTCTTATGTTCTTATGTGACACAGAGTGTTGGACTGGATGGGCCATTGGCCTGATCCAACATGGCTTCTCTTATGTTCTTCTGTGACACAGAGTGTTGGACTGGATGGGCCACTGGCCTGATCCAACATGGCTTCTCTTATGTTCTTATGTGACACAGAGTGTTGGACTGGATGGGCCATTGGCCTGATCCAACATGGCTTCTCTTGTGTTCTTATGTGACACAGAGTGTTGGACTGGATGGGCCACTGGCCTGATCCAACATGGCTTCTCTTATGTTCTTATGTGACACAGAGTGTTGGACTGGAGGGGCCATTGGCCTGATCCAACATGGCTTCTCTTATGTTCTTATGTTGCTAACCAGTATTATAAATTCATTCAATAAATACAAGAATAAATATCTAGATAACTTGTCCAGATTTCAAAGTTTGCTTGGAATAGTTTCCTCCATGGCTTAGCCAAACTCAGCGAATCATTATCACATTTCTGAAATGCTCTATGGGGGATCTTTTCCCTCCCCAGTGACTACACCGACCTTCACCTGGAGCATCTAGGAATGGGCAGAAGCGGAGATAAGTATGTCATACATCCAGTGCCCACTAGGTGTCATCCTTGCACCAAACAACTGGAATCTATTAATGCAAAATTCTGTAATTCAAATCGTAAAATGGGCCAATTTAATAAATATTACCTACCTGCTTCCTTTTTATCTCACCTATCCTCCAAGAAACTCATGGCACTGTAGATTTTCCTCCTCCCCATTTTATCCTCACAACAATCTTGTGCTGGGCAGAGAGAGAAAGACATTGAGAACATGGGCCGAAGTGAGTTTCTTGCCTGAGAGGTTTTCCTACCAAAGCCCCAGAAATCCAAGGCTGGGGAGTCTGTTGCCTTATTTTGTCCAATCAGAGAGGGCGTGGAGTTGATAAGTCCCAACCAGGGATGAGCTGGCCAGTTTGGTGTTGGAGAGCCAGTTTGCTGTATTGGTTAAGTGTGCGGACTCTTATCTGGGAGAACCGGGTTTGATTCCCCACTCCTCCACTTGCACCTGCTGGAATTGCCTTGGGTCAGCCATAGCTCTGGCAGAGGTTGTTCTTGAAAGGGCAGCTGCTGTGAGAGCCCTCTCAGCCCCACCCACCTCACAGGGTGTCTGTTGTGGAGGAGGAAGGGAAAGGAGATTGTGAGCCGCTCTGAGACTCTTTGGAGTGGAGGGCGGGATATACGTAAATCCAGTATCTTCATCTACCTCACAGGGTGTTTGTTGTGGGGGAGGAAGGGAAAAAGATTGTGAGCTGCTCTGAGACTCTTTGGAGTGGAGGGCGGGATAAAAATCCAATATCTTCTTCTTCTTCAAGCTGACCCGTGGACCCGAGCCTATCAGGAGAGCCTATTCCTTTGAGCAGTTAGCTAACCCTTCGCAGTCCTGGCTGGGGCCACGTGTGACAGAACTGCGCAGGAATTCCAACTCCACATCTTATTTTTAGCCTCTCTTTGGAACTCTCCTGTCAAGGTATAGCAGCCCTTAAGTCTGTTTCCGAACATCCCAAGAAGAAGCTGGGATTCCCTCTGCAAATAAGGCTCCTCATGGGCCAGCATTTGTTCATTCATCCCTGTGCTGCAGATGGAATCAAGGGGGTTTCTTGCATTTTTAGGATTTTTTAAAGGAATCTCCCAAGAATTTCCCCCCAACACTACCAAAGGTTTCCTCATTGGACCACCATAAAGACAAAGAGGTGTGTTCTAGATCAAAAGAAGCCTGAACTCTCCCTAGCAGGTTAAAAAGCCTAAGCTGACGTTATTGTACTTTCGTCACATGATGAGAAGAGAAGAGTCCCTGGAAAAGACAATAATTGACGCACATAAGAAACAGATGCCAGGAATTTGTTTGCCTGTTTTTTGTACTGGAAACTAAATGTCCCTCTTCCCGCAGCCAGCTTTATCTGAACGAGGAGGTTTCTCCAGTATTTGGCCAGCAAAAGGACTTCATGCTTGCAATGCCCCCTGGAGCACCCGTGATCTAATGTAACAATATCCCACACCTCTGAGCTGGTCCGTTTGTCTTTCTAAACTGCTTTGCTGAAGCAGGTAGGAGAAGTCAGGGACCTTCCAAAAAGCTGAGAAAGAAAAGAGAGTGTTACGCAGCCTTTCCTTCGAAAGGGATCCCTCCGCTTTCCCCCTCGAAGAACCACATAAGGAAAAATTGCACTGCTTTCCCTCGGTTTAAGGAGGTATCAGTATAGTAGTGACATCAACAGTAAGGATACCTATTTCCCGGTTTAGCAGCCAAAGCACTTTGCAGCAAAGGAAGGGACAAAGGCTGACACATCTCAACAGGACTAGGAGAAAAGGATCAAGAGTCAGTGTTGGCCTGCAGAAATAAGCAACAACAACCAGGTTCTAAACTGCAGGCTGTTATGCCAGTCATAAAGGTAAAGGTAGTCCCCTGTGCAAGCACCAGTTGTTTCCGGCTCTGGGGTGATGTCGGGTCATGTTTTCACGGCAGACTTTTTACGGGGTGGTTTGCCATTGCCATCCCCAGTCATCTACGCTTTCCCCCCAGCAAGCTGGGTCCTCATTTTACTGACCTCGAAAGGACGGAAGGCTGGGTCAACCTTGAGCCGGCTACCTGAACCTAGCTTCCGCCGGGATCGAACTCAGGTCGTGAGCAGAGCTTGGACTACAATACTGCAGCTTACCAATCTGCGGGGCTCCTATGGCAGTCATGCAGAGATGTAATAGCAGACTGATCACTAGAGGAAGAGCCAGCATGGTGTAGTCACAGTGGTTAAGAGCACTCAGAATCTAATCTGGAGAACAGGGTCTGATTCCCCACTCCTCCTCTACATAATATCTGCCGGGTGAACTCGGGGGCCAGTCCGTCAGAATTCCCTCAGCCCCGCCTGCCTCACAAGGTGCCTGTTGTGGGGGGGGGGGGGGGTGCAGTCAGACAGGCAGGTTGCCATGGCAGGATCTCAGCTTTAAATGAGTTTGGGGCGGTTTCTGTCAATCAGACAGCACCCCGTTAGCTGGCCTCATAGCATCCCAGGCCTGTGATTGAAGAAGAAGAAGAAGATATTGGATTTGTATCCCGCCCTCCACTCCGAAGAGTCTCAGAGCGGTTCACAATCTCCTTTACCTTCCTCCCCCACAACAGACACCCTGTGAGGTAGATGAAGATATTGGATTTATATCCCGCCCTCCACTCCGAAGAGTCTCAGAGCGGCTCACAATCTCCTTTACCTTCCTCCCCCACAACAGACACCCTGTGAGGTGGGTGGGGCTGGAGAGGGCTCTCACAGCAGCTGCCCTTTCAAGGACAACCTCTGCCAGAGCTATGGCTGACCCAAGGCCATGTTAGCAGGTGCAAGTGGAGGAGTGGGGAATCAAACCCGGTTCTCCCAGATAAGAGTCCGCACACTTAACCACTACACCAAACTGGCTCTCCAAACTGATTGGTGATCCACCTTGCTAATGTGCTACAACCAGAGATCTGCAACTGAGTTGGTCCCCCCCCCCCGGTCAATTCCCACTGTGCATGTGCAAAGCAGACAAGCACATATGTGCTTCTGGCCGTGTTCTGTGGGGGTGCTGAAGCACACATCAGAGTGGGCTTGGGGGGGGGGGCGGGGAAGGTGCATCAGACACGGAGTGGAATGATCCCACCACTCACGCATTTCCATGGTGCTCAGATGCCCAGAAACTCACCGTGGAAGTGCTTAGCCAAGGTAGCCACCGGAATTTGCTGGTGACTATTTAATCCACATGGGAGTCATTTTAGTGTGAGGTGGGGACAAGTGGGGCAGGGAGCCAGATGTGCGTGTGTGATCACGCCCATTTGATCAGGAGGGGAGAGGTGGCTGTGGTGGGCCAGACTGTCCGTGTGATGGCACCTGGGGAGAGGAAGAGAAGAAGTAGGCATCCTTGAGACTCCTTAAGGGAGAGGAAAAGAAGAAGAAGATATTGGATTTATATTCCGCCCTCCACTCAAGAGTCTCAGAGAGGCTCACAATCTCCTTTCTCTTCCTCCCCCACAACAGACACCCTGTGAGGTGGGTGGGGCTGAGAGGACTCTCACAGCAGCTGCCCTTTCAAGGACAACCTCTGCCAGAGCTATGGCTGACCCAAGGCCATTCCAGCAGGTGCAAGTGGAGGAGTGGGGAATCAAACCTGGTTCTCCCAGATAAGAGTCCGCACACTTAACCACTACACCAAACTGGACAACTACACCAAAAGGACAGGTCCTCTTGTGGATCAAAAACTGGCTAGTTAATAGGAAGCAGAGAGTGAGTATAAATGGGGTATACAGGTCTCTTCTTTTTCTTCTTCTTATCCAAAACCCATGCGGAAAAGAAAGACACCCCCTGCCTCCCCCTCCAAGTAATAGGGACACACAAGCTGTGGAAATTAGAATGCTGAAGATTCTGCAGAAGAGGTGCTGCTGGAATGGCAGACTGAAGAGCACTACAAGGCAAGGGCCTTCCCTAAAGTCTGTTGGGCAAGAAACGAAAATGAACTGTTTGTTATACATAGTTTCAGCCACTATACAAGGATGCATTCCCCGCCCCCCCCCCCCTTCCATGCATGTTGTTCCTCTTAGGTGGGCAATTCACTAGCAGCAATGATAACAGAGGTGCTTCTGTGCATACACAGAAAGTAGTTCCCTTACCACTGGATAACTACAGCTTGCCCCACTTCCAAGTAATTATGGGGCTTTAGGGTTGCCAGGTCCAACTCAAGAAATATCTGGGGACTTTGGGGGTGGAGCCAGGAGCAAGGGTGTGACAAGCATGACTGAACTTCAAAGAGAGTTCTGGCCATCACATTTTAAAGGGACCGTGCACTTTTTAAATGCCTTCCCTTCGCTTAAAATAATAGAGAATGGGGTCACCTTCTTTTGGGGCTCATAGAACTGGGCTCCCTGGCCCAATCTTTTTGAAACTTAGGGAGTTTTTTGAGGAGAGGCACCAGATGCTATGCTGAAAATTTGGTGTCTCTACCTCAAAAAACAGCCCCCCCAAGAGTCCCAGATACCTATAGATCAATTCTCCATTATACCTTATGGGAATCGGTTTCCATAGGGACTAATGGAGTGCCCAGCAGACATTTCCCTCCCCCACCCCTGCTTCCTGATAACCCTGGAGTGGGAGGAGGGCCTCTAAACCAGGGGATCACCTGCCCCCAACTGGGGATTGATAACCCTATGGGGCTTCTCATGCCAGAGTTTAGAACTCCAAAGCACCGTTCAGAGCCCCTCCTTTCAGCCAAGGGCCTCCTGTTCATTCTCATGCCAAAAATGCCTTCTGGAAATAGACTGCACTTCCAAAAAGCATCTTCTTCTTTTCAAAAAAAAAAATCCCCTTGCTAAAACACAGAAGAGAATGCAGTCCTATCAGCACACTGAAAATAAAGAGATTAAAAATAAAACCTAAAGCATGCGATGCATTTTAATTCCTGCTGAAAGGCATGCTGGGGAGGATTTGCAGTTGTCCTCTAGAGGCAGCGAGGCACAAAACAGCTTCCAAGAGCAAGGAATTGCGGATGGTGCCGGGAGATCTTGTTGCTATGGCAATTTCAATTTTGCACCACGTCCTTTGATAGAGAGGATTATGAAAGGCACCTTCTGGAAGGGTGAGCATCACGGTTAACAGCAGATGCTACAGGTGACACTGCAGGCAGGTGAAAATCTCTAGATAAGAAGAGCCTTGATGGATCTGACTGAAGGTGTATGTAGTCCCACATCTCATTGCTCACAATGACCAGTCAGATGGCTCTGGGACTCTTTTTTGTGGGGCATAGCGGTTGGCTCCCTTCTCTGCCATGTGGCCAATAAAAGTCTGGAGGCTCCGCTTAGCTTTCTTTCTTTTTTCATCTAGTGCCCTTTTCGACATCATCACCATTTCCTGTGGTAGTAGATTCCGTGAATTTCTTCTGTATCACACAAAGGTCTCTCTTGAATCCAACAATAATTGATAGCATCCTGAGAGTCCAAACTATCATATTATGAGAGAGGAAGAAATAAAGTCTCTATCCACCAGGGTTGCCATCTGGCCTTTTTATAGGGGCTTAATGTATGGAAACTGGCAGTTGAAGCTTTCATGGCATGCAGGTAAATAACATTCCATTAAGCTGTTATTAAAAGGCCTGGACATTTCCCCCCAGGCCAGTTGGCAGCAGGAATGACCAAACACAGAAGTCTCTGGAGATTTTTCTTTTTTTACATTCTTGCTACTACACCAGGAACTGTTAAAAACTCAAATTATATTATTGCTTCACATCTCCCTTTCCTTATAAGCAACATCAATATCAACCTTTTCAACAAAATAACTTTTCAACAAGATAACTTTTCAGAATATGAATTACAAGCATGAAACCCACAATGACTTCTGGGGCACCTCATTTTCTCTTTTATCCTCCTCCCCACACTATTTTATCTTCCCTTCCTCCTGGAAGCCCCCATAACCTCCAGCCTTTCCCTGCTCCCTTCTCTCCTTCCCACCCACCAGCCAACCTAACTTTTATCTGCCTGAGGCTCCCAGATCCTAGGCTGATGTTCTAACCACTGCACAACACACCCACAATCAGCTGTCTTTCCTTCTCTTCCCTGGGCAGCTTCTCCCTAGGAAACATCCAGCCACATTACAAAAATCACCCTCTAAGTCCAAGTCACCTGCAGCCCTGGGGCACTGTCTCACAATGAAGCGAGAGACCATTTCTGTAAGAAAATAATAATGTGTACATAGAGACATCACTGGAGATACTGTGAAATTCTGAGGTACATCTGGGATGGAGGGAACTCAGGATATTAAGTTCCAGATGTGTGAAACCCTCTAAGCCAGAGTTTTGTTTCCTGGTGCTAATTTGGGCAACAATTTTACCTTGTGCCTGTCTGAATCTTTGTTGTCGTTGCTAACGCTTAATTCTGCATCCTTTACTTCTAAAAACCTTCAAATTCGACCACGTTGGGTTAAGCCGGGTTGGATCTACTGGCAGAGGCCTCCTCATGCCCTTTTCTCCCCAAGGTCTCCCAGCAGGTTTCCATGGCATGAGGGGTATTCCAGCCTGGGTCTCCCAGATCCAAGCAACCCCACCATGCTGGCTCTCCGTTGGAACCTCTGTGCCTTACGAGGGCAACATGACGTATACCCCCAAATAGCTGGGTTTTTAAATCGCCACAGCTGTTGTTTCAAACAGAAATGTTCTGCTTTTCTATATTTAAACAGATTTTTACATTTAACTGGCTGGTCTTCAACTGAACACCAAAAGTGGCAAAACCAGCAGCCCAGAAGACAGGGGAGAACAGAACAGTAGGATGGCATAAATGGACTAAAAAGAAAAGAAATGTCCCCTTCACATAGACACAAAGGCCAGCTCAGTGCCCCAGAAGATATGGAAGACGTGATAACTGCTGGGTGACACGAGAGGGAAATAGGGGAAGGGGAGGAATCAGCCAGCTTACTGAAAATGGGAGAGTGGGTGGGATTCTGAATTGTCCTTCCTGCTTGCAGTTCCTCACAGGGGCCCAGATGGTCTTTAGTCACAGCAAACTGAGAGGTCCATCTCCAGATAATGAAAGGGACTCAACCAGGGCACCTGTCTGCAGGTGGGGGTGGGGCTGGCCCTTCAGAGCTCACCCCAGTTTGGGGGTGAGGGGGTGAGGCTGAGAGCAGCAAAGGGTTAGTTAAAAGGGAAAAGAAGAGAGGAAGAATTGGCTTTGATCATTTATATTACTTGGTGGAGGAAATTTGGCAGTGGGGTAGGGAAATTTCTGAACTGCTCTTGCCTCCCCCATTCCCGTAGGCACCCAGTTTGTTCCCTCAAATAGCAACGCTGATGGCTGAAGGCCTACCACGAGGGCAGCCAAACGTGAGGGTTTCCGTGGGCTTCGGGGATTCAGTCAGGTACGCAGAAAAATCACCTCTTTATAAGCCAGAGAGAGAAAGTCTGCACAGAACAGGGTGATGCCAGAGTTGCTGCCAACATAAAATAGTGCCAAACGAAGGGGCGAGGGGGAGAGATTTTTAGAAGCTGGGGATAATTCTCAGTAGAATATTGTGAGGCCTTGAATTTCATCCCTCCCGATATTTGTCCGTGAAAATTCAGCTGGCCGATAATGACATTTTTATCAATTGTAGTGAGAGAGAGTCCGACCTCCCGTTGTGCCTCTAGAAATTTAAGAGATGGAAGACGAACGGTCCCTGCTGGTTCTCTACTCAATTCAATTTTCCAATTTAATTGTTGCAGCCAGCTCCCTCTCTAATCTTGGTCTCTATTCAACTGAGGCCATCATTGTGTGTCACTTGTCTGCTTATACCTGCCCTCTCTGTCATCTCCCTGGTCCCACCCCCTCTTCTTAAATTAAATTAGGTCTCATTAGATTATGTAGGGAGACAGATTGCTTGTTACAGTCATTGGTCCCACGAGAGAAATAGGAACACCAGCCATCTTTCACGGCCCCCCACTTGAGTAGCATCATTTCCCCCACGGGACCTGGTGTCAGGTGGCAGGGCCTCTGCGGCCACCACTTCTCACCAGAAAGCAGCTCAAAATGGTTACACAAATGTGCTTGCTCTAATGTGTTTAAGGCCTGCTTATCATAAGGAAAGAACCTTTTTCCTTCATTACCCCTCTAAGTCCTGTCCAAGTCACCTGCTGCAGCCCTGGGGCACTGTCTCATGACACATCTTTCCCCTAAGATCATTACAGCAGATGAAGCTAGAGGCCATTTCTGTGAAGAAATAATAACATTTGTACATGGCAACATCGGTGGGAGATACTGTGAAAGCTTTAGGTGCATCTGGGATGGAGGGACCCCAGGACATTAAGTCAAAACCGTAAAGCCAGTGCAGCATAATGTTGGGACCTTGTCACTCATAACAACTGGTGGCCATGAATGAGGATGGATATCACACGAGGCAGCCAGCCAGTGGGGGGTGGTGGTTAACATGTCAGACTAGGATCTGGAAAACTCAAGTTTCAATCCCTGCTCAGCCATGGAAGCTTGTTGGAGGACCTTGGGTCAGTCACATACTCTTAGCCTAACCACCACCTCACAGGGTTGTTGTGAAGGGAGGAATGAAAGAGTGGAGCATGATGTGAGCCGCTTTGGGCCCCCCTTGGAGAGAAAGGTTGGGTATAAACAAACAAAAGAATAAAATGTTTGTATAACTGTTAGCGACGCATCTGGAAAGGTGCACAGGTCTCCCTTGCTAGATTGTAAGAGGCCTCAGCATGTGGGGAATTTGACAGGCTTGGTAAATAATCTTCTTTAGCTAATATACAAGTAACTATCTTTGCAGGTTTTTAGACACAAAAAGCGTGAGATCGGGCCTTTGCGCGACCCCCTTCCCACGTTACGACTTGGAACATGGTTGAAATGAAAGGCTGCAATAAGCAACTCAAAAATAATATTCCAGCTTCATCATCTTGCATGGATGTGTTCAAGTTCTTCTTCTTTGTCGCGATTCAAGTATTAGATGGCGCTGACCTGCGCTTAAAGGGCACTCTGGATGGGATGAGAGCTTTTCTCATTCAGTTGATTACAACACCCACGCCAGGATGATGTTAAATGAAAACGAAATGAAAACAGATGGGAGGCCGGCAAAGCATCTGCTAAGCTGCCCAGCCAACCCGTTTTACCTGGAACCAGCCTCTGCTCGCATCTGGTGTCTTCCAATTGGAGATGACTGCTGTGATGAACCCGGCGGGTGCCAAGAAACAGAGACTCGTCTCTGAAATGCCCAGGACAGAAGCGCTTAAAATTGGTGGCACGTTACATACAGCTGCAACAAGACTTTGGTGTGGCAGACAACAGCCCCTTGTCTAGCATGCTGACACCAAAGCCAAAATAATAGTTCAGTTGTAGGTGCAACGAACAACCTGGGAAAGGTTTACAAAGCAACAATCTCTCCACAGTTTCTTTACTGGATCTCTCTCAGGTGGGTAGCTGCGCTACTCTGCAGTAGAAGAACAAGATTTGTGTCCAGGTCACCTTGAAGACCAACAAGTTTTTGAGAGACAAAGCTCCCTTCGTCAGATACAAGGAGGAATGAAGAAGAAGATGATGATGATGAAGATATTGGATTTATATCCCGCCCTCCACTCCGAAGAGTCTCAGAGCGACTCACAATCTCCTTTCCCTTCCTCCCTCACAATAGACACCCTGTGAGGTGGGTGGGGCTTAGAGCGCTCTCACAGCAGCTGCCCTTTCAAGGACAGAGAGCGGCCTAAAATCTCCTTTATCTTCCTCCCCCACAACAGACACTCTGTGAGGTAGATGAAGATATTGGATTTATATCCCATCTTCCACTCCGAAGAGTCTCAGAGCGGCTCACAATCTCCTTTACCTTCCTCCCCCACAACAGACACCCTGTGAGGTAGATGAAGATATTGGATTTATATCCCGCCCTCCACTCCGAAGAGTCTCAGAGTGGCTCACAATCTCCTTTCCCTTCCACCCCCACAGCAGACACCCTGTGAGGTAGATGAAGATATTGGATTTATATCCCGCCCTCCACTCCGAAGAGTCTCAGAGTGGTTCACAATCCCCTTTACCTTCCTCCCCCACAACAGACACCCTGTGAGGTAGATGAAGATACTGGATTTATATCCCACCCTCCACTCCAAAGAGTCTCAGAGCGGCTCACAATCTCCTTTCCCTTCCTCCCCCACAACAGTCACCCTGTGAGGTAGATGAAGATATTGGATTTATATCCCGCCCTCCACTCCAAAGAGTCTCAGAGCGGCTCACAATCTCCTTTCCCTTCCTCCCCCACAGCAGACACCCTGTGAGGTAGATGAAGATATTGGATTTATATCCCGCCCTCCACTCCGAAGAGTCTCAGAGTGGCTCACAATCTCCTTTCCCTTCCACCCCCACAGCAGACACCCTGTGAGGTAGATGAAGATATTGGATTTATATCCCGCCCTCCACTCCAAAGAGTCTCAGAGCGGTTCACAATCCCCTTTACCTTCCTCCCCCACAACAGACACCCTGGGAGGTAGATGAAGATATTGGATTTATATCCCGCCCTCCATTCCAAAGAGTCTCAGAGCGGCTCACAATCTCCTTTCCCTTCCTCCCCCACAACAGACACCCTGTGAGGCGGCTGGGGCTGAGAGAGCTCTCCCAGAAGCTGCCCTTTAAAGGAGAGAGTGGCTCACAATCTCCTTTCCCTTCCTCCCCCACAACAGACACCCTGTGAGGTAGATGAAGATATTGGATTTATATCCTGCCCTCCACTCCGAAGAGTCTCAGAGCGGCTCACAATCTCCTTTCCCTTCCTCCCCCACAACAGACACCCTGTGAGGTAGATGAAGATATTGGATTTATATCCCGGCCTCCACTCTGAAGAGTCTCAGAGTGACTCACAATCTCCTTTCCCTTCCTCCCCCACAACAGACGCCCTGTGAGGTGGGTGGGGCTGGAGAGGGCTCTCACAGCAGCTGCCCTTTCAAGGACAACCTCTGCCAGAGCTATGGCTGACCCAAGGCCATGCTAGCAGGTGCAAGTGGAGGAGTGGTGACCCCTACACCAAACTGGCTCTCCCTGAGCCCTGAAATCCTCACACCCTGGACATCTTGTTGGTCTCGAGGGTGCTTTAAGTGGGCTCACGTCACGCTTTTCTGCTGGGTCTCCTTCCCAATGACCTGATGGGAATTTGCCACCAAGTTGTACTTCTCTCCCTCACCCAGTGATTGGGAGTCCCTGGGATCATCTCACTTCACGGAAAAGGTTTTACGAAATGTTTTTAGAAAGTTGGGTGGGGCCAGGCGAAGCTTTTGTCCTGCAGGGTTTCTGATTGGTTGCGCAGGTTTTGTAGAGGTTGTCATTGTGACAGCTGCGCCACAGCACAAGGGTCTTCATTGCACAACTGAAGGTATATGCAAAAATATATATATTCAAAGGCACACCAGGAACATTTGTAGAGGGAATGCCGTTGATGTTGTTTACTTGGATTTCAGTAAAGCTTTTGACAGCGTTCCCCATGATGTTCTGATGGAAGAAGAAGAAGGTATTGGATTTATATCCCGCCCTCCATTCCGAAGAGTCTCAGAGTGGCTCACAATCTCCTTTACCTTCCTCCCCCACAACAAACACCCTGTCAGGTGGGTGGGGCTGGAGAGGGCTCTCCCAGCAGCTGCCCTTTCAAGGACAACCTCTGCCAGAGCTATGGCTGACCCAAGGCCATTCCAGCAGGTGCAAGTGGAGGAGTGGGGAATCAAACCCGGTTCTCCCAGATAAGAGTCCGCACTCTTAACCACTACACCAAACTGATGGGTAAACTAGAGGACTGTCGACTGAACTCTAGGAGACTTAGGTGGATAGGGCGCTGGTTGGAGAACTGCACTCAAAGAGTGGTTGTCCATGGCATTTCATCTGAATGGAGGGAGGTGTCCAGTGGGGTGCCACAGGGCTCGGCTCTGAGCCCAGGACTTTTAAATATTTTTTATCATTTATCTGGATGAGAGTGTGGAGGGGCTACTCATTAAATTTGCAGATGACACCAAATTGGGAGGAGCAACAAACACACCCAAAGACATCGAATTTAACGAGCTCTGAACATGCTGGAAAAGTAGGTGGATGTGAACAAGATGCAATTGGACAAGAATAAATGCTGAGTTCTACATCTAGGTAGAGGGAGGGACGGTGGCTCAGTGGTAGAGCATCTGCTTGGTAAGTAGAAGGTCCCAGGTTCAATCCCTGGCATCTCCAAAAAAGGGTCCAGGCAAATAGGTGTGAAAAACCTCAGCTTGAGACTCTGGAGAGCCGCTGCAAGTCTGAGAAGACAGTACTGGACTTGACATATCAAGGATCTGATTGAACATATGAACATATGAAGCTGCCTTATCAGGGGAGGGACGGTGGCTCAGTGGTAGAGCATCTGCTTGGGAAGCAGAAGGTCCCAGGTTCAATCCCCGGCATCTCCAAAAAAAAGGGTCCAGGCAAATAGATGTGAAAAACCTCAGCTTGAGACCCTGGAGAGCCGCTGCCAGTCTGAGAAGACAATACTGACTTTGATGGACCAAAGGTCTGATTCAGTATAAGGCAGCTTCATATGTTCATAGGTAACAAAAATAACATGCCTATTGGATGGGGGAATACACTACTGGGTGACAGTGTGTGTGAACAAGATCTTGGGTTAAGAGTGGACCATAAGTTAAATATGAGCAACCAGTGTGATGCAGTGACAAAAAAGACTAATGCAATCTTGGAGTATATCATCCAAACTGCAAGATGTCATAGTCCTGCTGTTCACTGCATTGGTCAGGCTGCACTTGGAGTCTTGTGTGCAGTTCTGGAGGCCTCACTTCAAGAAGGATGTGGACAGAATGGAGGGGTACGGAGGAGAATGATGAGGATGATCAGGAACCTGGAGACTGCCCTGTGAGGAAAGGTTGAAGGACTTGGGAATGTTCAGTCCGGAGAAGAGGAGATTGAGGGGGGACAGGATTGAAGGGCTGTCACTCAGAGGAGGGGGGCAGAGAGCTGTTCCTGTTGGCAGTAGAGGAGAGGACTCACAATCATGGGTTTAAATTAAGGATGGGAAGGTAGAGGGAGAGTTGTTCAGGATTGGAATCGGTTACCAAGGGAGGTGGTGAACTCCCCCTTACTGGCAATCTTTAAGCAGCAGCTGGACAAACACTTGTTAGGGATGCTGTAGGCTGATCCTGCATTGGGTAGGGGGCTGGACTAGATGGTCTGTATGGCCCCTTCCAATAAGTGCACTGCATGCACACGTATCTATAGTGAGGAGCAGTGGTTCGGGGTAGAGGGCTCTGCTTGGCATGCAGAAGGTCCCAGGTTCAATCCCAGACATCTCCAGCTAAAAGGCCCAGATAGTAGGTGATGTGAAAGATCTTCCTCTGCCTAAGACCCTGGAGAACCACTGCTAATCAGAGAAGACAATACTGGCCTTGATAGACCAATGGTTTGTTTCAGTATCAGGCAGCTTCACATGTATATCTATGGATCATGGTGGTTCTCCACAGCCTTGGGGCCACCAGCTTTGTTAACAAGCTTCATTGACAGCTGATTTGGCAAAGCTCACATATTTTAGAGAGCCCCCTTTCAAAATTCAGCTTCCCTTGTCTAAGGAGATGCAATCCCATGCAAGAAAACACCCAACTGTTCTCATAGCATCAGCCATTCAAGCAGCTGCATGGAGGGAACTGCTTGCCTTCCTAGGTCTCTCAAAGCCAGGGTGCTCAAAGATGGTGCCTTGTGCAAGTGCAGGAAGGGGCCAGCACATTTTAGGCTCTTTGAATTGCCTCACACGCCCCCATACTCAGCAAGCCATTTGTGCAGGGAAGGTTGCATTGCAAAGACCAGGGGAATGGGAAAATAGTGTGCAAAAACACTACCTCACTTTGCATGGTAGAGTCCTTAAAGCTGCATTGCAGAAACAGCTGGGAGATCTGGCATCTGCACCCCTGGGAAGGAATGGCAGAGCACATGGTCCTTCACATACAAGGCCCCAGGCCCAGTCCTCAACATCTCCGCTTTTGAATGGCCTCAGGAAGCACGCCTAGGAGGTGCCTAGAGGGCAGCTTCAAGTTTGACCAGCCAGAGGAATGAATCCTTTCTTGTGTGTTCTGATGCAAATGCTTCTGCAGCTGGATGTGCATATACTCATGGGCATATTGTCTTTGCAGAAACTTTTATTATAACCGTAAGCTGGTGTTAAAAATGTCCATTCTTGCTTCTCTTGCCAGTACAGGTGGTGAAAAGGGCCATCGAGTCACTGCCAATTTATGGCAACTCCATAGGGTTGACATCAGAGGTGTCTGCGGAGCCGCCCTGAACTTCCTTGGTGGTCTCCCATCCACATACTGACTAGGGTTGACCCAGCTTAGCCTCTGAGATCTGGCTAGCCTGTGCCATCCGGGTCATGGAAGCAGGGAGACATAGAGGCAAACCCAAAGCATAGTAGGTAACCTAACGGCCAGTCACTCACTCAGCCTAATCTAACTCACTGGGCTGTTGGGGATTGTCCCCATTTTATCCTGCCATGTGTATTTGGGAGGAAAGGATATACATTTACCAAACACTCCATGGATATGATCATCTTGTTTTCACTCCTGCCATTCAAGCACAAACTGGGACACTTTCCATCACTCTGAAGACACAGTTAGGCTGCCTCTCTTAAGGATATCACATGGAGCTTTTTTGTAACCTCCAACCAGCAATGCATGTGGCTCGAGAAGCCGCAACCTACTGTGGGATGTCCACATATGTGCTAGCTGTGGGAAAACCGGCACACAATCATCTAACGGGAGATTCCACAAGCAAAACTACAGGCTAACTCCTGTGCAGAATATCTCCCACCATGGAATTTTCTGTTAAGTGTCCCTGAGGCTCTTTCATTTGACACTTCTTCAGAGGCTCAAGCAGAACTATTTGTTATGGGATAAATGTACACGAGTTATCCGAGATCTACTGCAAAAATCTTAAAGAGAACTTTTAACACAGCAAATTCCAAATTAGTTCTGCTCACCCCCCTTTCAAAAGAAAATTCTTAGCTTGGCTACCAGATCAGGCAAAACCTAGAGACAGCTCCTGGTAGAGAGAACCATATGACCATGATACACATTCCACAATTCCAACACTTAAGTGTGCATGCACACGAAAGCTTAAACTTGGTCATAAAGGTGCCATTAGGCTCAAGCTTTGTTCTCTTGCTTCAGACCAATACAACTACCCAACTGAATCTATTCCAATGTGGCTTTAGGTAAAGAACTGCTAAATCACAAACCCAGCGAGCACCTTTAAAAAAAAACCCTAGCTAAAGTTATCCATTACTTAGCTAAAAGCAGTGGATTTAGTCAAGATTGGTTTGCTCCATAGGTTTCCATGGGATGGATGGACAAACTAGAGATTGCACAGGATATCAATGTTTTCTTAAAAGGCTGGGCAATGTAAAGGCTTCAAAGTGGCTCTGGGGAAATCCAATGGGTTATCAGGAGTGGTGGTGCCAAGGAAGAGAGGTTAGCTAGCTCTCCTGAACAGTTTTCACAAGGGAAGAGAGACTGGAGCAGACGTATAATCTGGCCCTTATTCAACTGACTTTCGCAGACTGAGACCCAAAGGATTCTCCACTAGCCTGCAGGGAGAGGTCCCTTTTTGCACCACACAGCAGAACAGCAAGGGAATCTCAATGTACAATTTGAGAACGGGGTCAAAGGTTCACTTGAAATACCCTGAGCCTTATGTTTTTTGAACTCACAGCAATAGTGTTATTACACAGCAGTCTTGTCCCATGGAATTCTGCTGCATTTATACCCCCAGGAACATTAGAGCAAAGTATGTAACTCTTGCCTCTTCCATTTTATTCTCAACTCTGAAGATTAGGCTGGGATAAAGTGACTAGTCCAATGACTGAGTGGGGATTTCAACCTGTCTTTTCCCAGCCCTACTTAGATACTAGCCACTACAACTGAAGAGCCAGTTTGGTGTAGTGGTTAAGTGTGCGGACTCTTATCTGGGAGAACCGGGTTTGATTCCCCACTCCTCCACTTGCACCTGCTGGAACGGCCTTGGGTCAGCCATAGCTCTGGCAGAGGTTGTCCTTGAAAGGGCAGCTGCTGTGAGAGCCCTCTCCAGCCCCACCCACCTCACAGGGTGTCTGTTGTGGGGGAGGAAGGGAAAGGAGATTGTGAGCCGCTCTGAGACTCTTCGGAGTGGAGGGCGGGATATAAATCCAATATCATCTTCTTCTTCTTCGCTGGCTGCCTTACTTTCCCCTACACAGATAGGAACCAAAATGGCTGCTGAACATTTCTCAGAATGCCTCATCAAGATCTGTGGTCACCAATTTCTTAAAGCTGCAGACACGGCTTCTATTATCTTGATGGCTTAGCACCCCACCCCCCAAATATTTTTCAACGAATAAGATGTTTCCCTCAGCATTTTAGGATCCCCCTCCCCGGCCATCTGTCTCTGGCTCCATGGATTTTGTATGGATTGTCAATGTACACCCCGTGGCCTAGCTCAGAATGTGCAAATGATTCTCATATAAACCTAGACCCCAGTTATCCGCCATAAAAACCAGACATGGAACACCAATGAAAGTGGATGCTGTCTAAAAACCTTCAGTTTATTCGTTAGAATTTAGCAAGAAGGACATCCATTTTAAAAACACAGAAAAAACACATTAAAAGGTTTTTACAACCAGTGAAAAGAAAACCAACCAAATTTAATGAAATACAAGTGTAACTAAAAAAACAACAACCCAAAACTAGTTGAGGGAGTCACAGGGATGGAGTGAGAACTGGCCCAGAAGTTTGATCCACCGGTGCAGACAAAAACATTGTATTATGAGGCAATGATTAAAAGATCTATTGTGAGCCAGTAACACTTCACTGTGAGCAATTTGACTGGCTTCTGCTGGAATTGTTACAAACAATGGTTTCAGAGTTCCAGTGCAATGCGTAAAATGACTGTCACTGCAGCCTGTGCAAACTAGATGTTGTCAAATTTCTTATTTGGCAAAAGGTTTCTCTATAAGCACCCTGATCTAGTGGTGGGGAGTTACACATGACTAGCTGCGTGAGAATGCGGACAGGAATTTCCACATGGACATGCACACACGTTGTCATTGCCTGCAATGCATGATCCATGTGTAAATCTTCTCAACAGTCACTGTCTAGTCTTTTGATGTCAACATTATCTGAAAAGAGCTACATGAGCCAGAACGAACCCCACCTATAAGACTTGATGTTCTGCAGTGGAATGTTGAAGCCTAGTAATGCTGGGGAGGGGGAGACACTTTGCATTGACCTAACACTTCCTTCGCGTTTAAAGCATGAAACAAACATTCTCTCAGTAATCCTTACAACAGCCTTGTAAGGTAGGGGTAGCTCCATAAGGCAGTTAGAAGGCTGAGATAACAGCACAGTCGAGGGCTACATAATTCACAGCAGTGGAGAGTTGTAAATCAGCACCTTCCTTAGCCAGTCATGCTACAATGGCTCTTACTTGCATTGCTAAGGGACCAACATATTATTTCCTTTCCAAAGCTGGAAGTTAATCTGCAAGCTCTAGCAAAGCTATTGCTAACTTCATCAAGTTTCTTCCTTTACACACACTTCTCAACTATGCTACATCCAAACCCCACACCATAAGGGGCATGTCTTTCTTTGGGGACCTCTTACAACACACACACAGTGATGGAACTTTACGCCTGTATAGGAGAGGAGGAAGGCTAGACAATATTTCTTCACTCCCGCCTCTCTCGTGGTTGTGAATGTACTTAGCCCATTTTTCCTCTGCTAAGCAGAAGATGACATGGACCAAGATCCCTCCAGAGCACCTTAAGGAAAGAACATACAGGTATCCACATCATGAAAAGTTTTTCTAAGGGAAACAAAAGGGGGGGGGGGAAACCCTTCAGAAACAGTTTGCAAAATGGGGAGGCCTTTAAAAACAGCCATCATGTTAACAGTGGCATGGCAAGAAAGGCAAAATTAAGCCAAACAGGATTTTATACCCAGCAAACTTTAGGTAGTGCAGAAATATTCAAGCAAACGACTCTTCCAATGAAGTTAGATGGAGCATCCTTTCAGTCATCGTGGCTGTTTCTTCACCAGCAGAGCAAACCTATTTTTGCATCCGGAAATACCAGCAAACCCATCACAGAATAAGCTCGTTTGCCCTCCCTTAAACTGTTTTTAAGAGGCACATACACAGTTCCTTTATGCATGTATTAAATAAATTTGGAAACCTGCTCCTAGGATTGTAGGAGGGCAGGTACATCCGTGATCTCAGGGATGCTAAACAATGGGCATTCACCACAGCTATATGACACTTAAAGGTCAGCTTTTTCCCAGTTCACAGGGAAAACCTGCAGAACCCATTTTTAATCAAAGCTTCCTCCAAGACTGGGGTAAAAAGTAAACAGTGTAGTAAAGGCAGTGACTGTGCTATCAAACAGCTTCCAGCGCTGTTAAAAAGGCTGCCTCTCTCGTCACCCTTTGCTGCCTGTTCCTCCACTAATCTAAAGCTGTGAACACACAAAGGCAGACAAGGGTTGCATGAGATAAAGCCTCGCTGTTACTGGTCCCTTAGCTCAGCTAAAAGGAGTGGAATCACTGGAATGCATTTGGCTGTTTCCTGCCTGGAACAGGACCAGCCCCTTTTACCCTCCGGGGCGAAAATATATATATATATATATATATATATATATACTGTTGGGGTTTTTTTACTTTCATCCTTTCCCTTCCAGTAAAACCATCCCAGTCCTGCAAGAGCCATCCTCACTATAGCTACTGGAATGAATCCTACTGCAGGGACAAGATCTTAACTAAGAAAACTCCTGGCAAGAAAGGAAGGGGTTTCACCCAAAGAAATTCAGCCATGGGAATGCTTTGGCAAAACCACGCCCCCCCCCTCCAAAAGCATTCAACATATGAACATATATGAACATATGAAGCTGCCTTATACTGAATCAGACCCTCGGCCCATCAAACTCAGTATTGTCTTCTCAGACTGGCAGCGGCTCTCCAGGGTCTCAAGCTGAGGATTTTCACACCTATTTGCCTGGACCCTTTTTTGGAGATGCCAGGGATTGAACCTGGGACTTTCTGCTTCCCAAGCAGATGCTCTACCACTGAGCCACCGTCTCTCCCCAAAACATATGAACAGATGAAGCTGCCTTATACTGAATCAGACCCTGGGTCCATCAAAGTCAGTATTGTCTTCTCAGACTGGCAGCGGCTCTCCAGGGTCTCAAGCTGAGGTTTTTCACACCTATTTGCCTGGACTCTTTTTTTGGAGATGCCAGGGATTGAACCTGGGACCTTCTGCTTCCCAAGCAGATGCTCTACCACTGAGCCATCTGGGCAACAAGTTTACAACTATAACAACAAAAATGAGATGACACGCAACAGTTTTCTAGTTTTAAATAGTAACCCAAAATCCCACCCCCCAGTTCATAAATCGAAACCCAAAAACAAAACCAAAAAGAAACACAAGATTATCTCAACAGGACCCTGCGAGGATAATACATCGCTATCAAAGACACCAAGGTCTATTCATGGCCCTGAAAAAGCGGGGGGAGGGGGGGACACAATATGAAAAAAAGACCGGGGGGGGGCATGAAATCTTCCAGTACATCTCTCGGCGTAACAACAAACAGTGAGTAGAGAATTGAACATGACACATTCCCCCCCCCCCCATCCCATTGCACAAGTGATAACAGCAGTCAGATTTTTCTTCAAAACTGTAAACTGCACTTTTTCTTTAAAAACAGTAACTAGTTAAAAGAACAGCCCCAGTGAAAAGCTTTCCCATGAATGTATATAAAACGGAAGAAAAAAGAAAAAACATATAAAAATAGATAACATCGATCTTATATGCATATAACATGAAATCTCAAATGCAGCGTAGACCCAGCACTTGGTAAGCTGACCTGGACAATCACCGGGGGGGTGGGGGGTGGGCTATGGTTGCAGCGGTGGCAAAATGAACAAGGATTGTGTTCCCTTCCATTTTGTGAAATCCATAAATTGCTTTTATTGTTCTGGGGGCAGCCCCTGGAGCCAAACAGTGGTGACAGTCACACTGGGGGAGCCCCTCAACTGTCAGTACTGCTGGTCCAGTCCAGAGGAACCAGTCAGGTGGAAGCCCGCAAACACATGCCTATGCTTCTCAGATGAACAATGCTAAGAAAAGAACTGAGCTAATTCCAATTCTTAAATTTCTGCAACCGCAAACTGCACAGAAAGGAGTAATCTCCACATCAGCCTAAAGACTTACCTCAAATACTAACATAACACCGAACCATTTTGGTCCTCCTGCAACCTTGAAAAGGAGAAAGGAATCAGACCGTCGAGTCTCTCTCTGTGTGCGCATGAGCTGGCAATGGAGAAAATGATGCACACACTATCTCTGTTAATTGTTTATGACTTAAAGATGCTAAAAAGATCAGTTTGTCAGTGGCAGCAGAGACAAATGTGGAAGGCAAAGCTCCGGCTTCGTTCACATCACCCCTCTTGGGGACAGAAGTCACTTCTTTAGCTCTCAGCCAGTTCGGCATTGCTCTATCGTCTAGACGCTCTATCGTCATCTTAACAACTGAGCTGGACCAATAGACCTTTCCACAACTCAGCTATTTCCAAGGGTTGAACAGGGACAGACTTGCTGACAGGAGATGCCTGGCTTCTCAGCACAAAGGCCTCCCGGATACCCTTTTTGTCATTTGAACTCTAAGTGCTGTTTTATACATTACTCCAAATCGGGGTGTGTGTGTGTGTGTGTACAATCCAGGACTGATTGTCCTGATATGCAGGGTATGTGGGATACTGCTTGTAATGTTCTTGGTATTAAAAATGCCCTGTAGAGCCAGTTTGGTGTAGTGGTTAAGTGTGTGGACTCTTATCTGAGAGAATCCGGTTTGATTCTCCACTCCTCCACATGCACTTGCTGATGTGACCTTGGGTCAGCCACAAGTCCTCTCAAGGCTGTTCAGCTTAAAAGCAGTTCTGGGAGAACTCTCTCAGCCCCACCTACCTCATAGGGTGTCTGCTGTGGGGAGGGGAAGGGAAAGGAGCTTTGTAAGCCACTGAGAGACTCCTCTGGGTAGCGAAGGGCAGGGTATAAATCCAATCTCTTCATCATCTGTTTGAACATTTATACCTCACTTTTTGATCCCATGATCATCACAGTAGCTTAAATGAGCCTTTAAGCCTTCTGTCATGTGAAACAGTTAGAGTCCAGGGGCATCTTTGAGACAAGCAACTTGGTTCTACCGCTTCAGACCAACATAGCTGCCAACCTGGATCTGTCTTCTTCCATGTCGCTGAGGGGACAATCCAGTGCTTTCCCCTCCCATCTAAAGCCCCAAGGCAATCAGCGTGCCAAACTGAGGCATATGCTGAAATTTGTGCTAGTTTTCTACATACAGGGATATATATAATTATATATAATTTAAAAAACAAAAACCCCACTCTGGCCTTGTGCCCAGTCTGGGACAAGCCAGGATTCTACCATCTTATTCAGTGTAATGTGCAAATGATTCTACTAGCCCAGCTGTTCCTGCTGCAGCTTTCGCCTCCCAAACGCTAGATCTGAGTCCAGTAACACCTCAGAGAACAGCAGAATCCTGAGGGTTTCACTCTTGAAAGCCCATATCCCTCAACTCTTGTTGGCCTCTGAAGTACTACTGGACTCGAATCCAGCTGCTCCGTCGGAGCCTGGCATGGCTGCCCCCTGAAACTATCTTCCTTCCCCCAGGCTGAGACCCACCCAACAGGAAGGGCCCCAGCACCATGCCCCTCCAGGGTGACCTTTCCACAGCCAGTTCTTGCCCTCAGATGAAGTAAGACTATACATTTATGAGATTCTTATAAAGCAATACATTCCAGAAAACCTTTTGGAAACAGGTCAATTTACCAAGGAAGAGCCCAATAATTTGTACGCATTAATATATAAAATGTTTTTTTTTTAAAAATCATTCCATTAAATATGTACAACCAAAAATGCTAGAAGACACACATTTACAGATAAGAACATTCTAATTTTTTACATATGCAAAAGTGACACCTTTTGACAACAAACTTCACAAGATGTCTTTGGTGACATGTTTAAATGGAAAATATGTTGCCCCCACCCCCCCACCCCCAAGAATGCAAGGCCAAGCGAGGCCACTGTGAAAAGCTGTCCACAGTGCAGATGGTTTGATTGTGAAGAGTCCTGGTGTGGGAACAACAGCAATTCAAAATGGAGACAAAATGAGGCAGGCCCAGATCCCCAAACTGGAACCTCACCTATCATACAGGATTGTTTGCCAAGTGCATCACAAGTAACCCTCCCTTTGGCAGATGTTGGTAGACTGAATATCACCCCTCTCCCCAATCAAAATGCCCCCTTGAATGAAGGAACCCGATTTTTGTTGGTTCTCCCAAGAGCTCCAGCTGCCTGCTAGAATTTCTACATCAATATTGAGGGTTCAGGTTCACCTTATTGTTTTGGGAGAAGCTACAGCTGGAAGCAGAAGACAGGAAATATTCCATTCCACAAGTGCAACTCCACGTCTGGGTTTCTGGATTCCACCCTTACCAACCTCCTGTTGAGCTGCCTGCCATTGGCTCAGTGGATCTCATCTCTTCTAAGCCTGAAATAAATATCCCAACATTGGTAGATTCCAGAATCTGGATGGATTGCTTTGGCCAGCCATTCCAATACTCACTTATGGCAAACCTTAGGCCTATGCTTGCTTCTCAGAAGCTCTGTCCCTCTGACTCGCCCACTAGTAGCTTCGAAGTATAGGAAAGAGTTGAAGGAATAATGTAGCTTTTGGAGAGGCAAGGATTAGGAATGGAGTAAGCCACAAGTTCTCACAAACTAATCTATGGAGAACCAAAGGCTATTCTCCTCCCATACGGCCACTGCTGGGGCAAAAAGCTAAGGAGGGTTGTTGTCTTTAGGCCTCATTTTTTTTGCTTCCAGAGGGTATCTTATTGGCTAATCTTGGAAACAAGATGCCTACACGGCATGACTCTGATGTCCACTTCAGGTGGCAGACAGAAAATGCCATGGGAGTAAGCAGGAGGGGGAGGGTGACCTCCAGAACATCAGTCCACCAAGAAGCCTCTCTGTACAAAGGCATGTTGAAAGCTCCCCAACACTCTTGCTGGTTTCAGCTACACTTACACAGGACAACTCCTGAGTGGATTGTGCCTTGCTTTAATTCATCATTGGGTTTGTGTATGCCAAGGTGACATTTCAACATTCCGCCTTGGGCAGTGACATGTCTTGGGCCAGATGGGAGAGACAGAGATGAGACCTCACCCAGTTTGCTCGCTACGGACCCTACAACACAAGCTACGGATTCCAGCCCGCCAAGAAGATGCAAGGAAATTGCAACATGGCAACTCCAGGTGTTAATCTACTTAACAGCTTTTCTGAAATATTGCAATCCAGTAGAGAAACCAGTTCCACCAGAACAAATAGGCCAGATTCACCAAGATTTAGATTTCAACCCAAGTATTCCAGTGTAACTAGTTTGGTGACTAAGCTTAGGGAACTCCAGGTACTGGGGGTACCCAGGAACAGACATTCTACTAAAAGAAGCTCAGTCATCACTAGAACATGAGGGAATTCAGTCTTTAAATGGGACACGGCATGAAGCGCAGACTTTTTAAAAAATCACCCCCTTAAAAATCTGCAATTGTGTCCCTTCTCTTCTAAAAGCATACCCTATCTAAAAATATCATTTTCTCTCTTGCCCTGCATTGCCCATTTTAACCAAGCAAGCTATCATCACAGCTTTGCAACTGGTTCCCATCCATGTCCTCGACGGGCAAGAGACTGTATGGATTTTCCCTGTTCTGTGGATGCAACCATTCCCACAAATGACTTTCCTCAAGAAGCTGAAAAACGGAGCAAACCATTCCAGTCAAAACCCCAAGTATTTAAGAGAAAAGGGCAAAAGCTTTGGCCGCCTGACGGCTCCAGAAAGTGATGCTGCCCCTTTAACTTAGGAGGCCAAGACTGAGATGCTAACAGATGGATCAACTGTAATCAAAGGGGCACTGGAGCCGGCATCTCTCCTTCGTCCCTTTACTGAGCAGTTATGGAGGCTCACGGAGTGAAACAGCAATATTGTTACTCTAGGGAAGAGCACCATCAGCAGAATTTACACTCTGCACCATCCTCACCACTGAGGAAAGAACTGACTATGTTACCCCCAACTCTAATTTAAAGTTAACGGTTTGCAACATTCCAAATCCCACCACAACCCTCGGAACCCATCCCACCCTAACCCATCACCAATCCTCACATCCGCTATTTGGCTACCGTTACATTCATTGTGACATTCTGACAACTGGCCGAGGGTGTGGTCCAATGTCCGGCTCTCCCTTTCAGCAGGTCGTCTTTGGAGCTCCCACAATGCTCAGCCTCACTCGCAAAGGCCTCGTCGTTGCTGCAGTGAAGCTGGGGTCCTCCTTCCATCATGTCCACAGGCTTACAAACTGCTGGCTTGTCAGGGGAACAGGCAAAAGCAAAGCTGGAAGGTAATTCAGAACCGCTGTCTCCCAAGGGGAGCACCCAAGCCAGCTTTTTAGCCACGTTGTCTCCACAATGCCTGCGAGTGGCAGCAGACACTTCTTGGGACTCAACTGGAGCCTGCAGAGGGAGACTGGAAGGCCTGGCCATCAGTCTCGGCATCTGAAGCACTGGATTATTGGTCCCATCGTGTTGAGGTCTCCCAGTGGTCTCCTTCATCGAGTTCTGCAGCACTGACGTGAAAGGCAGCTCTGTACCCAACAATTCCAGCGCACCCTGTGTGCTCTGGCAGCCCAGTGCATTCAGATCACAGTCCCACTGTTTTGCTTCTTGAGAAGAAAACATATCTGTACTGTGAGACACATTCTGTAGTCCTGGCCAAGGAAGGGTGCCTTTGCCTTCCCTTTCTTCAGCAGAACTTGGAGGGTTCTCCTGGCCGGTGCTCAGTCCTGGCCCAACAGAGTTCTTTTTGCAGCCACTCCTTTTAGACCAAAGCTTGCAAGGCTGCAGGCCGTTCTTGGATAGCTGAGAACTTCCAAGCTCAAACTCCAGACTCTCAGTGTCCAGGGACCGGCTTCTCCTGCAGATGGACAACGGCTCTGGCATGGGTGGGCTCAGCTCCTGAAGCCGAAGACAACGGGGGAGGCTTGCAACCCCCCAGTTACCGCTTTGGAAAGAACTCTGTGGGTACCCAGGAAACATTCTCTCATCACATTCAGCGAAGGATTCTTTTGGAACGTAGCTATCATCAAATCCCTCAAAGGATGCAGCAATGTCCTCATCAGTGTTCATCTCCAAGTGCTGCTCACACTCCCCTTCGCCTTCCTGCTCAACATCCACAATGTCAAACGTGACCATAGTCGGGAGAGCAGGAAGGTTCTGAGTGAACGCGGAGCCCGAGTCCGAGCTCCCAAGGCTTTCAGAGAGGCTGGAGAAAAGAGTCCCACTGCTAGTGAACTCCACCAGCGCTTGAGAGAAATTCACAGCCTGCTCTGGTTCACATTTGCTTTCTGTGCAGGACTCTCGAAAGCTGGGTTCAGTTCCACTGTGAAGCTCGCTTGATGGGCAACTGTGGCGGCCGTGTGTTCTGTAGAAAGGGTACGTCACAGATTTTTCCAAGGCCAAGCCGCTCAAAGCATAGGACTCGAGCACTGTATGCTCCAAATTAGAATCCAACATGACACCATTTTTCACAAACTCAGTAAGGCAACCGCCATGTACTTTGGGACCATAATTGCCATCAGAGCATTTTTTGGGGCACAGCATCTCTTGCAAGTCCCTCCAGTCTTGGTTTTCCGCTGAGATGCTGGCGTTGAGGCTTCTGCTCAAAGCATGAGGAGCGCCCTGATCGCAACCAAGGCAACGTGGACACCTGCCAATGAAGCCAGCCGCTCTTGTTTTACATTCACTGCACTCCTTTTCCCTGGGACGCTGGTCCTTGCTGAGCACCTCCAGGTGTTTCAAGACTGGCTCTCGCTGCATCTCCCAGTACAGAAGCTGCTTCTGAATGGCAGCCAGCCTCTCCTCCTCTGTTTCCATCACTCCGCTCTTCTGCTCCATCATCTGGACCAAATCCTTCTCTGCAGGGATTGAAAAGTCCAAGAACTGGCCAAAGGTCTTGGAAGGGGAAGCCTTCCTGTCAAACCAGGATTCATTCCCATGGGAGGGACTCATGAGCCCATCATCTGGCTCATAAAATTCATAAAGAGCATCACCGCTATAGCTATCCCTTGGGAGGCGATCCTTCTTGATTTCTTCATCTCCAGCCTCATCCTCAGGACCTGGGGTGGTGGAATCATAGTAACCCTCATCACTATTGGGAGCAGATTCTTGTTGGTCACTGTGCGGAGTGAGGAGATCCATGTCATTTCTTGGGCCTTCAGCATAGAGGGGAGGACCCTGCTTGCAACCGTTCACTCCTTGGAGCTCAGTGTTTGTCACGATTTCGGGTAGGTGAGTTTCATAAGTGGTGGCATCCCCTTTGACAGCACCTTCCCACACCTGCTGGAGGTACTCCTCTATACCATCAGGCACAGCCATCTCTTCCCCTCCACCCTGGTAAGTAACAAGGCAGGAACTCCTTTTGGTGGCATCTCTAACCCGCCCTGCGGAAGCGGAGTTCTCTGTGATACTGTCAATATCCGGCTCAGCAATAATGTCTCCACAGCCAGTGAAAGAGTCAAAGCTTTTAAGGGAAGTCACATCTCCAAACATCAAGCTAAGCTGGTCCCCAGGAGGGACAGAGGGAGGATCGCTGTCTAAGAACTCTGGTTGGAGAGCATCTGGAAGGCCGTCATAGATAGAAGCTGCACAGAGGGTGTCACCCACTTCCGATTCAACATCTGGAGAGTCTTCGCAGCTTGCAATCCCAGTGGCTGCTCCTCCAGCAGAATTGTTTTCATGAGCTACCAGCTGGTCTGTCTCCCTAGATTCTACAAGGCTTGCCTTTATTCCAGGCGCAGCTTGATTATGAAGGCTCTCCCTGTGCTCTGGAGGAAGCACCGTGCTTTTAAGAGTCGTCTTCTCAGAAACCGGCTCGGTTTCAATGCCCACCTGCTTATTTCCTTGGCCTTGCTCTTCAGCCACAGCTCCCCTAGAAGTCCATTCTTGCAGCTCAGTTCTCTCAGGTTCATTAGTTTTGCTCTTCCGATGCCGCCGAATGCTGTTGAATAGCCCCTTCAGCCCTTTTTTAGGCCGTGGGAGGAACAAAGATTTATCTCCACTGGGTTTCTTCTCAAAGGCCTCGGAACTCCCACAGAGAGAAGTTGACCGCCCGACAAAACCAACCTGAGAGCTGGCATCCGTTGACAAAAGAGCACTCTGAGAGCTTGGCAGCTGAGGAGAAGGGAAGTCCGTTCCACCATCCGAAGGGCTCCGGAGGCGTCTTCCACCAGCATCTTCACATCCAACATCACTGAGGCCGTCGTGAGTTTTACTTTTGCACAGGCCCTTTTTAGAGGTCCCCTTCCCCGGGCCTTTGTTCTTCCCTCCAAAGAAGCTGGGTAGTGTACAGATGCTCCTCTTCCCACCAAAGAGCTTGAAAGCCGTTTTCTTCAACTTGCCTGCAGCTGCTGGCTGCCGATTCTGCTCTGCGGCTGCGAAGGAAGCATCGCCCTGTTCAGAGAGCTGGTCAGCTGCCCCATTCTCCTCCTGCAGCTGCCGATTGTGGGTCTCGAGTTGTCCGCAGAGGGTGGATGGAGACCTGGCTCTGACTTTCTCCTCGAGGCAGGAGGCACCTGCAGCAGCCATTCTAGCATGCATATTCAACTGGAAACGAAGACTGTGGTGGCAGCATCTTCCTCAACATGCATTGGCTGAAGCATCATCGCTCGTCTGGGGGGAAAAAGACAGAAAAGGGAGAGTCATTACTGTCAAGTCTCTGTACAACTCTGGTCAAGTCTGTACTGTACTTTGGTTCAAGCAAAGAGCCTTCTGGGTAAAGCCTGTCTGTATGCCAATGCTGCTAGCTAAACCTCTCCCATACCCCCCTCCTTTTGCTTTGTTATGTAGCCTTGCTTTGAAATGGGAATATGGGAAGCTATAATCTGTGCCTTCTCAGGCCAGGCATCAGGGGGAGGTTGGAGCCAGAGAACGCTGAAGGCCAAAGCCGGCCTGAGAAAGAAATTGTAACATCAGTGTGCGAATGTGCCCTGCATAGTGCCCCTCCCTTAAGAATCCCTTTGAAGTGTACCTTATATGATGGCATTGTACTGTATGATCTTTAGTCTTTCAATTTGAACCTATCCAAGCCTATCCTTATCAATAAACCAGCAACTTTGTTTCTACCCCGACTCGTTATTGAATTTGGAGACTTGACAATTACTTCACAGACCTTTGGAGTAATTAAAATGTATATCTAAATGCTTGGGAAGGGGCTGTGGTGCCATAGCAGAAAATGCACTTCCTGGGTTCAGTTCCCGATCCCTTCAGTTAAAGGACCTCATGGAAGGAAGTCCTTTCTGTGGCCCCAGAGAGCTTCTCCAAATCAGAGTGTGTGATACTGAGACAGGCGGACCAATGGTCTGATTGCACAGGAAGCAACTTCGTACCTCCAATCAAAAGCAGAGTCACAACCACTAGCATACTGAAAGCTGCTGTGACTTTAGCAGCTGCAGGCTGGCAAGAGGTTTAGTGTTGGCGTAAACCCTATCAGCAAAGTTTCGTTCCGCTAAACAACATTAATAGCACGAGAGGGAAGAAGTTGGCAGTTCTAGGTGGGAAATGTGATTTATTAATTGGATCTAACTGCAAATAAACTCATAATAACGAGTTTAAATTAATAATGGGGCTCATAATAATGGGTTTAACTTAAGGGTGGGAAGGTATCGACTGGATATTAGGAAAAACTTTTTTACAGTACGAGTTGTTCAAAAGTGGAATCAGCTACCAAGGAAGGTGGGGAGCTCCCCCTCTCTAGCAGTCTTTCAGCAGCGGCTGGACAAACAATTGTCAGGGATGCTCTAGGTCAGTGGTGGCGAACCTATGGCACGGGTGCCAGAGGCGGCACTCAGAGCCCTCTCTGTGGGCACTTGCGCTCCCTCGCCTCCCCACCCCACACACGAGGCTCTGGAGTCATATCTCATTGAAGCTCCTCTTCTCCCCAAACTCAAGCTCCTTCCCCCAAATCTCCAGGTATTTCCCAACACAAACTTGGCAACCCTAACTGGGCCTCCTTCAGAAAGACAACAGGGCACTCCAACCTTTTTGAGCTCGTGGACACCTTTGGAATTCTGACGTGGGGGGTGCAACCACAATGCAGCCCCCAAGCATAACACACAGAGGAAAATTCCTTGCAGGTGTTCCTGCAGTTTTAGGGAGGGGGTTAGATGGGACCCACTAGGGCAGGTGTGGCCAAACTTGCTTAACATAAGAGCCACATAGAATAAATGTCAGATGTGTGAGAGCCACTAGACACAAACGTCAGATGTCTGAGAGGAAGGAAGGAAAATAGGTGGGGAGGGAGAGAGAGAGGTGGAAAGAAAGCAACTTGAACTTTAAATGGATTCTCCAAGCTACTGGCTGGCTTGAAGAAGTGGTTTAAAGAGACAAATGCCTTCTCTGGTGGGGGCTTCAAAAGCCACACAATGTGTGTGAAAGAGCCACATGTGGCTCCTGAGCCACAGTTTGGCCACCCCTGCACTAGAGAAATGGGTATAAGGCAGCTTCACATTTTCATGTGGCCAAGACCTGGTTGCATTTCATATTTCAAAACTGTTATGGCACAGCCCAAGCCGAAGGGAAGAAGAGAGCATGGGTGTGTGTGCGGGGGTGGGGGGAGAGGAGAGATCAGGACCTTGAATCAAGCACGTATTTTTGAAGGGATGTGGGTTTATTACAGGAAATGTTGGATCCCACTAATCTGACAGAAACAGTGGCCGGGATCGCCTCTGGTTTAGGAGTGGAAAGGGAGGAACTGCAGGCTTCCTTGCTTTTAAATACGATGCTTCTCCCTTTGCCATAGACCCAACATTGATGAACAGGGGAGCTGACCGGGTTTCTCGCGATGATAATGGATTTAAAATTTTGTTAAAAGAAATTAAGTGCTAACTTTACAGTATGACAACAAGAGATAAGTCCCCCCAGATTGTTACTAGCTCATCCGAACCAATACTAGAACAAAGTTTGAGTCCAGCGGCACCTTTAAGACTAACAATGTTTTATTCAAGGTATAAGTTTTCATGTGTGAATGAAATGGTGTTGATCTTAAAGGTGCCACTGGACTCAAACTTTGTTCTGCTGCTTCGGACCAACATCTGAACCCACCTGAACCAATGGTAGACACTTAAGAGCTCAATGTAAAAAGAAGTTCTAAAAACACCCAACTTGCTTCCTTGCCTGGTTGCCTAAATGAAATTTGGACTCGCCACAGAAGGTCAATTGAGGATCAAGGTACACATGAAGCTGCCTTATCATGGCCCATCAAAGTCATGGCCCATCAAAGTCAATCTACCCAGATTGGCAGAAGCTCTCCAGAGTCTCAGGCAGAGGTCTTTCTCATCAACTCCTGCCTGTTCGTATTTTAACTGGAGATGCTGGGAACTGAACCTAGGACCTTCTGCATGCCAGGCAGATGTTCTACTGCTGAACCACAAGCCCTCCCTAATGGTAGCCAAAGGACTGCCTTCTCTCATACTTGCCAGTTAAGATCCTCACCTCAAGACCTATCTTTTGGCCCTCACCTACAGAATGGATGTAGAAATGGAAAGTATTTGGAAATTTTGGAGCCGAGGGGAACAAGTTAACCTATTTTTCCTTAGGCAGGTGATGAACATTCTGAAAACTGAAATATCTGTAATACTTTCTTATCAAAACTGAATTTATTGCACTGCTTCAATAACATAAAAATCAAGCACATAAAATTTAGCTTATAAAACTAGCTTCAAAACGGCTTCAATTTTTGTCTGTTTAGCTGCAGGCAGTCCTCTGGTGCAGCAGGGAACAAATGACCCAAGTGAAAATTTGCAAGCTTTAACTTCGTTGCCACTGTGCAATACGACTCACAACAAACACATTACCATTGATAATGCATTACCTTTCTAGCCCTGATGATTTCTGAAGCTCATTCAAACATAAAAAGAGGAGCACAAAAATCACACCCAGGTTCAAAGGAATGGCTCATGCACACCTTCAAAATTAAATGGTATGGGAGTGGAGAGGACCTGGGATACTTCAAGTATTTGTTGTGGCTCCTTTTTATGCCTCATATAACCACAAACCAAATATCCTTGGGGGATAATCACACATGGAATGAAACACAGGGCAGAGGGTGAGTCAGCGTATCCCCTAATGTGACACCTGGATTATTCTAACCCCAAAAGGCATGAAGCCCCTGGGGCAGCATCTCCCTGAGTGGGGCTCCTTGATCTTAAACTGAAAAGAGGGTTTTGTACCAACAATATCCTGTTCTGTTGACCTACTAAAAGGGCAACAGTCCTTCCTCTTTGGCATTTGCTCACTCATGTTTTCCTTCATGCCACACTGCTTCCTTCTAGGGAGATTACAGCCAACTTTATAGTTTGGCATGACCATAGCTGGGGCAGGAATCACTTCCATTCCATTATGCCACGAGGTGCACATTCAAAGCTATAGAACTATCACCTGTCCCTGAGACTACTTCAACCATCCTGTCGTAAGCAGGCTACAACCATTTTGGGCATGAAGCCCACTCCTGAGGGGTCAACAGCCAGCCACATTTTACTTCCACGTGGCAATCCACCAGAGATATAAGAGAGCAACAACGTGGTAACATTTACCTCCCAGCATTGCCAAAACAATTTGCTCCCAGTTTACATTCTCCCATCGCTCGCCAGCCAGCCACCGACTGCCATGTTATATCCTTAAACAAGAGGCATTACGAAAAACGGCGAAATTCGAATTGTCTGATATCAGGTTTGTGGCTAACCATATCGAACCCAGTTCAATGGATCTGTATTTCTAAACCCACCCAGTACTTGAGGAATCATTCATTTTTGCATCCCTGAGGTTTAAAGTTAACTACCATATAAAACTGAGGGTCTGCATTCAGCCTGGGAATAGGTGATGTGGCAGGCAAAAAAACCCCAAACTTCTTTCCTACTTATAGCTGGATTTATTGGGAAAGTTTTGTTTTCCTTTCCTCACAGGATTCATTTCAGCATCTTTATTTCCCAAAAGAAGTCTTTGCCTGTGAATTCAGAGGCACCATGGTCTCTCAGAAAGCAGGCTAGAGCAGCCCATCAAATGGCCGGCGCTCACGTGGGCCGAAGCCTCCTCGGGTCACAAGAGAATGGCCTTTCCATTTGATTACCTCAGCCTCGCACAAAAATTCTACATCGATGAGCTCATCCCGCCACACACAGGAGCGCACCAGAATGCCAGCATGGGCAGTTCTGCTGTGAACAATTTGGGTATGGGGGCAAGCCAACTAGTAATAACATTAAAATAAGGGTGAGTTTCAGAAGATTTTCAGCACTGGTGCCAACAAAAAGAAAAACAGCCCGGTCTGGGCTCTATCAGACTTCAGGGGCAAGTGTGGCAGGCTGGGAGGATTCAGATGTATTTACCCTCATGTCATTCCATTCACAGATATGGAGGGACAACCCTTTAAACGGAAAATGGAGCATGCAGCTGAGGGGAACTAAACCCTGTCTTTCATGAATAGAAGTCTCTCCCGGTAGAAACATCACCTTCTACCTGATCCTTCCTGGAAAGACCAGGAATTGAACCCGGGAGCTTCTGCATGCCAAGCGGATGCTCTACCATTTTATAAGGGAGGGGGCACATGTTTGAGTAAATTCACATGAATCTTCTGGTCAATCTGGATTTGACTGTTTGTTACTCCCATGGAATATCCAAAGGAAGAATATCAACCATGGTTCTTCATGTGAATGTTAAAGCGATGGCAAAATCCCATGTAGCCATTTACTGCAGTTATGGGGAGGGCAAGTCTTACATTTACAAAAACCCAAGTTAATTCTGTATTTGGATTAATCAATTAATCTTGACTGCCTGTCAGCTTGTGTTCCTTGAAGTATATTCTATGGTTTGAAATGTTTATTTTCTACTAACCAATTCTTGAAATCTTTGCCTTTGCTAACACTAGTGCCATGTTAGAATGTGAAGGGGGGAACAAGGAGGGGTGATTAAGGTGCCAGAGGCCAGCAAGGTCTTTGAAATGCAAACATTTGGCCGTTTCTCAGGCGCTTGCTAAAGACGAGCAAGGCCACAGCAGGGGAGGAGAGACAGTCTGTGCATGGAGCAGATAAGAGGGATGCGAACTGGTTGCTATCATCGGACAGACCCAAGTTTTATTGTGGGAAATGATTTAAACCCCCTATGCTTTGATGTATGCCCATAAATGCCAATGCCTTTGCCTATTTCGTTATCCGTATCAATGGACCTGCGTAGCGAGTAACATTGTTGTAATCAATAAAATAGAAACTTAGTTTTTACACAAAGACAAGTCTATTCTTTCTTGAAACTTCAATGCCCCCTTCGCTGACACTGCCTAATCCTACAAATTTAGGTGTACCTAAACACACTGAAGATAAACACCTTAGACATGTCTAATCTTTATAGTGCATACTGACACTGTAAATCCTAACTATGGAAGTAGATCACCATTTATGCAAACATTAAAAAATGTATGATCGTGACAGTCGACACAGTTTTTCTTGGTTTCTGTTGCAGTCTGAGGAAACTAAAACAACACTTGAAAATGCACCTTGCAAAGCATCAAACTATATTTAAAAAGCATGTAAAAGAGAAAAGTTAGTTTGTGTATATGTTTTATATTTTTGATTTTCTTTTATATTTATGTGAAAATGATCTAAATAAGTCATATTATTGAATACCAAATGTTGTTACTGTAACTTTTACTTCAATAAGGAAAAATTAATTAAAAGATGTCTTAATTGATTACACACAGCATTATTAATTGATCAAGTTTGTAATAAATCTAAATCTGAAGGCAACAATAGTTCTTAATCTGTCCCAGGACACTTTCTAGTCATAAGAATATTCTCAGTAGAGAAATTTACCAATTCATTGACTGAATAGGGCAAGTCCTAATTATTTCAGCAATTGGATTTTTCCCATAAAATGGAATGGAGAAAAATGCAGATATCTATTGTCCCCAAATAAACAGAGATTTGTTCTCAAATTCATGTCTTGCAAATAAGACCAGAGAAGTTGCTAGCTCTCACACACTTGCATTATCCTGCACCCACCTTTACCTGTTAGCAATTTTAGCTTAAAAGAGACACACACGCCCTGGTTTTCATCAGTCTTTGAACCTGGGACCTTCTGTATGCCAAGCAGATGCTTTACCATTTTATAAGGGAGGGGGCGCATGTTTGAGTAAATTCACATGAATTTCATTCACAGATATGGAGGGACAACCCTTTAAACGGAAAATGGAGCATGCAGCTGAGGGGAACTAAACCCTGTCTTTCATGAATAGAAGTCTCTCCCGGTAGAAACATCACCTTCTACCTGATCCTTCCTGGAAAGACCAGGAATTGAACCCGGGACCTTCTGCATGCCAAGCGGATGCTCTACCATTTTATAAGGGAGGGGGGCACATGTTTGAGTAAATTCACATGAATCTTCTGGTCAATCTGGATTTGACTCTTTGTTACTTCCATGGAAGGGGATTCTGGAAACAAAGCACTGACTATATACAAGGTGTTAAATTCTGCTTGTTTCCCAAACGGTTAATAAAAAAGAGTCCTTGAGGTGGCCTGACAGTCAACTGACTACCTGTTCATACTGAGTACCTATTATCTGAGCCATGGTCAAATATTGTAAAACAGTCCCTCAGCAAAGAACGTCAGTGTTTTAAGCAGCTCCTAGTTTATACCACTATTGTAGTAAGAGCAAGAGTGAAGGTCTCTGTTCCCTTAACCCTACAATGGTTGCCCGGGAAAAAAAAATTGGTTTCCCTATGGCTGCCCATTAATGCCCAAAACATGGGGAGTGCCAGTCATGGACTGCTTGAAGGCCCCCTCCATGGGATAAAAGCAAGGATGCAGCACAGACCTGACCCAATAGCCCAGGCTAGTTCAAACATCTCATCTTTCAGACGCTAAGAAAGGTCAGCCGTGGTTTGGATGGGAGGCCACCATGCAGAGGAAGGCAATGGCAAACCACCTTGAAAACCCAACTGGGTTGCCATCAGCCAGCTGTGTCTTGACAGTGATTTCCACCCCCACAAACAGTGCCAGTTGGAAGAGTTATGCCCTCCCTTCCCCGGTGACGCAGGTATGATCCCCATTCTTCCCCTCATGTCAGCCACCCACCTGGACTGTCTTTTACAGCCTCAGACGAGTTGAAATTCCAGTGTCACCGGCAGCTGGACTCTAAACCCTCAGAAAACAGCTCTAGGCATCTCTGAACAGAAAGAACTGACCAGCTGTGCAAGCACAGCTGCCTTTAAAAACTAGCTCTGAAGAAAAAGTTGCAAGGATTTTGTTTTATTTATATTTTATTTTCACTTCTTAAATACTGTAACTTAAGGCCAACTGCAGCATTCCAGGGCAAAAAAGTCAAAGTAAAATACCACCCAGAGACTTGTTCACATTTATAGAAAATAGGGTTACCTCTTTTAAAAGTTTGTGTCTAAGCACCTTAAACCATTTTTAGACCTGTTGATCCAAAGGCTGTTGATAAAGTATTTTGCTGCTCTTCTAAGAAAAGGTTTAATTAAGAAAAAAATCACCACTATTTGACTAGTCAATGAACCAGATCTTTTTAACTGCTGGCCAAATGCCCAGCAGGACATATCCAATACTCAGCAAAATGGTTTGCTTTCTGCTTTCTCCTTTTTACCTAACATATCTAGTTAACTTTATCTTTGGAAAGTTCAGAAGTTAGCTGTTCTCCGTGGCTGTGTTTATTCCTAAACATAACACCTGCATCTAGATTTAAGCAGACAGCACTGAGCTTCTAGGCTGCCATTTAAAAGCCAGGCTTCTGCTTATGCAAACACATTCCTTGCCTTCTTCGGATATTTGAGCACAGACAAATAATACACAGGGAGAGCCACAGCTCAATGGCAGAGAACATCCTTGGCACACATCAGGGCCCAATTCAACATCTGTGGTCTCTAAGGTCCTTGGGGAAGGAGACTAGCAAAGCTCCTGTAGAGCTATTGATAGTCCAAGTAGGAAGCAACAGCTGTTGAAAAATCTGAGGTTGCTTCCTATTACCATTGGAATCTCCTTTTTTAAAAAGTTCAGAGTTCTCCAGCATGCTTGAAACGCAGAAGTTGTGAAAAATCAGCTTCTGCAGGTACCAAACTCCCAACAGGGAAATGGTTGGGGCTTGACCATTTTTAAGAGGAGAGCAGAGAAAGCAAGAGTGAATCCAACTGCTAGCCACAGGGGAGCATGCCCCCTCGTGAGATCCCAGAGCCCCTCCTCCAATTTTAGCTTCTATTAAAAAACAAAAGCAAAAAAACAAAAAAACCCCGTTATCTGTACAAAAAACCTGTAAGGATCATGCATACTTCATGCATCTCCTTGTTTGGTGATAGAAAGTGCAGTCATATCTCCACCAAGGCATGGCAACTCCTCACAGGGTTTTCAAGGTAAGAGGCATTCAAAGGTGGTTTTGCCCTTGGCTGCCTCTGCAACTCTGGAGTGCCTTGGTGGTCTCCCATCCAAATACTGAGATCTCACAAGATTACCCTAACCTGGGTCAACCTGGCTGGGGAATTAATGGTTTAGTACTAATAAAACAAACCTCTTTTCCACCAGCATTTTAGCCAATGAGGGCACAGCTGGATGACTGACCAATATTATCTGAAGAAGTGAGTGGCGATTCACAAAAGCTCACACATGCCCTGCCACAAATTGTGTTAGTCTTGAAGGCGCTACTGGACTCTTGTTCTTTCTTAAAGATTAGGAACTTAAATATGACTCAATTTAATGTATAAAGTAACTAGGGTTACAATGAAACAGCCAAGACTAGCTGCCTACCTGCCCTCTGACTGCGGCCCCCTCACCCAGACAGCAGGAGGGTCACAACGGCCAAGAGGAAGGTCACTCTGGGTTGCCACCACCTCACCCAAACCCAGCCTTGCAACACAGCAAGGGGATCCAGCCCTGGACTTTCTGGAGGAGAAGGCTGGGCTGATGCAGGAGTTCTGCAAGCCCGTTTGTCTCCTTCGCCGCCTGCACCGCACACCTCCCGCCTCCTCGGTGCCTAAATAAGTCTTGGAGGGCCCGCTTCCTTTTGCATTTCTGCCACCCACTCCCCCGGCCTGCATTCCACAGGCTCCAGCCCTGACTTACCGGGGGAGAAGGCCGGTGCCATGCGCATGCGTTTCTCTCATTCTCACACACACACAGAGCGCGCATCACACGCATCACGCCCGCGGCTGAGCCCTTCGGGCCCCGTTTTGTTTCCCTGCCACCCGCCCCCACGGCGGCGGCCTCCCCTTCGCTCCACTCCGGCAAACTTGGCGGGGCAGCAGGGGGGCCCAGCAGCCACAGACCTGCCGAGAGGCCGCTTTCGGAAGGGAGGGGAGGAGAGGGCCGGTGCGCGCGGGGGAGACGGAGGGCAGGAGGCTGCAGGGAGCGCAGCGGCGGGGCAGGGCAAAGTAGGCAAGGAAAGGGCCTCCTCCCGCGGGCGCCGAGCGGGGCGCACAAAAGAGAGCGGCTGCCGAGGGAGACGCTGCCTGCTGCCCACCACCGCGCAACCCGGGACGCCGCTGCTGCTGCCGCAGACACAAAGGGCGGCCTTCCTCCTCCTCCCTGCCCGGCCCAGCAGGCCAAGGGCTTGGCGACGGACCGCGCCTCCCACCGCTGCTCCAGCCGCCACTCACCGGCCTCCGCTGGTGCGCCCGGGCACCCTCGCGCCGCCGCCTCGGGAGGAAACTTCCCGGCCCATTTCGGGCTCCGGCCGCGCCTCCTCTCCTCCCCCCGCCCAGTCGCCAGGGGAGGGCGGGGCGGAAGGCTGACGGGCAGCCGCGCCGAGCCACTCAGAAGCGCCCGGGGCGGAGCCAGCCGGCCTCCCGCCCTCTTCCAAGCTGGGTTGGAGCGCGGCGGGGGAAAGGGCTCGCTGTCCCGGGGGGGGATAGAGGACTCCACCGTGTTGGCCCCGTCCACGCCCAGGGAATTGCTGATTGCCACAAGTTGGGGGTCGGGGAGCCGTTTTGCTCCAGGCCACTTTGCCGGGGATCCTCGGAGGTTTGCCATTTTCTGGCCATGGAGAGGAGGAGTCACGGGGGTGAGGGTTAGAGGCATTGGTGAGGTTCCTGCCCTGGCCAGGGGTGGACTAGATGACCCTGGAGGACCCTTCCTGCTCTCTGATTCCGCTGTGATGAATGGCTGCGATGCTAGTCAGTCTCAAAGCGGGGGCTAACTTTTTCCTTTGTTGGCAGCCTCGAGGTGGGACGTATGGATGCTTTTGGGAGGGTGGATTCTACGGCACCGTGCCCCACTGAGGTTCTAGAGTTTCCCAACCAGGATCTGACAACCCTAGGAAGTCTAGATTGGATCAATTAGATTGGAAAGCAAGTGAGCAAGTTTGATGGGGTTGCAGCCCAGGCCCAGGATCCGGGAGACCCACTTTCCTATGGGAGGTTGCTGAGCCACCTTGGTACTAGTCCCACTCAGCCTAGCCCACCTCACAGGGTTGTTGTTGTTAGGATAAAAGGGAGGAGGGGGCAGTAGGGTTGAAAGGCAGAGGAGAGGAATAAATGCTCTTCTCTCCGTTTTTGTTAGCTGCCGTGAGCAGGTATCTGGAGAAATACATATCCATGTCCTAAATAAAGAACTGCTGTGCATACTGAGTATACACCGTTTCTGTTCCTCCATTTTATGCTGAAAGCAATCCCGTGAGGCAGATTTGGCTGAGAGGGTGGCTGTTCCAAGGTCACCCAGGGAACTTCTGAGCAGGCTGGGATCTGACCTTGGCTCTCTCCACTCCTCACACTCCAACCACAAGGCTAGCCTGGTTTTTATGAGACATGGTATTTTTGTTATCAGAAAATCTCTAGAACAATAAATACAAAGAAAAAAGACACGGATACAGAGATGGGAAAACTGTGATCCAGAAAAACCATTCAAAGAGGAGGCTTAAAACATAAGGGAGGAATATGTAAAATCAGTGTACTGTAATCAATATCACTTTAGATTTGTTAATTCCAAGTTAAAACAAAACCAAATTTTCAATTATTTTATCAGTTTGTAACATGACATACTTTATTTTTAACGACGCACTTGATATTTTATAATTTGTTGAGTATACTGCTGAGGCACTGTGCTATATTCTTCAGAACCATCCGGAAACTGAATGGTGAATTCACACTGCTCAATAAATCCAAAATAAATTCTAAAACTGAAATCCTGGATTGTTTTTTCTGAAAACAGCGCCCCAAGAACTCTGGTCAAGGGTTTGAATGCTGTGGTGAGGTGGTCCAGCAAAGACGGGTTCTTTGGCTGGGGGCGGGAGGAGATTTCTGGCTTAGTGCAGACTCCCAGCTCTTCTTAACCATGTGCCATTAGCACCAGTGTAGATGGTTACAAGCTTGGATGTGTTTCCGGACACCTCCTTATCAATGGAGGCCCCAATCACAAATGTTGGCAGACTGGTGTTTTTCCAACTACGCCAGATCAGGCAAATGCCCCCCCACCTGTCTCGCCCTGACCTAGCCAGAGTAATCTACTCAACGGTCACCTCTAGACTTGACTACTGTAACTTGCTGTTTGCAGGGCTACTCTTGAAACCGATCTGGAAGTTACAACTGGTCCAGAATGCAGTGGCCTCTGTCCATATGGGGACATCATTAATAGCACTTATACAACCTGTGCTTTGCTCCAGATTGAGTACCGGGTCAGGTTCAGGGTGCTGGTTTTGACCTTAAAGGCCCCAAACAATCAGAGACCAATGCACCTACGGGACCACCTCACCTGGAAGGCCCCCTGGAGAGCTCTGCACTTGGGAAAACACCATTTGCTGGAAGTCCCTGGCCCAAAGAGCATCTGGCTGTCCTCAAACAGAGCCAGGCTTTTTCCAGCCCTGGTGGGACTCTCTGTCAAATGACAGGAGGGCCCTGTGGGACTTGTTACACTTCCACGAGGCCTGCAAGGCAGAGATGTTCCAGCAAGCATACAGCTGAGGACAGCAACTTTTTTCAACACCAATCGGTGGCATTCGCTTGCCTTCTCACTCTGCTCCTCCCCACAGCTAATGAGGGTCAGAAATGTATGTATTATGACACTATGTAGTTTTAATGGCATACGATGTTTTATATTAAAAAGGTAAAGGGTGCAAGCACCAGTCGTTTCCGACTATGGGGTGACATCGCATCACAACGTTTTCACAGCTTTTTTACAGAGTGGTTTGGCATTGCCGTCCCCAGTCATCTACACTTTACCCCCAGCAAGCTCAGAAGGATGTAAGGCTGAGTCAGCCTTGAGCCGGCTTCCTGAACCCAGCTTCCACCGGGTTCAAATTCAGGTTGTGAGCAGAGCTTGGACTGCAATACTGCACAGGGCTCCTTATTTTTAATATATGTTATATTAGTCCACTATATTTTAATATATTATTTTGTTTTAAATTGCTGTACACCACTCTGAGCTCATTCTCCAGGGAAGGTGGTATAAAAGCCATATAAATAAATAAATAACCCATCTTAAAGGACTAAAGGAAGAACGTAACTAATCTGTCTCCTGGCTTGATTTAAGGATGATGTTACAAGCTGTTTTTAATAACTGGAATTAGCCAAAATACATATAGAAAGTTTCAGGAGGGTATATAACCAAACACACAACGGTCTGTCCCTTACATTCCCCCCCCCCACCCCTGCTTCAATCAAATACCTATGTTTCATTACTGGGATATTAGAAGAAGAGTTGGATTTATACCCCACCCTTCACTTGGGAGTCTTAAAGTGACTTACAATCTCCTTCCTTTCCTCTCCCCACAACAGACACCCTGTGAGGTAGGTGGGGCTGAGAGAGCTCTGACGGAAACTGCCCTTGAGAGAACAGCTCTGAAAGAACTTGTGGCTGGCCCAAGGTCACACCAGCAGCTGCATGTGGAGGAGCGAGGAATCAAACCTGGTTCTTCCCGATTAGAGTCTGCCAGTCTTAACCACTACACCAAACTGGCTGTTAGGATTTTTTTTTAAAAAATTAAAATATTAGAAATACATGTTTTTCAAAATAAAATTTTGGTTGCTAAATATAAGCCAAACCAACCTGTGAAGCCAGATCCATTTTACTTGCATCATGTGCTTGCTCCAAAGATCTCAGTCAAGGCAACATCCATCCGCCCTCCCATCCAGGGAAATAGGGATGCCAAATAAAGCTTCATAGCCAATTGAGGTTTTGGGCCTGGATTTCCTTGGTCTGAAATCCAATTCTCAGTCAAGCAGGCCCTTTTTAACACTCTGTGAGGCCTGGGGACTCGATATTCCCACTCACAACACCCTCTTCCCATGACACTTTTTTGGTCCAATGTGCATGCAGTCTTTAAAAACAAAACAAACATCATATCCTCCTCCTGATACGTCCAGTTGCCATGAGGTCTGCATGGGGCAGTGCGCACTGATTCAGCATGAGCACAGTGACCACTTGGTATTCCAGGGTTCTAACTTGTGCATGCCTGCATGATACACGCAGATTTATAAACGTGCACATGAGCATGCATGCATGTGTCTGCATGTATTTATCTCAAACAAACATCTCTGCTCCTAACAACGAATACTCAGAGGTAAACCAGAGGGATGCTGGCTAAAAATTATGCTAGGGAAGGTACCGGGCGGGGGGAGGGGAGGTGTGGACCAGAGCCATGGAGCTGGGAGACATAAACCTCCCCCCACAACTTCCTCAATAGGCCAAGAGTATGGTCAGATGCCACATGTTTTAGCAGCCTTGCCAAACTGAAAGTGTCCTGCCTGGGTACATTGGCTGGCCTGGAGACCTTCTAGGAATCTTTTGTATGCTACCTTGTGCTGCATAGTGGAAGAAAGGGGGATTCCCCCATCCCTGATGTGATCTAATGGCTGAATAAGAGCACTTTAAAGACGCCATCAGGGTTTGTAATCTTTTTAGTGTAATTGATTTTATATATGTGTATATCGCCCAGAACCTGACACTAGCCTGAACAGGGTGATTCAGATGCAATAAATAATAATAATAATTTACATGCAATAAATAAATCTTTATTTATAGCCTACCTTTCTCCCTGAGACTCAAGGTAGATTACACATTACAAAACAATGCCATCAAGTAGTATAGTGACATGAATTAATAATAATAATAATAACCAATAACAACAAAACAACAACAACAATAAACAGTGCAATAGGGCTAGAATTGCAAAAATTAGAAACGGTGTTTTAAAAAGTATTAGATGTGATATGTCAATGCAAAGAGAGGAATGACAGAATTCAAATACAATGCAAGAAAAGTAGCATAATAGTGGGGAAAATCTCAGAAACTGGAGAGGATTTGCTTTAAAGATTCGGAAGGAAATCTATGCTACCCAGGCAGCATAACAGTCCCAACTCAATCCCTCCCCAAACTAGAAGTGAATGAAACGTTGAGAGATCGGCAATGTCCCCTGTCATCACTTGGCCATCTGAACCAAATGCTACGGAAATACTCCATTCCCAGAATAATACACAGTAATCTCACATGGACAGTCTAACGATGGAACAACCCTTCAACCAGGCTGCTGATATATCCTCTGAACTCCTTCCTTCGGCAACAAAATCTCATCTGTCCCAAGCCTGAAGTCACGGCCATATTTCAAAGTTCTGAGCAGTTGCAATAAACAGCTGTGACACTCCAGCAACTGAATCAATACCCGGAGAGGATTATTTTTAATAAACTGAAGTACAGCCGGTAGCTACAGGGATTTCAATGGCCACGCCCTGCTCTTTTCTTTTTTTTTAATTGTTCTTTGTTCAGGTTGGGGCTTCATGGGTTCTGCAACAAGCCAGCATTGTACATGTTTCATGCAAGCATCTGGAAATGCTTTATATTGTGCACACATGGCTCATGTTAGACGTACGTATCACTGCCCTTTAGTGTATACTTCCATCTTGGAAGAGAAGAAGCAATGTCGGCGCAATGTCAAGTGGGGGAGGGGTGTTTCAGGAATGTATTACGAATAAATGTTCCTTTCCTCCTTTCTGATCTGACCTTCAGAATCTTTTCCGTTCAAACCAAGGAAATGCAGACTCTGATTTGACTGCGTTATGGCAGGGGTGGGTAGTGTACTACTGGCTAGCTTCTGTGTGACATCTGCAATACCTTCTCCTCCAATTTGTGAAGGCAGGTTGCTTATTGATCTGCAAAGTGAAAGGCACATTTTCACGCGTGTGTCTTTTACAAGCAGATAGTCCAGAGGGGGAAGAAGAAGATTAAGTTCTGAAACATCGCATGTTTGGAGCACCGGTAGCAACATGTTCATGCTAGGGTTGCCAAGTCCAATTCAATAAATATCTGGGGACTTTGGGGGTGGGGCCAGGAGACATGGGGGCGGAGCCAGGAGCAAGGGTGTGACAAGCATAATTGAACTCCAAGGGAGTTCTGGCCATCATATTTAAAGGGACAGCACACCTTTTTAAATGCCTTCCTTCCATAGGAAATAATGAAGGATAGGGGCACCTTCTTTTGGGGCTCATAGAATTGGACCTCCTGGTCCAATCCTTTTGAAACTTGGGAGGTATTTTGGGGAGAGGCACTATACTTAAACTTTGGCACCTCTACCTCAAAAAACAGCCCCCCAGAGCCCCCAATATCCGCAGATCAATTCCCCATCATTCCCTATGGGACTCGTTCATGGAGGTGTATAATGGCTGTGGGGGCGGGGCTTCCCCTGCCGGCCAGCTGGCTGGGGGAGGGGAGAAGCCTGTAAAACCAGGGGATCCCCCACTGGGACCTGGGGATTGGGAAGCCTAGTTCATGCTATGGCTACTAACAGAATGTTATGGTGGTCTTTTGCCACAGAGGCCTCTTCCACGAACCCCCCCCCCCACCTCACCTTGAAGGATAAACTATCTGCAATTTGCGGTACCCTCGGTCAGAAATTCCTGTTTTTTAAAACTCCCAGGGATAGCTACAAAAGGAACCAATTCACATCACAGCTGTGAAGGTGGGGAGGGGGCTGTAGTCATTCTCCCCACTCTGCTTTTCCTATCTCAATTGGCCCACGGCCCCTCCCAGCTATTATTTGCTATACGGTGGGAAACATGCTGTTACTAGATGGTACTTGTATGTTCCCCCCTCCCACAGGGCAATCGGCAATGGCTGGGGGGGGCACTTGTCTCAGGGACACTGTGCGAAGGGGAAAGGTTAACCCCCCACACACTACAAACACAATCCAAAATCTCCTCCACCCAGACCTCTTCTTTGCTTTTAAACAAACACAGAGAGGATCTCCCAGCCCCTCCTCCAGTCTGGCTGGAAGGTATCAGCACAAGCCAAACAGTGGTGTCCCCGTGCAAAGATGGTTGCGAAGAACAGAAGGTTTAGCAGGGCCCTGTTTGCAAAATCCCAGCTCAAATGCAGTTGGGGGCTAGTCTGAGAAAGGTCACTAATCACACACTCTTGGAGTGGGATTGTAAATCTTTAAGCTCACCATGGTAACTAAAGCTCCAGTCTGTTTTCATCTGCATCATTCTCATCCCTTGTCAAGCCCAGCCCATTTCCTCAGGAAGGAGGAGCGGAGAGTGTGGGAAAGATCTTGCTGGGCCTCCAGGAGGCAAATGAGTGAGCAGATGGTGGCTGTGAGTCAGGAGGAGCTTTCAAGCCGGGCTGGGGAGCAGAAAGAAGAGCACAAACCAAAGGCAAGCCTTGCAGCCAGTCCTGGAAGAGTCCTTTGGAAGGCAAAAGGACAATGCTCTGACAAGTGGAGGAGCACAGAAATATCAGACCTATGTGAGGGGGCACCCTAATGCACCATGAGAGCTCCTGGTTGCTTCATGAAAGAAATAAGCTAACAAACTAACGGATATATTGTCCTGTGAAAGGGGGCTTGCTGCTGCCTCTCTGTATGGACAAAACGAAATACTACTTTACAGTAAAGGTAGGTCAAGGTAGTCCCCTGTGCAAGCACCAGTCGTTTCCGACTCTGGGGTGACGTTGCTTTCACAACGTTTTTGCGGCAGACTTTTTACGGGGTGGCTTGCCATTGCCTTCCCTTTCCCCCCTGCAATCTGGGTACTCATTTTACTGACCTCGGAAGGATGGAAGGCTGAGTCAACCTGGAGCCAGCTACCTGAATCAGCTTTCACTGGAATCGAACTCAGGTTGTGAGCAAGGGGAGCAGTACTGCAGCTTTACTACTCTGCGCCACTTTGAACATATGAACATATGAAGCTGCCTTCTACTGAATCAGACCCTTGGTCCATCAAAGTCAGTATTGCCTTCTCAGACTGGCAGCGGCTCTCCAGGGTCTCAAGCTGAGGTTTTTCACACCTATTTGCCTAGGCCCTTTTTAGTTGGAGATGCTGGGGATTGAACCTGGGACCTTCTGCTTCCCAAGCAGATGCTCTACCACTGAGCCACCGTCCACTTTACTACTTTACACAGATCTGAATGTGGAATTCGCTGCCTGAGGATGTTGTGATGGCCACAGGAACTAACAGCTTTAAAAGGGGATCAGACAGATTCATGGAGGATGTCAATCAATAGCTACTAGCCATGGTGGCTGAGGGGAACCTCCACAGCAGAGGCTCTAAATCTCTGAATCCCAGAGCCAGGAGGCAACATCAGGAGGAGGCTTTGGCCTCCATGCCCTGTTAGCTTTCCAGAGGAACCAGCTGGCCGCCATATGAGACAGAATCCTGGACTAGATGTGCCACTGGTCTGATCCAGCAGGACTCTTCTTATGTTCTTATCAGTGGAAGGCCTTGGCCTCTGTGCCCTGTTGTTGGCCATTTGGGGGAACTGGCTGGCCATTGTGTGAGAAAGGATACTGGACTAGATGGACCACTGGCCTGATCCAGCAGGGCTCTTCTTAGGTTCTATTTCTGGCTTCACCCAGTGGCCTATCCTGAGGTCCCATTTATTTATGATGCCAAATGACATGGTCATCTCCACTGTTGCTCCAAGACATAGCAAGCTTATGTGAATAAGAATCATGACGAGAAAGTGAGGTCAAGATATGATGACTTTTGGCCCCTGTCTGTGATGGACAGCCTCTAGTTCCACCCCAGCAAACCCTTGGCTACAGGGGAAATAGGCAGATGCTAAGCAGCCAATGAGAGGCTGTGGAAAGTCTGGGGGAGGGGAGAGGAGAGTGAAGTGGCAGGAAGGTCACCTCAGAGAGGGCTTGGGGAGCAAAGGAGAAATGGGAAGAAACTCCCTGGAGAATAGTTAGAGAAGGAAAGGCACTCAGATGTCTGTGGTATATGCATATAGGACTCAGGGGCCTCGAGAGAGCCAGGAACTAGCAGCTTGGGGAACTGTGAGGAAACTGAGGGAAATATCCCAAGACACCCTATTTCAATAGGCTGAGATTCTTGCATTTAAGGAGGAGTTCCAAACAAAACCATTATTTCTCTGTCTCTGACAGAAACCACCATGTCAGTTTAATAATGCTAGTGGAGCAAAGTTTGAGTCCAGTGGCACCTTTAACTTTCTTGGTCTTAAAGGTGCCACTGGGCTCAAACTTTGTTCTGTTGCTTCAAACCAACGCAGCTACCCACCTGAATTTTTGAGTAATAATTCTCCTGTGCTGGTGGCAAATCTGACCATCCTGAGTGGCTGGGGCTTCGTGGGACTGTGGAATATCAGCCTTTGGCCTGTCAAACTATTAATCAAGAGTACTTGTGTGCCAATGGTTCAGTCTGCTTCTCTCTCCCACCTGAGTAGCTGCTTTGCAGGTAGGATTCTGTGTCATTATAACCTGCTGAGGCTGCTTCCCTCCTGCTTTGGTCTCCACTGTGGAGAAGGACTGTCCTTTTCCTATGCAGAGGCTGCAGGGACGGGGGAAGGGATGGAAAGCTGAAGTCAGATCAATTCCCTGCAAAAACCAGCCATCTTGAGGTGTATTTTCCTTCACAACAGGCCTTATTCCTAATAGTTCATAATGCTCTACTCTGTGTGTGCAAGTAATTCTATGGTATACCATAACACAACCAAGCAAAGCAAAAAACAAAAAAACCCAAAACCCCAGATCATGGCAAAAGCTTATACTGATGCTAAACACCATAAGGCTGAATATGACAGGAAAAGGCCACAAAAAATCACTGCAAACAAAAGGAATTATGAGCTTCAGTGTCAGTGTCTGTGTGGCTGTCATCATGCCCCGCCCCCGCCCCCCATAATTATTCTTCCTTATCTCCATTCTGGGCCTCTTTCAGGGCTTTGAGCCACCACAGACACGGGGACACACACACACACACATTTGGTGGTGGGGAAGCCAGCATCTGTTTCAGCTGTGGGTTGGGTGGGAAGACAGCCAGGGGGGTGAATGAATGTCACGGGTGGGGGGAAGTGGGAAGACAGCAAGGATGCAGGTGACTGAATGTTATGGGTGGGAGGAGTAGGTGGTTTGGGGATGGGTGGTATTAGGACAAGGAGTAGGGGTGGGAAGACCCCAAAGGTGGGGGAGTGAATGCCTTGACTTAAGTGGGTAGGTGGGAAGACAGCAAGGGGAGGCACTCGACAAGATCCTCTTTCTAGACCCTGTTGTATTTTCCTTCACAGCAGGCCTTATTCCTAATAGTTCATAATACTCTACTCTGTGTTCAAGTAATTCATTATATTCCTTGTCTTATCTACAAAACCATTAAGTACTGAGCACTTCTAAAGAAGAGACAATAAACTTATCTTGTGTTGTGAAAGGAAGAGGTTGGTATGAGTCACTGAAAGAGAAGGGAAGAAAGCAGTAGAAATTCCATCATTCTTCCTCCTCAGGCTTCCTCTGTCATAGCAGCTATTAGAACTCTCTCATTGAGCACTCATATGCCCATGCCATAACTAAAGTCATCTTGGTCGCTCACTGCCAGTGTGGTGTAGTGGTCCAGGATGCCAGACTCGCATCTGGGAGACCCAGGTTCAAGTCCCTCCTCTGCCATGGAAGCTGGCTGGGTGGTCTTGGCCCAATCGCATTGTCTCAGCCTTACCTACCTCACAGGGTTGTTGGGAGGATAAAATGGAGGAGAATGATGTGAGCCACTTTGGAGCTCCAACGGGGAGAAAAGTGGAGCATGAAGTGATTAAATAAACACATACATGCTGGGAAGGTGTGGATGGGTTGGGTGTGGATCTGAGAAAGCTCCTGGCCATTACATGACCCCAGCCAGAAGGAAGACAGTTCCTTATCCTCCTTATTAGATTCAAGTGCAGTAGCACCTTAGATCCCAATGAGAATTTCAGGATATAAACTTTTGAGAGTCAGAGCTCCCTCAAAATTATACCCCACAAATCTTGTTGGTCTCCAAGATGCTCTTGGACTCAAATCTAACAGCAGACCAATACAGCCAGCCTCTAAAACTATCCTCCTTTTCGTTTCTCTGACCAGGAAAGACCACTAGAGCTCTTCATGAGTAGACCCTCTTCCATCACCTTTTCTAGCTGGGGCCACTTTCGGTCTTCCTTGGGAGCTTCGCGCCAGAGCTTTCATACGCACTATCCCTGGGTGCATCTCGTGCAAGGCTTCAAGTACTTGCTTCCAGAGTGGGGGAGGGACCACCACTCTGCTGCCCCAAGGAATACACCCTTTGTGTAAGGAGAGTTCCTTCCGGTGGGAAACAAATGGTCTGAATTCAGCATCCAATTTGCCCGTGGGCCAACCCCTCCCCACCCAGTCCAAAATGCATGCAAGGATGCGGTCTCTGCTTGTGGATCTGGCTACCTCTGCTGTGTGGAGGGGCCGCTCTGGCAGAGACTCCAGGAGCATCATGTGGTGGGCCAGGGCCGAATCTGGGTCCATCTGCGGCAATGGAAGGCGGCTGAGTGGCCCATTGCCTTGCTGGGGCGGTAGACAAGCTTGTAGGTGTATGAGTTGAGGAACTCGTTCCACCGCAGGATCCGCTGCGACAAGATCTGTGATGTCTAGCGGTCTGAGGCGAGTAGGCTGAGCAATGGCTTGTGGTCTGTGGCAATCGTGAAGGGCCTACCATTCAGGTAGTTGTTGAATTTGTATATGCCCGCCACGATTGCCAATACCTCCTTATCTATTTGGGCATAGATGCGCTCAGCCTGGTCAAAGTGCAAGAGTAATAGGCCATGGGGACCTCTCTCCCATCTGGGAGTTGGTGGCCCAGGACGGCGCCCACTCCGTAAGGGGAAGCATCGCATGCTAAAATCATGGGGAGGGACTCGTCAAAATGGTGGAGTACCTCATTTGAAACCAAGATGTCCTTGACTGCCTGGAAGGCTGCGGCCTGCTTTTTTTCCCAGAACCATGAGGCGCCCTTATCTAGGAGTCTGTGTAGGGGTTCAGCCAGGGCTGCTTTGTGGGGCAAGAATGAATGGGTTGGGGTTGGTAAAAGTTCAGGAGCCCCCAAAAACTTTGTAGCTTCGCCCTGCAAGTGGGGGCCGAGGCCTGTACTATCGCCCCATTGGGTGAATTCCCGCAGCATCCACTGCAAACTCCAGGAACTCCACCCTTGGCACCTCAAGCGAGCACTTCTCCCACTTCACCTTGAGACCCGCATTCTGGAAACGGCAGAGCACCTCTCGAAGGTGGCGGCAGAACTCATCGGCGTCGGGTGCCACTATCAAAACGTCATCGAAAAAGGGTTGTACTCCGGAAATCCCTTTAAGGAGAGAGTCCATTAAGCTTTGGAAAATTCCTGGAGCCATGCTGACCCCAAATTGTAGCCTCCGCATCTTGAAAGCCCCCCCGGTGCGTAATGATGGTCTGAGTCTCAGCTGTTTGCTCATCCACTGGAAGTTGTTGGTATACTTCGGTCAAATCCAACTTCCCAAAAATCTTGGAACCGGCCAGGGAGGCGAGGACATGGCTGACCACCGGGACGGGGTATGGGTGGTCCTATAGTGTTTTATTAATTGTGCATTTGTAGTCTGCACAGATGTGCACAACCCCATTCGGCTTGACCGGGGTGACTATGCGGGTTCCCCAAGTGGTGTGGGAGACAGGCTCTAGCACCCTCTGGGCCACAAGGCGGTCCAGTTCGGCCTCGATTTTTGGCTTAAGTGCAAATGGAACATGCTGAGCCTTCAGCCTTTAAGGCCTAACTGTGGAGTCCAGCTGCAATGTGATAGGTGGCCCCTTGTATGTTTCCAGAGTCCCACTGAATACTTCCAGGAACTCCCGGCACACTTGGTCGAAATTGTGGGCCTGTATGTGGTTCTCCCCTACAATTTTGATGTCCAGGGGCTTAAACCAAGCCAATCCCAATAGGGTGGTGAGCTGGTGCTTCACCACAAGAATGTCCAGGGCCCCTTTAAAATTTTTGAACTCCACCCTAACTCTGTCCCACCCCATGATCTGCACTGGATTCTTTTGAAAGTCCTGCAATATGAACTCCGCGAGCCGCAGGTCCGGCCGGTTGTGGGGGCAGAGTTTACTGAGGGTCTTCTCCGAAATAATGGAGATGGAGGATCCTGTGTCCAATTCCATCGGGCAGGGACCCCCCTCGATCAAGACGTGCACTTTGACCTTGTCGGGGGTGTCCTGGGGCAAGTTCATTACCTGGATGCTGCTTGCGGCCATCGTGTGTGTGTGTGTCTGTTGAATCGTGGTGTGTGGACTGGGGCCTCCTGTTGGGTCTGGCCCTGCAAGCTTGGGTGATGTGGCCCACTTTTCCGCAGCTTCTGCAGTCCACGTTACGGTAGGGGCAGTCTCGGCGGTCGTGTGGGTCCCCACAGCTGCCACATTTGGTGCTTGGCTTCTCTGCTGCCCGTGGTCAGTTTGGTGTTTTCAGCCCGCTGTGTGGCTGGCAGCGAAGCTGATGCGCCCCTTTCTCGTCAGAGCTGTCCGAGATCGAGGCAGCGGTGGCCTGGTTCACAGAAGGGCTGGTGTGTGTCTGTTCGAAGGCGGTCGCCTGCCAGAACGCTTTCGCAAGGTCGATCTCTTTGTCCTCATATGCTAGCAACTTTCGGCGCATTTTCTCCTCTCAGATGCCAACTGCGAAACGGTCCAGCAGGATCTCTTCCAGGTCCCCCATGGAATCGCATCTCAGGGCTAATTCACAGAGCTCTGCAAGATACTCAGCAGCGGACTCAGCTTGTCTCTGCTGTCTTGTGTAGAACGCGTGCCTGTGTGTGAGATGGGACGGCTGTGGCGCCATGTGGTTCATAATCACTTTGACCAGCTGGTCGTAGGTTGCCCTTGCGAGGGTGGTCGGCATGATGAGTCGCTTCATCAGCTGGATTGTATATGGTTTTACTGTACATTGTATTTACTTGTTGTGAGCCACCCTGAGCCTGCTTTTGCGGGGAGGGCGGGATATAAATAAAAAGTATTATTATTATTATTATTATTATGGTCTCCACCCCGCACGAACTCAGGAGAAGTGCCTTCTTCTCTGCCGCTGCCTCCATTTTGTGCAGCTCTATTAGTAGTTGATCTCGTCCACCCATGATTCCCACAAGTCAGGCCGGGTGACGTCGAATGCCGGTAGGGTTTGTCTGGGAGCAGTAGCCATGACCTTGGCTGCAGGAGCGCTAGAGCTTGGCTCGCAGGGCTTGCGGGCGGCTGGAGGCAACTCTCTGCAGTATTCCACCTTCATCTCCAGTAAATGTACTGATGTTGGAGACATTTCAGATGGCAACATGTTTTATTAGCGAGTACATCACAAAGACAACATGGAGGGGCCGGGTTCCCTTTCCCAGAACAGCCTTCTTCCTAGTCAGGTTCAATTCTATCCAGTTAAACTTCCTGCCACTGATCGCCATAGGCGGGCTGCGTTCGTCCCTTCCAGGCACCGCCCACAGGTGCGCTGTGCTGTATTTTCTGGGACGAATGCCAGACACAACAGAATGATTCTTAATGAGACAGAAGGTGCTGACTTCACTATCCTGTCTAAATCCTCTTCTTGCTGCCCCATGGAGGTTCTTCTCTTCTTCTTTCTGCACCAGACATGCCTATTCTAACAGAGGCATTCACTAGAACTTGTGAAAAGAGCTGTGGTAACTTTGGTGAGCTGTGGGTGACTTCTTAAGCCTTAGCTGCTGCGAAGAAGGGTACAAAATTCTAAGGGGGCCCAGATCAACTTGGCTGGATAGTAGCAAAAGACATAATCTTGTGGAGGGGAGCAGAGGGGATCTTTGTCGAAGGGCTCAGAATTGCTCTCAGGAGCTCTGTATGACCCTCACAATGAATTTTGCATTATTTCAGCTATCCTTTCAGCTACAACAGTATTAATATTCCCCCTGCCAATGATGATGATGCTCAAACTACAGCAGTTAGTATAAAAGCCACCAAATGAATTCATGGATGTTGAGAGTTTTGCAGCAGTAACTGTTTCCCTGAATCCCTTTGACTGTGAGAGATGAGAGAAAACCGTTATGGATAATGCCAGCAGAAGTGATAAAAATAACAGCTGAGACGGGTGAAGAAAAGTGGTTGTCATATAATCAACTATTAAAAATACAAAGTGCCAAAATAGAATTGAAAACTGCTGAAGAGCTGAAT